>NC_073304.1:136170291-136770291 GCF_027595985.1 Sorex araneus | reverse complement strand
TTATTGTGGGGCTGCTATGAGGGAAGGCTTGAGGGGTAGTTGTGAAAATTGAGACAGTGGCATAAGAAAGATGAAAGTGGTGGAGGAATTGGCGTTGGAATATTGAATGACAGTAACAAATCATCATGACTAACTTTGTGAACCATGTCATTTAAATAATGTGTAGGGGAAAAATAAATTTTACATATGTAGGCCTTACGTATTTTATGTAAACTCCAAGATACATTAGCACTGAACTTTTAAAAAAATATATATAAAAAACAGGTAAACCATGATTATTACCATAATGTGATCCAAGTATTAAATAAAATTTAATGCAATATATTTTAGATTCCAGAGATCAAAACTTACTTATGTAATGAAGAATAGGCATTTTATTATGTTGTATTAAATTGTTTTAGTTTCCTTATTTACATAGGTTTTTCAGGGTCAGGGGAATGAGACCTATTGTTACTGTTTTTGGCATATTGAATACGCCACGAGTAGCTTGCCACGCTCTGCCCATGTGAGCGGGATACTCTCGGAAGCTTGCTGGGCTCTCTGAGAAACATGTATATACTGTCATCCCATTGATCAATGATTTGCTCGAGTGGGCCCAGTAAGGTCTCCATTTATCCTAGCCCTGAGAATTTAGCAGCCTCTCTTTACTTGTCCTTCCCAATGGTGCCACATTAGAGTCTCTTCAGGGTCAGGGGAATGAGACGAACAATGGGATGACAGTGATACAGTGATTTACGTAAGTTGAAATCATATAGCAATCACAAATTGGCTTTTACTGATTTATTTCTGATCATTCTATTTGCATTTCTTTAAGTTTTGTTGAAGCAAGTAATACAAAGTAAATGTGTTACATGACTGAGTAAGCAGGTTAGCGAAATGAGACATTGGTGGAGTGACATTGGTCATTCTTGTGTGTTAGAATGCTAAATGCCTAAAAATAACTAAAAACAGCCATATTAATAAGCAATTTTGAAATCACAGTTTTAAAATTTTTTTAAGTGGAAGACAGCTTTAAGTAACATGGTAACAATATGAGAATGTTTGTTTCTGGAACCTGCCACAAGCAACATTTCATGAACAAGTGAGAAACCTGGGTAGTTAACATATGATTCAAATTTAATAACCAGTGAAGCAAGCATACACCCAAAGTGTATGGTTTTAATTAGCTGCAAATAATTCCCCTTAGGCAAATGTTTAATTATCTTGCACAGCCTTTATTTCGTTTTGAGACTGACAATAATTTTAAAAGTATAAATTTAGAAGCAAAACTGAACATAAACACATTCCCAAACTGTTATCTCACCCACATCAACTTATTTTAAACCAGCTCCCTTTAAAATATGTCTTTCTAATTTTGGATCTGATATGTTGATTTAAAAAATCAGATTAAGTTTTGCCATATTAATATTGAAAATAATGACTGAAATATACAATATGGATCGTGCTAGATTTTAGTTTAATATTTTCCATTGTCTACAGAAAAGAGCATAAATTTAGTTTGTGGTTTTTGAAATAGTCATGTCTTCTAATATAACATATTAAATTATATGTTATATATTGTCATATATAATATGTAATGTAATATATAAAAGTTATATAAGATTTTGCATGTGGTGAATATTTATTAATCTACACTTAATAATAGTTCATTTATTCTCTTTAACTTATGTAAACTGTTTCACAAAATAAATTTATAAAAATACTTTAAAAGTGATTTATATCTAGTATATGTTTATACTCTAATGATTCACATGAGACAGGGTTAAAGTATTTGAAAAATCAATTCCTAGCCTGTATGTGTTTTAGCACCAAAAATGTGTGCTTAAATAAATTAATTGACAATTTATCTTTCATTTTCTTTGAAAAAATTCTTTAAAATTGCCCATACACCTTCCAGTTTTGTTAGTCTACACAACATATTACTTCACATCAAGAAAATGTCCTTCATTGTTACTGTACTCTGACATAGGTTTAGGGGGGAAAAAATCACTGAAGAACTATTCACAATAGCTAAAATCTGGAAACAAGTCAAGTGTCAGAGATCAGATGACTGGATAAAGATGACCAGATAAAGGGATCATGGTACACCTATACAAAGGAAGACTACTCACCTCTAAGTAGAGATGAAGTCATGCAATATTTTGCTATATGGATGAATTTCGAGAGTGTCCTGAGTGAAGTGAGTCAGAAGGAGAGGGACAGACACATTATGATTCATCTCTTGTGTGGGCTCTAAAGAAATATAGTAAGGGAATAACAAATGCCCAAAGACAATAGAAACTGAGAACTGGCCTTCAGTACGGGGGTATGGGATATCTAAAGAGGAATGGGATGGGGTCAGGGGCCACTGGGATAATAGTGGAGGGAAGAAGACACTCTGGTGAGAGTCTGTGCTGGAGTGACTATACAAGCATCCTTACCATTAAAAGGGTTGGAAACTACACTGTTGAGAATAAAATAAAATACAATTTTAAATGAATTTAAAACATTGTTACATATCAATCAGATAGGTATTCCTATAAATATAACTGCTCTTATATTTAAAGCTATAAAATTGATTTCTGTGTTTTGCTTTTTTATAAGTTTTGAGAAGTTAAACAATTTGCTTAAGTTTGTTAAGTCTGTACTCAGTCATTCAAGTCTGATTTTTTTTTTCACTTTGGGTCACACCCGGCAATGCTCAGGGATATGCTGAGGGGATATGGTGGTGCTCAGGGGACCATATCAGATTCTGGAAATCGAACCCAGATTGACCACGTGCAAGGCAAACGCCCTATCTGCTGTGCTATCGAACCAGCTCCAGTCATTCAAGTCTGGATGGTAACAGCAAACCCAGTTTTGTTTCATTTGGAAAAAAAAAACTATTATGGCTTGATTAAAAAATGGAATAAATTTTTAAAGTGTTTCCAGTAGAACTGAACATATTGATTGCCATTTCACAGTGTTCTGATAATAGGATAATAGAAATAAAAAATATATAGTGTATCATAGAAAAATTATGTTTGAGTATATTCAATATGTATACAGATATATGTATTTTGATGATGAAGATTTCTATGAATAAAACCCCAAACTAAAGCTAGAAGTTCACTTTGTATTATATGTAAGCCTCTTTTTCAGAAATGATTCCATCTCTGAATATAGAAATAACGCAGGATAAAAAGTTTAAGCTCATGATAGCATCTGCTCATGGAGAGTTAATGATAGAAGATAATTTCCTTTGTCATTTCTCTATTAAAATGTTTGGGGTCAAGGAATGGTACAGAGGGTGAGGCCTTACACATGTCAGATCTAAGTTTAATCCCAAGCAATTCATATAGCCCCCCCTTGACCCCACCAAGAGTGATGGCTGAGGGCAGTCAGGAGTAAGTCCTGAGCCCAGTCTGCAGTAGTGCCCCAAACAAAAAAAATACAAGAAAAGTGCATTTGCATTTTTAGTTTACAAACTTTAGTAACACTGACTTTGACTACGAATATTTTAAGTCATAGGTCTGAGTACATTGCACTTGACTGCAATATCAAACTGCAGTTTTCTGTTTAGATGGTGATGAAAGCTGTACTGTATATATAAGCATGATGAAAACGTCACTGTGTATGTATGTATATGTATGTATGTAAATATATGTATACATACATATATATAAAATCATTATTTATGATGTTTATTAGTAATGAGAAAAGTATGTCAAGTACATGTGGTCTCTAAAAGAGTTTATTATTATTATTATTATTATTATTTGCTTTTGGGGTCACACCCTGCGATGCACAGGGGTTACTCCTGGCTCTGCACTCAGGAATCACTCCTGGCGGTACTCGGGACTATATGGGATTCTGGGAATCAAAGCCAGGGTTCGGCCACATGCAAGGCAAACGCCCTACCCGCCGTGCTATCGTTCCAGCCCCAAGAGTTGATTATTTCTATGTAAGCTCTAAAATCTAACATGAAAACTGAAGCTGTTTATTCCAAATTGTTCCATCATCTTAGATTTGCATTTTACTTTAAATAAAATTTATCACTTGGCAATATTCAAGAAATGTTAGTCATCGCCTAATTTTGAGATGCCTTTAGTGTTATTTTAATAACAGAAGTCGAATTACATTTATATATAGATTTCAACTTTCAAAATGTTGAGGTCAATGTCCTATAAGAAGTTTTACAAATGCAAATATTAAGCCAAATATCTAAAAATATATATTTAAAATTAATTATAATAAAATAAGAACTTTTATAAATTAAAATATATCACTTAGAAAGTTTTAAAAATCTTGAAAGAGGGGGCTGGAGTAATAGCACAGCGGGTAGGGTGTTTGCCTTGCACGTGGTCGACCCAGGTTCGATTCCCAGCATCCCATATGGTCCCTTGAGCACCGCCAGGAGTGATTCCTGAGTGCAGAGCCAGGAGTAACCCCTGTGCATCGCCAGGTGTGACCCAAAAAGCAAAAAACAAAACAAAACAAAACAAAATTTGAAAGAATATTTAAAATAAAATAAAAACAAATTCAAAATATAGGTATTAATTTACACATATCTACATAAAATCAGTCATGTAGATTTAAGTGATGAATACAGATAATAAAACTTGAAGTTTTAATGAATATAAGAAAACTACAAATCAATATAAATTTTCTCTCTTTCAAAGATATCTTCTTTAGAACAAAAAATCTAGCATGACCTTACGGAATTCTTTAATATTCTCTAAGGGTTCATACATTCTTTGAAAATGACAAGAAAATTTTTTTTAACATACACATAAGTCACACTGGAAGAAGGTGATTTCCATCATATTTTTAATAGAGAGCAATGACCCTAATATATATATATATGTGATATATATATGTGTGTGAGATATATATGTATGTGTGTGTGTGTGTGAATATGCATATTCATGCCAAAAACAGTAACAAGTTTCACAATGTAGACATTACTGATGCCAGCTTGAGCAAATCAATGAACAATGGGATGACAGTGGTAGTGACAAATATATATGAATACCATAAAGGCAGTGATAAGGCCATTTTATATTTTACATAGCTATTGAGAAATTAGCTACATAATTTGGTGACCATTCATTGAATTGATCAATGATAAGTTTTTAAAATTTGATTTGAAAAAATAGATTAAAATACAGGAATGTGTTTAATAAATAAGCAATCCAGTAGGAAAATTCTTTTGCATTAGAGGTACAAAATTAAGGTAACTGGGACCAGAGTGATAGCACAGCCATAACGGGCCTGTCGTACATGCACTTGACCAGGCTTTGATTCACAGCATGCTACCGAGGTCCCTGAGCACCACCTGGAAGACAATGCCAGGAGCAAGCAAGACCTAAGCACTGCTGGTTAGGACCCAAAAGCAAAAACAAAAACAAAATTTGAGATGACTATAAAATATAAAGCTGAATGAATAATTAAGTTTCTGTAGAGACATTTTAAGGCTAGGTGGTATATAAAACTCATCTAGTTAGAGAGCTGGTGCCTGGCTGCTTAGAGTAGTGGTGAAAGGTCATTTTGGTCACTTTTAATGGATTAGAACAAAGTGCTATGCACAAACACCCATGCACAAAACGCTCTGGTTCTGTAAACTCCGACAGACTAGTGCTTCGGCTTGATTTCAGTCACACAGAAATACAATCCACTGAATTTTCTTTGATTCTTGTAAACTAATTTGATTATACCAAGCAAAACATTTATCCTAGTCTGCTCGTTTGAATTGCAGGTTTATTATGTGATGCAATTATAATAAAGTACTTTTTTCTCTATTTGAGCAGAGCGCTTATCCACAATAAGAGAGTCTTTGGAGCTTATAATGATAGTGACTATTCCTCTAAATAAGAAAAATATACCCAGCAATATATTCCCAGAGTATTTTGATGGTCAAAATCTGAACTTTGGTGGGTACCATTGCAACTGGATATACAAGGCTGATCTATATTTACCTGAAGTGTAACTTGATCCACAGGACAGAACATTGCCCTGAGGACTGGACTTTACTGAGAGCTATGGTTGGTCATTTGTCTTCATTATGCTCCCATTAACCCCCATTAAGAGGTGGCTAGTCATTCCCAGAGTTATGAATTCAGATACCTAAACGTCTGTGAGACACACTGGGAAAACTACCACCATGTCCCACTAACTTTGTTTCTATTTGACACACGTTTCAGATTCCTAACAGATAAATCAGAACTTTAAATCAGAACATTATAACCTACATTGAAGATGATATCCAGGTTGTTTTTGGGGAAAAACTCAGGATTAGATGGACATTAGTTTGGGGTTGTAACACTAGATTTGCAAACACAAACTTCATACCTTTATGAAAGCCCATTAACATTGCATAATTTCAGTTCCTTGCTACCCGGGTATTCAATATGCCAAAAACAGTAACAAGTCTCACAATGGATACATTACTGTTGCTCGCTCCAGCAAATCAATAAACAACGGGAGGACAGTGCTACAGTGCTACAACTAGGAAATAAGGGATTTGAAACAAAAAATATTTACAATGTTCAGTTGTGAACTCTTTGAATTATTTTTGTTCTAACCAACACTTAATCTTCATTTCTTCTCTTCCCTCTTCCTTCTTTCCCTCAACCTTCTTGAGTTGCACAGTTAATAACCCTGATTTTGACTGTCTATCAAATATAAGTTAATAGTGAGGGAAGTAACAGTGTGTAACTCAGTGTTACACTAGCCATCTTTAATGCTGTGTCTTGAAGAATCATCACAATGTAAAACAGAACAGCCGAATATGAAGCCAGACTGAACCATGACGAAAACAGAAATGCTTAATTACCCTTTTCAAGTTAATTTTTCCCCTTTGGCTAAGTAAACAAAGGCAAATCTGCTCTTGGTTTCAGCTGTCTGACTTGCTATCCTTGACCTCCACCCTCAAATTTCTTTCTGACCTTACATCCTTCTCCTTTGTTAATCCACTTTTGGGTGACAGCAAAGTGGATTTTCTCATCTGGTTGTACCAAAAGCCATTTACCCCTATTATTGTTCTGCTTTGGGTTTTGGTGTTTAGTCCATACCCAGCAGTACTCAGAGATAGCTCTTGAGAGACCGTGTGGGTTACCTGGGGTTGGACCCAGTTCATCCATGTGCAAGGCCTTAGCAATGTACTTAGGGCAGAAGGACACTTTGAAACCTGCATATACAGCTCATAACCCCCCACAGCCTCTGTCCCCACCACATACGGGGATTTCTTATTGCAGAAATTCCTGGGACCCACAACATAGACCCCCTACCTGACCCTGACCCTCGCTCCAGCCAACCAACTTTTATCAGGCAGAAACAGCTATCCACATATTCCTAACTGCCCCCCCCCAAACACACGCACCCCTCACCGCCAACTTTACATCCCTCTAAATCCACCCTAAGAAGCACCTTGGACAGAGCTTCACTGGCTCCTTCAGAGGCCGGTGGACTTCACCAGGCAATAAGCCTGTTTCAGCCTGATTCCCCTCTTTGCTTCTATTTTCTTTTTCTTTTTTCTTTCCTCAGCCCATTCTAGAATACATATAAGATAAATGCCCTACTTGCTATATACTATCTCTCCAGCCACAATTTGTTTCTTTTGAGGTCTCCCAAGGAGTGATCGGGGAGTTTGGGGGCCACTCTTGGAAAAATTTGACAAAATTTTATAAAAATGATTTTATCTTAATCCACTACTATTTTAGACAGCTGTATAGACCTGTGTTTCTGTGTTGGGGCAGTACTGGGGGTCATTAGGGATAAATTTGGTGGTACTTGAGGGACCATAGGATGTTGGGCATGGAAATTGAGACCTCTGTTCTAGCCCTCTGAGTAATTTTCCCTGTCCTTGACATACTTTTAGGACCATTTCTCCCCTTCGTTCACAAGGTGGACCACATCTGGCTGTTCTAAAGGCTCCTGGCTCTGAACTCACTAATCTCTCCTCATGGTGCTTGGATCAAACAAAAGTTAGCCACAGGCAAAGAAAGTCCATTAATCCCTAGTCTATATTTGTATATATATATGTATATATCTAAAGTTTATATATGGATATACGTATATATATGTAAAGTTTAAAATATATATGTAAAGTTTTTTAGTATTTGAAATATATAAAAAGTTATTTCAAGTACATAAGACTCTCATAAACTTTGTTCACAGATTGAAAGGCATTGGAATAAGAAATAGAGAAAGCTGAAGAGAAGGAAATGTCTGGTCATGCAGAATAAAACAGGTTCAGCAAATTTCATTTTCAAATATGACCCTGGTGGGGAAAAAATCAGGTGACATCTGGTATTATAGGAAATGGGGTGTATAAGAGGCATTTGTATGATGAAGGTAATGTTTTGGCTCATAAACTGAGAAAAATATGCTAAAGTCAAATACTGTAGAGTGCTATTTTATGAGGACCTTGGGAAGTATCCTAGGCATTAAAAGTAATATTTTCTATTTTCAGAAAGATTTTAACTTAATCCACCACTATTTTAGCCTGAGTTTTACTATGATTTCTAGAAATCAGTATAATAGACTTTCTTAATGCACTGATGTCCTATACTACCAGTGCGATTAGGCTGCCAATATTCTCATGTGGGTCCCCCACTAATAACCTCATCTACATTTAATTACCTCTCAAATATCCCAGGTCTAAATAATATCACAATGGAGACTAAGGATTTAAAATATAAAAGTGTGTGTGCATTTTTCTGGGGACCAACAAATTCTTTTTATAAACTATTACTATAGTGTAGATACAATGGCTATAACAATATTAATTTTAAGGTATTTGTAAGGTTTGCTTGAAACAAAATGGCCGATGCGATAGCGACATAGATTCCCTTGTCTCCTGCACAGACAATGAGACTTATGTCCTATCCAACTCCAGGGAGTCACCAGGCTGTGTTCCGTGCTCCCTTACGTCCACCCCCTCCAGATAACAGAAGGCCAGACCAAGCACATCCATCCAGTGGGTCTTTGTTTCCTTTCCCCTCCAAGACAAATTAAAGTCCTGCTTAGCCTCTCCCAAGGTGTGGCTCTACCCCAAGCTCTCTAGAGGTTAGTAGGGTTCACCTGGGAGTGCACCCAAATAAACCTCTCCTGTTCCTTCATTTTACTCGTCTCTATTCCTCTGTCTGCACTGGGTGAGGTCTCAGACCTGTCAGTATTGATATACAAATTTACTGTACCCCATCACTGCCAATGTGTTCAAGACTCTCCACCATTGTCCCTCGGTCACCCCGTATGTCTCTTCATTCCTCTCTTCTATTCCCCCCGCTGTTTTGTAATCTGAGTTTGTAATCAAAGACCAAGGGTTTGTATATTCCCTTGTTTCCCATTTCCCAGTGTATTCCCATTGTGTATATAGACATACTTTAAAAATCCATTCATCGGGGCCGGAGCGATAGCACAGCGGGTAGGGCATTTGCCTTGCACGCGGCTGACCCGGGTTTGATCCCCGGCGTCCCATATGGTCCCCCAAGCACTGCCAGGAGCAATTCCTGAGTGCAAAACCAGGAGTAACCCCTGACCATCGCTGGATGTGGCCCAAAAAAAGCAAAAAAAAATAATCCATTCATCTGTCATTGGAGATAGGTTGTTTCTATATCCTTGTTACTATACTAAGTACAGCAATGGACATGGGTGTGCATAATTCTTTTCAAATTACTTTGCATCTGGGGTAGGGTATACCCTAAGAAGAGGAATCACTGAGTCATATGAGGGCTCTAGTCTTACGTTTTAGAGGACTCCTCGTTATATTGTTTTTCCATACAAGATAAACCAGGATAAACCAGAGGATATTCCCACCAACAATGAGCAAGTGTTCATTTTCACCATATCCTTGGCAACACTGATTGTATTTGATATGATATTGCATTGATTTTTCAATTTGAACTTTCCTGATAACATAAGATGATAAATGCTTTGTTTTTATATATACTGGACATATGTTTATATATTTCCATAAGGACAACATATGCAACTATATAAATGGTTCTTTGGATGTTATTTGAAAAGTTTTGAATATTAGCTATTCAAATTGGTATTCCTATTGTAAGGCTGAATGATTTTAACACAGATCTGCAAATAGAATCCTAATTGTAAGGTTTCCTTTTCCCATCTCAATTCTCTGCAGTCAATAATCATCAGTTCCTTTAGAGTCTATGACAAATAGTGTTTATATGATAGAGATAAAGTACTAATGAGGATACCTCTGTTGATATTTGGAAACAATGTTGTCATTAGAGTTGACTAATTCCAACGTGCATACAAACAGCGCTATGAAGAGGTCCTAGAAACTCATAGGTATGTCCCAAACTAGAGAATAGTGGGAAGAGTCATTTGCAAGGAAGGAAACCTACTCACTATTTGCCTAATTTTCATGTAAATATTTTAGTATTTAAATTTTTTTCAGCATTACTAAGTAGATTGGAGCAATAGTACAGTGGGTAAGGCATTTGCCTTGCACTCGGCCAACCCGGGTTCTATTCCTCCATCCCTCTGGGAGAGCCTGTGAGCTACCGAGAGTATCCCACTCACAGTGCAGAGCCTGGCAAGCTACCTGTGGTGTATTTGATATGCCAAAAACAGTAACAACAAGTCTCACAATGGAGACATTACTGACGCCCGCTCGAGCAAATTGATGAACAACGAGACGACAGTGCTACAGTGTTAAGTAGATTAGTGGAATAGCAGTTCTGTTTATAGAAGAAAATTATATTGAAAAGTTTCTTCCAAAATTCCAAAGGTACCTTAATGAAAATTGGCCTCTGATATTCTAATATTGGTAAAAAGAATGAGAAGTAAATTTATTATAGATCCATATAATAAATGAGTAATGGACAGACATAATTCTTACTTCCTATTTTATGTATATACCTGAAAAAACACCATTGTAAAACTCTGGCCTACTAATACTTCTATTTGGAATATTATTTCCTATTTAGGTCACATTCCCTAGCCCCTTACCACACTCATTTTATAATCCCCACTTGACTGGTGGTGTTAGTTGGAGCTGATGAGCTGATGACCATCTGTGTCATGAGATGTAAGAGAACACCAGTTAAGACCATCTGTTCCAAAATATCTGTCCTAGCCTTTAATCATTCTCAGAGGAGCATATTATACTCTGGGAACTTTTAAAAATGCAACCTTCTTTGGAGGAATCCTGCTTGAGTCCAGACTGTCATAATGAGCATGCAAATCAAATATGGAAACAGCAACTAAATGTAAACTTGGTGAGAAGCTTAGAGGGTGCTCTCATGCATTATGGCTCATTATCATCTGTATGCACCTCCATTTCATTCCTGTGCCTCAATAGGAGGTAACCTGAACCCTTTAAAGGTAACACTTTCAGACAGGGAAATGACTTTTTTCATATTCAAGTATGCTCTCCTTCTCTATATTGCAAATAAATCTATTTTCTTTTCTTGCGAAAAAACTGGCAGCTTTTTTTCTCTTTGAGTTTCTAGAGCTCAAACTCGGGACCTTAAACAGGTGAAGCATGCATTTAAATTTTTTTAATGAATCACCATGAATTACAAAGTTATTCATGATTAAACATGAGGCATACAATGTTCAAGCACCACTCTCCTTACTAGTGTCCACTTTCCTCCAGGAATGCCCCCATTTTTTTTTCCTATCCCCAGTCTGTTTATGGCTGATGATTTTTCCCCCTACATCAGCTTTAGAGTTTCCTTACCTGGCCTCTCCTTCTGATCCATCTCTAATGAAAAGCTTCCTGTTAAAGACCAGTTCTCATGCTCTTCATTTCTATTGTCCTTAGACATTTGCTGGTCTACTATGCCTCTGTATATCCCACATATGAGAGAGATCATTCTGTGTCTGTCCCTATTCTTCTGACTAACTTCCCTCAGAGGAAGCACTCACTCTTCCACTGAGCTTCATCCCAATTCACAGCAGACAGTTTTATTCATTTTAATCAACACAACTTAATAATCCAATGCTCAAGACAGGTTTGCAGCCAGCTGAGAATGAGCAAAGTATGACACTGAACCTGTAGAAACCAAGAGGGCAAGACTTTAATTAAACAGATAGCAAGAGTGTTATCAGGGAAACAGTGGTTTATCCTGTATGCCAGAAAAGTAGTAAATGTGGTCACTCTTGGGGAAAATATCTATTAATTATATGTGAGGGAGATGGGATTTAACATTAGAATAAATTGGAATTTCCATGATGTGATGAGTGGACATCCTGCTGAGCCTGAATCTTAATGTTTCTAAACGCAAAGGTCTGAGGTGAGGCTGAGAATGTGTGTTTTAAGCCACTTGTCAGCTAGTCTGGGGAGCACCCTTTATGAATTTCTGCCTTAGAATATGCTGAACTGTTCATATAAAGAAGGCCCATATTTTCTGTACTCTTTTTGATATCTGTCATTAGACATTTAAAGTAGAGATTTCTGAGCAGTATCCTCATAGATATTGCTCACAGCTGTTCCACTGCCGAAGGGGAGCATTTCTATGTGGCATCTATGTGTAAGGAAGGACTAACATCCCTCTGAGTGGCTCTGTGTGGCTCATTGTAAACACATCAAGATAGGAGCCATTTCAGAGTTCTCCTCCTTAATATCAAATGCATGAGATCCTAATGTTAAGATATTAAATTAGAGTATTTTCATTTTATCCCTGTGATTTATAATAGGGTTAATAGTAATGTTTTGAGGATATAATGTTGCTATGCCACATCCAGTAAAATATCAACACCCCCCCACCACACTAGGTCTTTTTTTGCACCCCGGACTGCTTATTTGTGAAACTCAATTCTTATAATTCTCAGGATCTATTATCATTGGTCGTTTTTATTCTTTTACTATGCTTCTTTATATTCCACCTATGAGACAGATTATTTGGTATTTGTCCTTCTCCCTCTGGTATATTTTGCTCAGAATGATACCTCCAAGTTCCAACCAAACTGCAGAATTTTGCTGAGTAGTTTTTCTTTCTTTCTTTCTTTCTTTCTTTCTTTCTTTCTTTCTTTCTTTCTTTCTTTCTTTCTTTCTTTCTTTCTTTCTTTCTTTCTTTCTTTCTTTCTTTCTTTCTTTCTTTCTTTCTCTCTTTCTTTCTTTCTTACTTTCTTTCTCTCTTTCTTTCTTTCTTTTCTTCCTTCCTTCCTTCCTTCCTTCCTTCCTTCCTTCCTTCCTTCCTTCCTTCCTTCCTTCCTTCCTTCCTTCCTTCCTTCCTTCCTTCCTTCCTTCCTTCCTTCCTTCCTTCCTTCCTTCTTTCCTTCCTTCCTTCCTTCATTTTCCTTTCTTTCTTTCTTTCTTGGAGCTGGGGAGGGGTCAGGGGGTAGTATTGGGTCATTCCTGACAGTGCCAAGCACTTATTCCTGGCTCTGCACTCAGGCATCTTTCTTGGTGCTCAGGAGAATATATGTGGTAACAGAGATTGAACAGGGGTTGGCCACATGCATTGCAAATAGTTGCTGTAATATCTCTCTGGCTTGAGCAGAGTAATCTTATCCTGTGTAAATGTGCCAGAATTTTTTTGTTTGTTTTTTAAGTTTTTGGGCCACCCTACCCATGCTCAGGACTTACTCCTGGTTCTGCACTCAGGGGCCACTCCTTGAGGCTCAGGGGACTATCTGAGGTACCAGGGTTGAATTCAGATGGTCTATGTGCAAGGCAAACATCTTACCTGCTGAACTATCTCTCCGACCTTCCACATTTTTTTCCTGTTCATCTGTTCTTGGACATTTGAATTGTTTCCAGATTTGGGGTAATATAAATAGCAAGACAATAAACATACAAATGCAAATGTCTTAAAATTAAAGTGTTTCTGTGCTCTTTAAGAAGACCTCTCTTTCAAGTGGAACTGTGTGACTAAATTCTGATCTATGAAAATCATAAAAATGAGGTATGATACTTTTAGACATAGTCCTAGAAACCGCCTGCATAACCTGTCTCTCTCCTCTCTGACTGGATGAAAAGACTGGAGACAACTTAGGTGCTAGAATTAACCAGTATCCATCTGCTTGAGTCCTGAATGATTGCATGGAAACTCCTTTCTCAGTATGGACTTTCTGTCCTGAGAAAATGAATTTATCTGAATAAGCTTGACTAGTTTTTAGAGCAGCTAGATTTTGGATATATACAAAGAACTGAAATTGCTACATCATGTGGAAGTTAAATTTTTGATCTCTTTTGGGGGGAGGGAGTGGTTTCCCAAGAACTGCTTGGGTATTCAGGGGCTCATCCAAGTGGTTCAAAACAAACTGGTTCTGTGTTTCAATTAAAGGGGCAAAGAATACAGTTTTGCTTCATTTTGTTGTTACAAGGATTAACTGGCCACCTTGTGGTGGTTGGGGGCCTTCAAAGTCATATTTGGAACTGCTTGGAGGCCTCCTAGACTATAACAGTTATGCTCAAGGATCATGTCTTGTTGGGGATTAAACTGGAGTTGATTACATGCAAATCATGAACTTTAACACCAGTACTCTATCTCTAGCCCCAAATTGACTTTTTTGCTTGTTTGGGGGCCATACCCACTGGTTCTCAAAACTTTCCTGGGTCTGTGCTCAGGGATCATTTCTAGAAATGCTCAGAGGACCATATGTATATCAAAGATCTAACTCAGGTTGGCCTTATGCAAGACAAGCACCTTACCTGCTATATTAACTCTTGGCTCCCCACTCAATTCCTAATTGTTGAGACATTTTTATATAGTTTTTCCTAAAGACTGAGTCATATGACATTCTTGTTAATGGGGTTAAGGGTTTCTTTTACATCACATCAGTGCTAGCAGTGATTGTGACCAGTGTTTTTGATGTATGCCATTCCAACTGGGGTAGAAATGAAAAGCCATTTTCATTTGATTTAATTTTATGAACAATGAATAATTTATCATATCTGTTGGTCATCTGTACTTTTTTCTCTAAGGAAGTGTCTATATATCTCTCCACTCTAATATGGGTTGCTTATTTTTTTTTAAAAAATTAAAGTATTTTATAAATCTTCAATATCAGCTCTTTGTTAGCTCCATGGTGAAGTAGTATTTCTCCCACTTAAAAGGGAGTCTTTGACTTCTAATAATCTTTTCTTTTACAGTGAAGAAACTTCTATGTTTGTAGTCCATAGACTATATTAAACAAATGTTTTTATATTAACTACATGTTAAAATTATCATATTCAAAATGCTTTGATTAAATAAAATAGATAGTTAAAATATTTTTCACCTAGTATATTTTCTTCTGTACTACAGCTAGTAGAGATTTTAAGATTACATATAACACTCTCATTTGTGGTTAGTTCACTTCTGTTGGACAGTACTGTTGTAGAAAATTTAGTATTAAATCTGACTTGTAGATGTCTATATGAAAGTTAGAGTTACAAAGATATCAAATTCAAACTTAACAAAGACTGGTCATTCATAAACTATAAAATCTAATTTGGCTTAGAGAGAATGTCTACAAATGCTAGTAAGGAAAAAGAATGCAATTATGTATAATCAAAGACACTGTTCTGAGAAGGACAATGATAAATGTGTAATACTAAAAAACTGAAATACTACTTGTACCCAAATAATATCCAATTATTTAACACCTTTTTTCTTTAGGTAGTCTCACCCAAATTCTTTTGTCTGGCATTCAGAGACTTCCATAGTCAGAACTTTACCTAAAACCTCAATATTTGGAAACTCATAAGCACATTGTCCAGTAAAAGAACTTAGCTACCTTATTTGCAAAGAAATAAGGAAAGAAAAAGATGATGTTGATAATAATTATGATAACAATGATGATGACGAGCACAGGAAAATATTGGGTTATGCATTTCCCGAGCTACACATGAAGGAGGAACTTACACAAAGCAGGAAGATCTCTCTTTTATCAAGTGGAACTGTGTGATTAAAATCTGACCTATGGAAATCACAAAAATGAGGTGTGATAGTCCTAGAACTTTTAATCCTATGATTTTTAGTCCTAGTCCTCTTGCATAACCTGTCTCTCTCCTTTTGGACTGGATGAAAAGATTGAAGACAATGTAGGGGCAAGAATTAGCTAGTATCCATCTGAATGAGTTCTGATTGCACGAAAACTACTTTCTCGGTATGGACTTTGTGTCGTGAGAAAATGAATTTGTCTGTGTAAGCTTAACTTGTTTTTAGAGTAGCTAAATTTTTATAGTTTATATTTTATATTACAGAGTCACTAAAATAATTGAGATGTGGACTCCATGAAATATCTTTTAACTATAATTATTATTATTCAAATTCAGTCTGTTAGAATCTGCACAAAGAATTCTTGGGAAACATAATTTTTTCATTTCTGTTGAAAGAATTTACAAAATAAAGGAAGATAATATTTTATGATAGCAAAGGTTTTTTGAGAGTGAGAGAACATAAACATTATTTTTTAAACCCAAATTCATTTTTATACTTCTGCAAACTAAATTTCACATGGGGTAATAGCCTCTGTTCAGAAGGAAGTTGATTTTTATCCTATTATTTTTTTCCTGCCAGAAATCCTATTAGTGGACTGATAAGAAAACAGAAACTGTGTAGCATTTCACTTAATCTAGGACATATGGCCACCATATGGACCACAAGCAAATTCATGGTTTCTTTACATTTGATGGAAAAGGAGATTGTTAAGTAGGAAGTATGGTTCAGAGACTACACTCATTAAGTAGGAGGCGAAGGCAATAGAGAATATGGTAGAATTGGTGCTCATACATACTGTGCTAGAGAATAAATTAAAAGCAGAATCTGATGTGCTCTGTTAGTTCAACTTTGGATAGTGTTTTTGAAGAATTTGGGAGGAGTTTTGATCATGGACAAAGAATATTGTCAAAAAAAGAAGATTTATTGAAGGGTGAACCTGAGCTATTCTTGCTCTTCCTGAAAATCATGGAAAAATCCATGTTTGATAATAAATAACTGTATCTAAGTTCTCTATTCGAATCTCTAACAGAACTCCTGGTTGGAATGAAGCTCCAGAAAATAAAAAATCAGGAGGAACGAAACTGTGGGATAAGAAAAAGATGGCTTCTTGTTTTTCTGAAATGTAAAAGAAGTACCACAAAAAAATTGTGTCTGGTGATTGGAGTGCTCTCAAGACCTTAATTATCTACTTCAAAGAAGAGAACAACAGTAAAGTTTGTTCTGTTACATCATTAGGAGTTATTGACTAGTAATTGATTCTGCTTCAAAATGTGGTTGCCATAGACATTTATGGATAGTAGCAGTTTAATGGCTTCTAGAAAACATGCCTTTTTAAAGACTTAGATCTCTTAGAGGGTCCTATCATCAGAGAAAAACTGAAAATTCAGAGATCAAGCTGAAAGAAATGTTGTCCTGCACAGATTTGTGTTGACTGTCAAAACAGGGTATGTATATATTTTGTGTGTACGCTCATGTGCATGTAAGTGAGAATTCCATCTATTCAAGAAAAATAACTATTTACCTTTCAGGTTTAATTAATTTGATAATACTGCTGCAAAATATTAGGCCTAATATAGAAGTGAAATATAAAAATTAATTTTCTATGAGATAACATCATTTGGTAGAAAGAATCGATTTAAAGAAATTATGACTTAATTTTTATCAGAAGAAGAAAAATACAGGATGATATCACTTATATGTGGTATTTAGAGTAACTGGATGAGGAAATGCAATGGATTAAGTGCATGTGTGTCGGGTGCTTCGATTACCCTTGGTCCCAGAGTATAAGGAAGAGAAGGAAAGAAATAGAGTGAAGAGGAAGGGAAGAATAAACAGATGAGAAACAATGGAAGTAGAGGTCAATACCAGTACATTGGTGGTATTAAGGAACGAAAGTGCTAAATACCCAAACACAGAATCAACAACACTGAAATCGCAAGACCCAAATCATAATAACCAAATTTAAAAAGTGGCTCACAAGATGGCAGGCTGGGGCTAGGGTGGGGGGTAGGAGAGAGAATCTGGGAACACTGGAGGAAGTTGACACTAGTGGCAGGACATTGTATGTCAAAAACCCAACTATGAATAACTTTGTAATTCACAGTGATTTCATCATCATCATCATCATCATCATCATCATCATCATCATCATCATCATCATCATCATGCCATTGATCATCAAATTTCTTGAGCGGTATCAGTAATGTCTCTATTCATCCTAGCCCTGAGATTTTGGAAGCCTCTCTTTACTCGTCCTTTCCAATGGTGCTGCATTGGAGGCTCTTTCAGGGTCAGAGGAATGAGACCCAGCATTGTTACTGGTTTTGAGTACACCATGCTGAGTTTTTGAGGCTCTCCCATGTGGGCAGAAAACTCTCGGTAGCTTGCCAGGTTCTCCCAGAGGGAGAAGCAGGCTATAAGATGTCTCAGCCATGCACTTCCAGGAGCTTGGTTTTAAGTCTCTGATTGTTGGCTCTTGGTGGGATTACACAGTGCTAGGGGCAGTGATTTAATATAAGCCACAGTGATTTAATACAACAAAATTTTGGGAAAAAACAATGTATCATTGTCTATAATTTTTATTATAACAGCAGGTATGATTTGTTGAAATAAAAATGTTAAACTGGGGTCAGAGTGATAGCACAGTGGGTAGGGCATTTGACTTGTATATGGTCCACTCGGTTTAATCCCAGTACCTCCTATAGTCTACAGAGCCTTGCCAGGAGGGCAATCTCTGAACTTAGAGCCAGGAGTAAGCCTGTTGCAACACTGGTTATGATCCAAATGCAAAAATTAATTGCTTAACTAATTAAGTTAAACTTTTTCATTTCTGAAGGAAAAGACTGTTTACAAAACTATTATGTTTACTGAAGAAAACATTCTATACATTAACAATAAAATTAGAAGAAAATTTCATAGAAAATGTGGTTAATTAATGTAGGGGGTCCCAAATAATTTAGCCTCCCCTGAACTTCTCATCACATGTAAATATGAAGGCACTGAATAGTCTTGCATTATGGAGACAAGTTAATTTGTCTAATTTTGTCATTTATAATTACTTTTTGTTTTACTATTGAAATCTCTTGTCAATGAACACTTGTTAATAGCCTGGTAAATCATAGAAAATTTTAAGCTAGGAAATATATGAAGAAGTACATCACCGTGTTGCCTATGAATTGAACTGTTTTCTTTTACTCTGCTTTTCTCTGGTGTATTAGACTAGACAAAGTAGAATCATGCATATTCTACATGAACCATTATAATAATCTCCTTTTTTTGTGAAATCTGAATGATCAAAATCTGACTGATCAAAATATGTGTCTGCATAATCTGAAAATCCTTTTAAAAAGTTTAAAGTATGGTTATTCATATTTTAAATTTTAAATACTACATATTTACTTCTAATAAACACTAAAATTAATGAGCTAGCCTAAAATATAGCTTACAAAAAACAGTGGGACTGGGGCCGGAGCGATAGCACAGCGGGTAGGGCGTTTGCCTTGCATGCGGCCGACCCGGGTTCGATCCCCGGCATCCCATATGGTCCCCCAAGCACTGCCAGGAGTAATTCCTGAGTGCAAAGCCAGGAGTAACCCCTGAGCATCGCTGGGTGTGACCCAAAAAGCAAAAAAAAAAAAAAACAGTGGGACTAATTTTACTTGCACTGAGTAATTAAATTTTCTGGATTTATCCACATTGACTCAGAATATACCTTTTGTGAAATATTTTTAAAAGTTATTCTAAATACTGTTTTGTTCTATAATTAGTAAAGTGTCAAGATTAAAAAAATAACAATTTGACTATAGGTAAAATACTATAATTTTAATCTATAGTCTAAAACAGGGTGCATTTTGGTAGGTTGAGTATGCATTTTGGTTCCTTTAGTCTAAGTCTGATGATTGTCTTGATATCATTTAGTGCCCTTGCAACTCTAAAAATGATTTATGAGATATTGATATGTATATATAAGAGGTTTACTGATACTCTTATTAGATTTATTATTACTCCTATTAAGAAATAGTAACAGAAGCATCCTAAGCATGCTTGTTGAGGCTTTGCGTTCAAGGCTTTATCAAAACTCTAATAAAGTGAAGGTAGAAGGTGCAGAGTCTACATAAAAGGAGAATCTATATTTGGTATTCAAATTAAATGTATGTTGGTAAAAGGGGACTGGTGTAAAGTCCTGAAGTTTTCCTACTTGCCTATATGTTTTTTCAATATTTAACTTTTATATACTAGTATTATGTATACAAAACTACTCAACTGATGCTCAGGGACTAAGTTATAGCTGATGGTAAGTATTCTGAAAATCACTGGTGATCAAGTCTCTCTGGCTACACATGCATGCCAGTAGGTTTGGGAAGTGAGAAGAAATGAGAGAAAGGGAAGCAATGGATTAAAAGATTGATAAAAATGTGAAATGTGGGGTAAGACTGAAATTAATCTGAAAGAATGATAGCAGGAGGTTTGGGATGTAAAAATCTCATTAGTTAAATCACTAAAGAGGGAATGCACAGGTTTTACAGAGATAAGAAATAGTCTATAAGAAAGATCATAAATAACACGCAAGGAGGTTCACTTGTATCACTTGTCATCCCGTTGATCTTTGATTTGCTTGAGTGGGTGACAGTAACTTCTCCATTCATCCCTGTCACGTGCTAGTGTAGCCCAATGGTATCTGCTCGCTCCAGGAACACAGAGTCTCAAACCATTTGTTTAGGCTTTTGACAAAGAAGTCTGACCATCTCATATGTGGGCGGCCATGCGGCCTTTTGATGTCCTGTGGAATCCAGTTGGTAAAAGCTCTAGTCCAGTGGTCATCTCTAAATCGAAATTACGTGTCCAGCCCATCTGATTTTCAATGCCTTGGCAAATGAGATAGCATCCCTGATTCTTGATGGTCAACAGAATTCGAAACTCCAGATTCCTTCTCTCACTTGAATGAAACATAATGCTCAAGCATAGCTCTTTCGATTCCTCTTTGGGATACCCAAATAGCATTCTCATCCTGTTTTCGTAGGACCCAGGTCTCTGAGGCATATGTTAGTGCAAGAATGGTGGAGTCAAAAAGATCTGCCTGGAGCTGGAGGTTCTTTGTCATCTTAAACACTTCTTCAATGCTCTTGAAGGTGTTCCATGCTGTTCTCTTCCTCCTGCGCAGTTCTGGCTCCAAGTCATTCCTCATTTTGAGTTCTTGACCCAAGTACACATAGCTGCTGCATTCAGAGATGTTCATTTCATTGAAAGCAAATGGAACGTCACGGACTAGTTCATTTTTTATGAACATTGTCTTGGTGAGATTCAGCTGCAGTCGGACCTTTTCACACACGTGGTCAAAGTCGGCCAGCATTTATGCGGCTTGGCTAGTGTTTGGTGTTATTATAACGATATCATCAGCGAAGTGGAGGTGGTATAGTTGCAAGGAGGTTAGATTTTTATTTTGTTAATCTGGAAGAGTATATAGTTGGAGGTTTCTATGTAGAATGTAGACCCCACTATGACCAAAGTTGTGTGGACAAATTAGGCTGGCTCTAAGCCACAGATATGTGTCACAATGTCACTGCCTTCCTTTATCTTGTTTGGGTTTTTAGTTTCTGTGTGTTGTCCTTTGACTGTTGTGGGTTGCTGCACATTTCTCCTTTCAGGAAAAGAATTTACTGCTCAAGAAGGATTATGTGGAAGAATGGGAAAAAGCATAGGCTTTGAGTTTAGGCAGAATTAGGTTCCAAATTCTGTTTCTTCATTTTAGGGAACTGGACCAGTTCCTCGAATTCTCTGAGCAACTGCCTGTAGCATTAGCACAATGATACTGACCTTTGAAAAGTAACAACATATATTCCTTTTACACCCATTGACATCCTTTTAACTGGCAGAAGTCAAAAAAACACAAAAATGAGTACTACTGAAAATACAAATTGTTATAGTTATTTGAGAAAGCAATTGGGCAGTATCTCTTAAAAATACATACTTCTTAAAATAGAACTTACAGTTCTGGCATCTTTCCCATAGAAATAAAAGTACTGCTTGTAAGGATATATGGAAAGGATATCTAATGTAAGGCAATAAAGGGGAAGGGAATGTTTACTCATCTTAGGAGAATGGTTGAATAAATTATCGTACTTCCAAGTTATGGAATATCATGTGAGCTATAAAATGCATGAATTAGAGATACACAAAATGACATGATGGAGGGTTTTCTATAAAGTTTCCCTGGCTATATCAAAACATGATGCGGAAAACTGTAGAAAATATACACTATTATAAAAAAGACATGTATTTAATAATGACTAAATAGTTTTATCTAACCTACCATGTTATTATAATTTTTTGACATGTTTAAAGAAATTGACTTGGCTTAATGGCAAATATCCTGTGCCAGAGGTGCTCTTATTATTCCTGTTCTGCAGAAGAGGAAACAGGCACAGAGAGACTAAGTCATTTGCTTAAGGTCTCACAGTTCAGGGTAGAACTGGAATCTGGATTCTGGAAATTGGGATCATAAGCCAGAATCTAAATCATTGCATCCTATTCTGTTTAAAGCTGAAAGGTTTCGAATAAGGAGAGATTGCATTACAGTAATACATTATAGGAGCAATTTACATAAAATTGCATGTGCAAATTGAGAGTGATGCCTGAAAAAATGGTAGTTATTTCAAGGCGCTGGAATTGTACAGCTTGTTTATTTTGCTCCTTATATTGTCCTTACCTAAGTATTTTACAATGAATATGTATACATAAAAGAATACCAAAAAAGAAATTAATATTAGGTATTATAGAAAAACAAATATATATGCATTTTTGAGGGAAATATTCCATTGCAGAAATGATCATGAACATTTAGGATGTTTAATGGAAACTCCTGGATAAGATAGAATTTTGAACTGACAGCACTGACTCAAAACAAAAACTAGATGAGAGAATTGTGGGCATTCTCTCATTGAAATCTATAATTAAGTGATATTAGAGTATAAAATATGTGGGGAAATAATATATTAATTGTTTTATTTAGGTTGTTTTTTGGGGAGGAGGCTATTTGAGTTACACTTGGCAATACTCAGGGGTTACTCCTGGCTCTGCACTCAGGAATTACTCTTGGCAGGGCTCAAGGGACTGTATGGGATGCTGGGGAATGATCCAGGTCAGCCTCCTGTGAGGCAAACACCCAACCTGCTGTATTATTGCTCTGGATCCACTTATTATTTAAAAAACTTTCAAAAATTATATATACTATAAAATACTAACTTACACATGCAAATAAATATATCTATGTGGCTTAGAAAAGGCTGGAATTTTATACACAAGCATATTACACATGTTTATGTCTGGGGATTGAGATTATGGACAATACTTTTATCCTTAGAGTTTTTCTTTAAGCAAAAAATGCATAACTTTTAAAATAGGCAATAAAATGTTTTAGCATGTTCACTAGTAAATCAACAAAATACTCAAGAATTTATTATGGGAAATTGATTATAGATAAAAGCCGAGATTTATTCAAAATGTATGCAGTGCATTTTCCTATTATTTATAATAGAGAGAAAACTGTAAATAACTAAATAATATAACATTAGGACATTTGCTTTGTAAATTGTGGGACAACCATATGATGAAATATTATGCCTGCAATAAAAGTCATGCCTTGAGGAATATTTAATGACATGAGAGAATATTCATGGTATGCTCAACTGTAAAAAGCAGAATAGACTTTCCCCACAATTTAATCCTTAAAGGGAAAATAACCATATAATCTCCCCTATGTATACATATTGCATTTTAAACATTTTATGCTAAATATATATTGTACCAATAATTAGAAAAACAATTGTCATACTAAGAATAGAATAGATAGTCTTTTTTTTTTCATTTTTTGGGTCATACCCAGCAATTCTCAATGGTAAGTCCTGGATCTGAACTCAGGAATTACTTCTTGAGGGACCACACATGTTGCAAGACAAGCACCTTATCTACTGTACTATGTTGTAGACTCTGATATTGTCATTTCTGGGAACTACATAAACTAATGCAAGTATTAGTTGTGGGAGTATATGTATATATAATTAATGTAGTTTTCTTCTCCCTACCCACTATACCCACCATTTTTCTGGCCTTCCTGAGTCTTGGATTACTCTTCATATGAAATGAAGAGTGAATTACATAATTGTAAATTGTTGAGTAGAGGTGACATTCTAAATATCTTGTTTTTTTTCTTTCTCACTGAATGTACAGAGAGCATTATCTTTCATAATCACACTTAAGATTTTTCATCATCATCATCATCATCATCATCATCATCATCATCATCATCATCATCCTGTTGATTGTCGATTTTCTCAAGTGGTCTCAGTAACATCTCCATTCGTCCTAGCCCTGAGATTTTAGAAGCCTCTCTTTACTCTTCCTTCCCAACGGTGCCACATTGGAGCTCTTTCAGGGTCAGGAGAATGAGACCCATCATTGTTACTGGTTTTGGCATATGAATACACCACAGGGAGCTCTACTAAAAGATTTTTAAAATCTGAGAAAAATAATTCAGAGATGTTCAATTCCATTCAGACATTCTATCAATGCAAATTCTGAAGAGGTGACAATTGTGTTCCACTTTGGTGCGAAGTAAGAAGGATGCTTGGTAGGAAATGCAAAGACTTGAAAAAGGGCTAAGAAAAATGAAAATGGAGAAGTCTGAGTAAATGTTTTTTCGGGGAGCAATGTTTTGTCTATGTCCCACAGTTTAGATCAGGAATAGAAGCAAAGATCAGAGCCATTTGGAGCCAGTGCCATAGGCCCAGAATAAACAGGATCAATTCTGGAAATATTTATTCTCATCTTTTATACATTCTGAAAATCACTTCCTTGTTTTTCCTCTTTTTTTTTTTTTTTTTTTTGGTTTTTGGGTCACACCCGGCGATGCACAGGGGTTACTCCTGGCTCTGCACTCAGGAATTACCCCTGGCGGTGCTCAGGGGACCATATGGGATGCTAGGATTTGAACCCGGGTCGGCCGCGTGCAAGGCAAACGCCCTACCCGCTATGCTATCACTCCAGCCCCTGTTTTTCCTCTTTTGAAAGAACATTTCTCTTTTGTTCTCTTTGACAAAGCCAACATTTATTTTAGCTATCCCTCTATTCTAGAGTAATTTTGACCTGAGATAAAAATAAGTGTTCAGAAATCCTTTGCCAGCATTTCAGGTGGACCTGGCTGCCCCTGAATCCAGATCTCTGGAGTGTTAGATAGCACTGGGTAGTCAATGCTCCTCCCACAGGGAGCTTAGATTTATTGACTTACTTCCACAACAGTGCCCTTGAGGCACACCCAATTCCATCAAGCACTAATAATCCTATACTGCTCTTTCCTTTATGTCACTTGCATGGTTTAGCATTGTCCTTTTTATGTAGACACAGGAAGACAGTTCATGCTATACTTTGTAACATGGCAGTTAATTGACTCCAAAATAATATTTACTTCTGGGCATCCATATTTGCTTGACTTAGGTCTCAGTTGTCTTTAGTTTCTAGCACTCCCAAAGCAGGGTCCCAAGAAAGAGAATGGATGGACCCAAGGCAAGCTGTAAGCTATCCTGGCATCCAAAGGGGACATAAGTATAAAAAGTTAAGAGCATGGTCATGGGACAAACTCTGTCATGACTCAAATAAGTAACTGAATAAGGATCCTGTTGAGGTTAGGAAAGACAAACCTTGCCTGAGGAGTGTGGTCTGGGATATATAGTGAGATGACCCCAGGAAGAGCCAACCTTTAAGCTTAATGTACCTCTTACTGTGTTCATACAAAATGACTGGAAATATTATAAGAAGTAAATTTACTATGATTGTTTACATGGATTACTAGCTGAGAGATGACTGAAGCAAAACACCCTGGATGGAATCCCACCCTTGAGTAGGTCTTCATTTGTCAGATGAGATTTTGTCCTTGAGTTAATCTCCTAGAGCTTCCTTTAAAGGAGTGGTTTTACCTTTGTTGTGACAATGCTCAACACACCTATGTGTATCCCCAACCTTCATGATTTACATATAACTATACCAGTTGACCAAAAGCTTACATCCAGTAGACTGGAAACACCTGTGAAGGTGATCAGAGGCTGCTCCCAAAGCCTCCGTCTCTCTCTTGGAGAGTCTGGCAAGCTACTGAGAATATCCTGCCTGCACCAACAGAGCCTGGCAAACTACCTGTGGCATACTCGATATGCTAAAAACAGTAATAACAACAGTCCTCATTTCCCTGATCCTGAAAGAGCCCCCAATACACCATCAGGCTACACTAGCACACAGCAGGGCCAAATGGAAATGTTATTGGCACCCACTTGAGCATATTGATGAACAACAGGATGACAGTGATACAGTGATATATTGATGCTGTAGGGCAAAGTGATGATATAGTGAGGCAGAGGACTTTGAGGTCTACAAAGAGACTAGGATGATGGAATTCTGATGACCAGGACTATGAACCAAAACTATGACTATGATTGTGCTATAAGGGGAGACATCGAATTACGCTGGGGAGAAGAGAGAAATAAACTGACTACCAAGCAGGCTAGTTGCTCCAGGATGCTCCAGTCCCACAATTCTCCACAAACTTTCTTTTAAAACTCACACTGGAGCCTTACCAGGATGGCACAGACTGAGCCCCTGCCCTGCCAAAGGTCCAGTGCTCCACCACCCACATCTGGCTGCTGCTGCTGCCAAAGAAATAACCCAGCTTCACATTCATGACTGATCTCAGAAGGACACCAGAGATTAACCTGCAGCTGGTTGTCCCAGCTCCAAAGTTCCTGAGGTGTGTGGCTACATATGTGGCAGCACAACACTGCCAAACTTTACTGAGCTGACAGTACAGGACAAGCACAGAAAAATAGATGGGAAAATTGAGTAGAAACCACAAAGCAGAATGAATGAAAACCATAACACAGAAGGGTCAACTTGCACCTAACAACTCAGTAGACCTTCAGACCATGACAATAGCAACACCATTACCAGATACATACTGTAATGAGCAATAGAAAGTCAATTATTTTGTGCCTGCTAGGGGAGAAAGCATGGGGCATGAGTAAGAAACTGGAGACATTGGTGAAAGGAAGGGCAGGTACACTGGAGGTAGATCTTGAGTTGGAATATTGGATGCCTGAAACAATCTGTATTATGGTGTTTAAATAATGTTTCACTCAAAAAAGAAAGAAAGAAATGCTTTGCTAGGTAACATGCTACTTAAACCATTTAATAAATACCAAATAGCAATACCATAACATACAGGATCCCAAAGGAATACAAGTTCAGGTATGTACTGTACATTAGGTGATTTAGCTTTAGTATTAATGAGCACATGCACTGGTCAAGTAGACTTTCAAATTCAAATGAGGTACTGATGAACTGATAAGACAGGTGACAGGCTAATAGGGATATATATATATATATGTATATATATATATATATATATATATATTTGCTTTTTGGGTCACACCCAGCGATGCTCAGGGGTTACTCCTGGTTTTGCACTCAGGAATTACTCCTGGCAGTGCTTGGGGGACCATATGGGATGCCGGGGATCGAACCCAGGTCGGCTGCGTGCAAGGCAAATGCCCTACCCGCTGTGCTATCGCTCCAGCCCCAGATAGGGATATATTTAAACAGCACTTATCCAACCTCCACCCCCCCCCACACACACACCCCATTAAAGTGCCACAGCCTTGGCTATGAATCTTGAAACCACTAGAGCAGAGTTCTTCTTGGATTAGGGAGATTGACTACATATTAGGGATGACAACATATTCTGCAGAATTTCAATCAGAGTAGTTAATAATTCTAAAACTAATTTTACTCCTTTCCCCTTTAGCTTATTGTCTGAACAGTTTGCTAATTTTGTTGTCACTGTCACTGTCACTGTCATCCAGTTGCTCATCGATTTGCTCAAGTGGGCACCAGTAACGTCTCCATTATGAGACTTGTTACTATTTTTGGCATATTGAATACACCATGAATAAGCCTGTGTGGGTGAGATACTCTTGGTAGCTTGCTGGATTCTCGGAAAGGGGTGAAGGAATTGAACCCGGGTCGGCCTCATGCAAGGCAAATGACCTACTTGCTGTGCTATCACTCCAGCTCAATAATTTTGTTATTGTTAATATTTCTGCTCTGGTTTTGTTTTTTAGGGATTTAAAAATGCAAGCCACCACTTAATTGATCATTAGAGAATTTTTACGAGAAGAGGAAGAACTCCCTCAATAAATATGTGCATGCCTTATTTTATAAATAACTGAAAACTTCTACCAACTTACAGATATTTTGTTTGGCCTACTTTATCTTGGATTTCATTTCAAATAAATCTTGGCTTTAGCCTTATTGACATATTGTTACCTGTCCACCCATCCCACTGAATTAGTTATTCATCAGTCTTCTTCCCTCTTACAGTCTAGCCTCCTGAGTCAACTACTGCTGACTTGAAGGTTAAGAAACATGTATTTTTAGCCTGTAACTCACAATATAGCTCTTAAACCATTGGTAACTCCTTGTACTATAACTTGCATTGCTACAAGGAGCTCTGTGGGGTATGGGGCAGTACACACTCACTCTTGATACTTAGTCGGAGTTATGTTTAGAACATTTGAACAAAATCATTATCACAGAAACCAATCCAAAAGTTACTTCCTTTAAAATTCTTTGATATCTGCTTGGATGTTTTAATATGAAAAAAAACACCTCCCCCCAAGCTAAGTATTTGTGTGCTTGTTTACAATATTCCCTTCATAAAAAATATTAATTTTGGTTACTGTGTGAACCAAATTAATAACAAACAAAGTCAAACAACTGACAAAGCTGTAACTAGCCAAGTTTCAAATTCTTTGAAATTCTACTGGAAAGAAGAAAAGAAAAGGCCAGATCATATTTGCGGGGTATTCTAAACTCAAGAAGATGCTAGGTCAGGATAGAAGTTTTAAAACAAATCTAAGAGAACAAGGAACAAGGGCTCCTTCAGGACCTTGGTCAACAAAATTGTTCTGCTACTTAAACTGGAAAGTACAATAAGCATTTTTAGAAGTGATCTTATAACTGTAGAGCTCATAAATAGCCCAGATGTTACCAAGGAGATATATTTCTGCATGAAAGCTAATAACGGTGAATGTTTGAAATGAATTTTCAGCACATATGATTGCCTTTTAACTTCAATTTGACCTCAATCTTGCAGGATTTCAATGGCAAATTAATTTCTTTTCATTCTAAGTTATACATCTATCAGTCAAGATGGCAGTTCTATAAGCATTAGACATTTGGTCTAAGGTTTAGACTGATAATTAAAAACAGTAGTCCTCTGTAAATGCTGTTACAGAATTTTTAAAAAAAATTACATTCCATATGCTCTTTTTAAGTTGAAACTGGATTAAATGTTAATGTGGATTTCAAAATATTTTTCTTTTTTTCAGTTCAAATGTTAATAGGTATTACTATTTCAGTAAATTATAAAAAATGAGCAATTTTTAAATTTTTATTAGGGAGCTGCATATTTGATTATAGGACAAAACTTTCTGGATTTACCACCATTAAAAGTTTTATATAAAAACATCCTGAAAGTATTCCAAAATAAGTGATCATAGTATGAGCAATTAATGGTGTGATATCCTAAAAGCATCAAGAAACATCACAGTGTGCTTAGATGAAGGTGTGATATCTCCAAACCAAACAACTCAACAGGAAATATCTCAGCTTGGAGCACTTAAATTAGATTATCTCTCTTGTTTCCTAAACTTTGGCATTTGATTTCATGACACTTTAAAATTATTATCATAAACTAAAGATTAGAACTTAAAGTGTTTGATTTAGAAATAATTCTACTTTTTTTCACTCTTATTTGGTTGGGTTTATTTTTCTCTTTAGGATAAATTAGGATTTGTCATCAGGGCCTGTTATATGACCTTAGTTAAACTTTTTAATTATTGTGACATAATTGAATTTAAGGTGCTCCAAATGGTTTTTAATCAAGATATGTCAGAAGTTACTACCAAGAAATATGAATAAAGGTGACAAAGGATTATTATTTTTGGTGAAGCAAAATAGTTCTTATTAAAAGAAATTTTAGAGAGATGTAAGAGGAAGGAAAGAGAAAAGAGAAAGACATACATGTTCAGAAGAACTCAGGCATCTCTAGAATTGAAAAACCAGAGAGTGGCTTTTGGAAGTTACAAACAATTTCTCCAAATAGTCTTGGCCCAGAGTTCTCTGAACAGATATAAGTTAATCTGGATAATGTCACAGGAAAAGTCTTGAAATCTTGATGGCCCTTTTACATTCTTATCTGGACCTTTAGATTCTCCTGTAGCTCCTAATTTCCTGAGGGACTCCCTCCTTCTGTGGCTAGAACCTCCATTTCTGCATCTGGGCGGTGCCTCACCTTCTCTATCTCAGTGAGATTTCACTTCCTTACACAGGCATGATCTAACACCTTTAGTATATTTTTAAATGCTACATGTAAATAGAGTTTATTTGCATAAATCTAGTAGGTACTTTTCTTCTCTGAAAAGGTCTGCTCTTGGCATCAAAAAATAACCCTGGACACAAGGGTCAAGGGGATTCAGTTGCATCAGTAGTAGGAATGATAGAGCTACTGAAATCACAAGACCCAATCTTTCATAACCAAATTTAAAAGGTGTCTGTCAAGATGGCAGACTGGGACTGATGGTGGGGAGTAGGAGATAGAAACTGGGAACATTGCTGGTGGGACTAGTGATGGGACTTGTATTTCAGAAACTCAACTGTGAATAATTTTGCAATTCACGGTGTGTGAGTAAAATAAAATTTTGAAAAAAAAATTAAAAGGGGAAACTTCCTGGAACCGAGGATCTCTCGCAACCCAGGAGAGAGATGGGAGGGACTTCTGCAAGCCAGAACACCATTATGGATGAGGCCTGAGGCTACCTCCCTGTCACAATGTTGACCAATCTTTACATCCTCACAATTGCTTAGGTCTGGGTAGTCTTGAAATGAGGGGTAAAATATTATTGATGTTTTTATTAATGAGGGTCACCTGCTCTGTCCTTAACCAATCCTCAGGCCAAGAGATTGATTTAAAAGGGGGGCAGAGAGATAGTGTGAGCTTGTCTTGCACACAGTTGAGCTGAGTTCCATTTCTGCCACTCCATGTGGTCCCTTGAGTGCTAGCAGCCAGGAATGACTCTGAGAACGGAGCCACGAGTAAGTCCTGTGCACCGCCTGGTGTACCCTCCAAACAAACAACCAAAAATGGCAACAGTGGCAGGAGTCGTTATACAGCAGGTAAGGGTAATAGTATAGCAGGTAAGGTGATAGCTTGGCATGCAGTCAATCCAGGTTTTGTTCTGGGCACCATATCATCCCAGAGTTCTGTAAGGAGTGATCCTCCCTTCCTTCCTTCCTTCCTTCCTTCCTTCCTTCCTTCCTTCCTTCCTTCCTTCCTTCCTTCCTTCCTTCCTTCCTTCCTTCCTTCCTTCCTTCCTTCCTTCCTTCCTTCCTTCCTTCCTTCCTTCCTTCCTTCCTTCCTTCCTTCCTTCCTTCCTTCCTTCCTTCCTTCCTTCCTTCCTTCCTTCCTTCCTTCCTTCCTTCCTTCCTTCCTTCCTTCCTTCCTTCCTTCCTTCCTCCCTCCCTCCCTCCCTCCCTTCCTCCCTCCCTTCCTCCCTTCCTCCCTTCCTCCCTCCCTCCCTCCCTCCCTCCCTCCCTCCCTCCCTCCCTCCCTCCCTCCCTTCCTCCCTTCCTTCCTTCCTTCCTCCCTTCCTTCCTTCCTTCCTTCCTTCCTTCCTTCCTTCCTTCCTTCCTTCCTTCCTTCCTTCCTTCTTTCAAAGCAGCACCCTGCCAACTGTACTATCTCCCCGGACCGCCCCTTTATTTTATTTTAAGCAGCTCATATCTAAAGATCTTTTTCTTAAGCCCTATAATCTTCAAAGTTTTTTTCTGTACAATTTTGCCCTTAATTTTTCTATTAAAACCAAGACAAAATTTTATAGTAGAAATATTTGGGTCCCATATTTCTAAGAATATTTTTCAAACATTTGCTATATCTTGAAAATGAAACTCTCTCATACGTGGTTCCCAAGTGCCACTCTTTTGAACTTTTTCCTGAATAGCTGTAAATAGCAAAATTGCCTGATTCTGATTTTGCAAATATAGCTCTTTCTCATCTTCCTTAGAGATAAATTTTATGAATGTTCTCTTATTTTGTAAATGGTTTACTTTTTGAAGCAACAAATCTAAGTGAATATATAAATTCTGGAAAGGACAAATATGGAATAAAACAGTGGGGGAGATATTTGACTCTGTTGAAAATCGGAAGTTTAAAGATTAGTAGACAGAAGTAACAGTCTTATTTTTGGATACAAATTTAATCCAAATGATCATGTGCTAAGAGTTTACAATTTTTAGATGATTGGGTGTGATCTTACCTTCATCTTTACATGCTTCAACTGCCTCTTCTGAAACAGGATTGGTCTCAGTAGCAGTGCTGACACCATCTACAAAGTAGAAAGAAACACTGTATTAGAGTTACTATGTGCCAAGCTGTGTTCCCAGCCTACTGTGTCCACTTCTTCACTGCATCAGATAGGAAGAGTGAACTTCCTTCTCAACATTAAATGGTCTTTGAAAGAGTTAGTGGTGTTGCCTCTCTATAATTAATGAACAGAAACCTTCAGTTAAGTCTGAACCCAATGAGCTACAAACTATTTTGATGAACACGATTTGTCACTACTATTTTTTTGGCATTTTGTTACTTCCCCACTCCAGAAGAACAAGAACGGCACGTTATTTTTCTTGGTAATGGATTTTGGAAGAAAGCATATCCTAACAAGTTTCTAACAAGGAATTTTATCTGTATGTTCTTAAAATTTTGGTCTTTTTCTTAGCCAAGCACTTCTAGTGTGCCAGCCCGCCAAACTGCAGGGAGTGTGTCTGATAATGTTAATGTAGAGGCACAAGAAAAAGGTATCATCTGCAGGAATTTCCAAAGGCATTTGGGAGATTTCAAATCATCCCATAGAGGTTTATCATCCCTCATGGCAACAATTGACCTCAGAAGTTCTCTTCCTTTTCAATTTCATTAGCACCAAAGCAATTCATTCATGACTGGCCTCCAGGACAAGAGAAAGTTAACTTATATTAAAATAGTACGTTTAAGACATGGAGAATTATTAAAATAGAAGTTACAGCAAGTAAGGTGCCAATTTTTGTCAATAATATATATATGTTAGTGACTTTCAAATCTTTCTCACTCTTTATCCCTTCTTAGAAATCTGTATTCATGTATCTAAGTGACTTTTATTTCATTCCATATGGCTCAGTTTTGTCATATGTACTATGGCTAAGAATTCTCCACAAAAATTGTGCCTATGACCAGTCTTTTATGTAAAATATCAGTAAGTGGTGCCATTATTTCTTTACTTAGTGATCTTAGCACTTAACCTCTTCTTTCCCCAGTGCCTCATGTTTACTCCATGAGCACATCTTGCAATTTATAACTCTGCAATATAACACATATTAGCCCATTTCTAAAAATCATCACCCGTGCTTTTTTGCTGCAGCCCTCTAATGGTCTCATGCTGACTATTTTGACCAATTTTCACTAACAGGACAAGTATATTAAAATGTAGATAATGCTTATTTAATCATATCTACTTAAAACTTTCCATTGTATTCTCTTCATATTTGTTAATAAAATAAAAATTTACATCCTCAAGTAAAATGTGGTTGGAGATCTTGCGCGGGAAGGGAGATGTGTGCTGAAAGTAGACTAGAATCTGAAAACAATGGCCACTCAATACCCCTATTGCAAACCACAACACCCAAGTGGAGAGAGAGATCAAAAGGGAATACTCTGCCACAGAGGCAGGGTGGGGTGGGGGGAAGATGGGATTGGGGGGTGGGAGGGATACCGGGTTTATTGGTGGTGGAGAATGGGCACTGATGGAGGGGTGGGTTTGCGAACATTGTATGAGGGAAAAACAAGCTCGAAAATGTGTAAATCTACATCTGTACCCTCATGGTGACTCACTAATTAAAGAATTAAAAAATAAAAAAAAAACATCATCAGACATAATATTGTCCCCTGACATCTCTCTTATTTTTAATTTATTTACATTTTAGTTTGGGGACCACACGTGGTGTTGCTGAGGGAGGGCCCACTCCTGGCTTTCTGCTCAGGGATCACTTCGTTTGTTTTGGGTAACTCTATGGGTTGTCAGGAATTGAATCTCAGTCAAATTTATGCAAGGCAATCACCCTACCTACTGTACTGTTGCTCTGGCCAAAATGTTCTCTTTTCATATCATGTTTGTCTTAATCCACCGCTCATTCTTCTTTCTTCACATGTTAAATTGCCCTTGAATCATTTACATAATCTGGTCTTTCCATTTTTAGCATCTTACCATCCAGTTTTTGTTTGGATAGACTCTAGGGGATTCTCTCCAAATTCAGTAAATGAAGTATCTTCTCAGTAGTCCTTCTATATTACCTAATTTATATGTAAGGCACTTATTACAATCTTATAATTTTTGCTTATATTAATTATTTTTGGATTCCACCACTAGAATACATACAAAGTTGCTTAAAGCTTTTTAAGAAAGCAGGGATGCTCTGTTCATTTTTGTTACTATACCCCAAGGCCCAGAGTAGTACCTACAACAACCCTTGATATGTTTTTGTTAAAAAACTGAGGGATATTAACTATCGTTTTAATTTCACTTGATTATGACAAAAGTCAAAACTTCTGTATCATGTTGGTTTGGGATAATGTTTTCTTTGTGATCAATGTATCACTGTCATCCCATTGTTCATTGATTTACTTGAGTGGGCACCAGTAACATCCCTATTCCATTTTGCCCTGAGATTTTAGCAGCCTCTCCTTACTTGTCTTCCCCAATGACTGGAGGCTCTTTCAGGGTCAGGGGAATGAGACCTATTGTTACTGTTTTTGGCATATCAAATATGCCATGGATAGTTTGCCAGTTCTTTGTGATATGGAACTCAAAATGAAGTTGGAAGTTTTATGGATTTGAAAGAGTATTTTGGGGACCTGGAAGAAAGAATAATAGTAGATAATTTGGTTTAATGATAAAATTTGTATCTATTGTATCCTGTATTTATCTATATTTGGATTATTAACAAACTATATATGAAATGAGCAGAGTAGAAATAACAGTATATGTTCACATTAATCAAGATAACAAATTAATAGTTCTATCTGACTTCATGTCAATCAGCAGGTTCAATTGGAATTGTAATAGAAGACTTCAGTTTTTTTTTTAGGATGCCTCATTATCTAGAAGGTACCCAAATTGTGATAAAAATGCTATAAATCTAAGAAATTAAGAAGAGGACTTACATTGCAACCCTCTTTGCTTTCAGGTAAGATGATCTCAAATCCAACAAGATATGAGATTAACAGAAAACTTAGTAACATGAAAAGAATGAATAAATAAAAAACATATATGTACTTGTACACACGCGTGTGTGTGTTTTCATACACACTTGAGGAAAAATCCATGTAAACAAATCCAACTTGGAAGAGAGCAGTGAGTGCATAAAATATGTGTGGCCTCAACATTCAGAGAATAGCCTTAGGTATCAGCATTTAGTTAACCAATATTTGTCACAGTACCAAATAGTAAAAAGATAGTGACAGTTTTTCATGTAAGACTCCTGGACCATAATCATTTGTGAGTTAAAAACTGGAGGGTGGTTCGGGATCTGGGTGGGCATTATCAGTGCATGCAGTTGAGTGGGATTTGATTGCTGGCACCACATATGGTTCCCTGAGCCCTGTCAGGAGTGATCCCTGAGGGTAGAGCCATGAGTAGTAACCCCTGAGCACCACTGTGTGTGGCTCTAAAACAAAGAAAACAACAACAAGAAAATGAAGCTGGGGTTGGTTGGCTTGAACAACAGTCTATTTCAGAAACTCATTGCACTGCAAGGACTACATTTTAGCAAACAGAGCCTGCTGACCCCTGGAGCAGCTATGCAAGGTCCTTGCTGTTTTGCTTCAGTGCTTTCTCTGATTGGCCTTCTTCAATTTCATCTTCAGGTTAATTATAAAGCTTTTGTTTCTATAGCAAAAGTTCCAAGGTTAACATAGGAATTTTTCAACAAAAAATTATCTTACAACATGAGTTGTTTTCAAAAACTCAGCATATGGCCTAGGGCGAGACTGGCACATGGATGATGCCCACCATTTTGAAGATGCCCCTCTGTGGGGCTAGTTAGCACTAGGGCCATGGCACAGAAACTAAAGGGAATGTGGGCACTATTATTCTGGTGGTTATATCTGTAAGAGCATACTATGCCTATCACTATTTTAAAAGAGTATGCCTGAATATAAATGTGTAGGAAGAGATAATAAATTGAGGGTGATGACAATCTCTTTTGAGTATTAAGTGTTATTTTATTTTTAGATGTTCAATTTATAATCTACAGTGAATGCTCTACAGTCAATTGTCACATCTCACTGTCTCAATTGTCTCTCCTCACTGAAGAGAGATATCAGGGAGCCTTTGGATCTCATATAGAAATAGGTCTCTTGGCAAGGCAGTCTTATTTTGCCATACCATCTCCATACAACATGCAAAACATGTATCAGAAGCATGATATTTCTAAATCTGATGCAAAACAGTAAGAAATGCTCTATTCAGCAGGAAGGAAAGTTAATTATTAGCTTCTTTTAAATGTTTTTCATTTCATTTTTTTTCTTTAGGTAAATCCGTTCATTCTTATCTACCATACGCTCTGATTTGGCACTTTTAATATCTACTAACCCCCTACAAAGTATTAGCAAACAAATCATCATTATATGGAAGAAAAATTGAATGGAGAATGAGCCAGGAGAATGTAGCCTTTTAATTGGAAGCATTGTCACTCATAATTACTAGAGTTGTGGGCTTCCTGAGGGAGATGTGAACGAGTATGAAGCTGTCCTGGTGAAAGGGGATAAGAGTTTTCAGAAAACAGTACCGAGTAAAGCTGTTTTTCACCTCTCTGGATGAAACTTAGGAATCTGAGCCCACCTGCTTCTTGGTCCTGTCCTTCCATTTCTTCAGTACTTTGTTTTTCATCTGGACCATTCTCATCTTTCAAGAAAACCACAAATGAATAAAAAAAATGAGTCACTTTATGAAATATCTCTTTGTGGCTAATACACAGCATTGAAATTAATTGTGACCAATGTAGCATGACTCCCCATAAGCAAAGCACAGAGATTAATCAGAGGCATGAAACAGAAAAATTACCTACATAAATAGGTGCATTTATTCTCACCCCGCCTCACAGGGTTTGCTTGCTGAAATGTTGAATGCAGTAAACAAAATTCACTGAACAGTCCTAGTAACATCTCCATGTACATTTACCAACACGTAATACAAGTTTTTATTGCAATATATTTTTCTCCCTTGATTTAAGCAATATGCATGTTGTAAGAAAATTTGGTTGATTGTTTTCCTATAGCCTTTATTTTGATTGTTTATATATTATGAAAAGCTAGTTTTTTCTTAACTAATAAAGAATAGTCTAATATTTTTACTTATACAGTTTATACTGGTTAGATTTATGCTTTGAAAATCACTCCTTAAAATAGAAATACCTGGGCAGATAGAATTAAGTCTACTAGAATCTGGCTTAAATTTTCTATTGTCTTAAAAAGAAATTTAGATTTATATGTGAAAAAAACTGGATTTTTTTTTCAAGGTGAAAGTAAAGTGAAATTTATTAGTTACACAGGCGGGGGGGGGCTTAGGGGGGGCTAGGGGCGTGGGGGGGCTTGGGGTGTGAGGGGGCGGGGTGGAGCTATACTGGGATTCTTGGTGGTGGAATATGAGCACTGGTGAAGGGATGGGTATTCGAGCATTGTATAACTGAGATTTAAACCTGAAAACTTTGTAACTTTGTAACTTTCCACAATAAAAAATTAAAAAACAAAAACAAAAGAAAAACTGGATTTTTTTATTATACATAAAGGCAAATAAAAGCATAATTTTAGAATTCATTGCTACAAGGCTTTCAAACTTTTTTATTCAGAAAACTTTGGAAAATGATAAATTTATATAAAATAATACAGATAAAATGAAAACATAGTTATATTACAGAAAACAAAAGCAGAAGTCACCAGCATCCATTATAATAAGATAAATATAGCCACAATTCTTCGTGCTTTTAGAAGCAGAATTTACCTCTCCTTTTCTTGAAACTGAATGAATTCAGTGATTTTTGTTAGAACAATGAAATATGAACCTCTGAGCCAAGGCCTCAGGAGACTAGATGCTTTCTCCTTTCTCCCTGGGGAGTCAGTCAGTCACCATGCTGAAAAGATGCTCAGGCCAGCCTACCAAGCAGAGACTCACAGCAAGAGAGGGCCTTGTGAGGAAGAGCAAGGGCCCAGAGTCAAGCCTGGATTTTACCTTCCAACTCAGCCCAGGTGCCAAGTGAATGCAGTCAGCCGATACCACAGCCAATACTGCACGGAGCAGAGGAATTGCTCTGCGGATTCCTTTAGAAACGTTTTGACCCATAAGCAGGCTCATATCACCTAGCCTTGTTTTTGCTTGAGTGCCCTGAACCACCAGCTGCAGCCACAACCAGTTCTGAATCCAGAGGCGAGAAGATGGGGAATCTTTCCCAGAGAGAGATTCTACCAGCCAAATGAAAATAAGAAACTGAGAGGCAATAAGAAACATTTCACTACACAGCAGCTCTGGAAAAATAAGCCAGGGAAGAGTCTCAGATGTGAAAATAGTTAGAAGTGACTTGAATGACAAAAACATTTTCTAAAAAAAAAAAAAGTAACACTGAAAGTACTGACACTTATGTTGGGAAGGAATGTTATGAATGAATACTGGAAACGTATGTCTTGCATTCCTTTAGGCCAGCATGGTGCCATGTATCATGGGGGAATTCAGGAGATAAATTAATAGAAGGACCAGTGGTGATTCTATGGCTACCTACAGCCAATGCTCTAAATAGCATGTTTCCAGCTACCACATGGCTATCTGAAGTTTTCTTCATTCTTGTTCTCTGAGTAGGTGACCACTTTTGTTTTTGATTTTTCAGGAGAAAAATACCAGCCATCACTGCAGTTCTTGTTTCTTTAACAAGGCTAAGTTGCTGCAGGGCAGATGTCAAAAAACAAAACGTAGGTCAGTATTTTCTCCCTTCTGTCACAAACGGGTTTGGACTTAAGCAAGAGAAATCTATCAGCTTTATTGTCTCCCCCTCCCCTCTGCTCTGACAGATCTTTTAACACAGATTCTACGATAGGTTGAGGTCTGAAGTGACAAGGCTGCATTTAAAATGAGTCCATTTGCTATATTCCCTATAGAGTCAGGGGTAACAAGCTTTCTTGAGAAGAAAGGGAAGAGATAAAGAATAAACAGCAATTAAATCACAGGCAGGTGAGGAGTTGGTTCCAGCAGTCTTAAGAAAGGAACTATGGGATTAGGCCCCAAATCCAACTTTATAATGATAAAAAAAATCAGTCAGGTTGTTTATTGAATTTTCTGATCCTGGCTTTTTTACTTTTAATCTGTATTTAGGCTCATCCTACTCCCAATGTGGCTCTCCAAATGGCATGCTTTTATTTTCCACTTCAAGGCCTGGCTGTACTTGTGGTATTTCTGCCCATGGGAAAGAAGCTCAAACACCTGGCATGTTTATTGCGGTGTAAATGCATTCAGAAGGACGCTGGATGTGCCACTTGAGTACCATGCCACCCCAAATGAAAAGCTGTATTGCTCTATCGGTTTCTGAGTGTGTCCTTCTATCCAGCAGGGGGAAGCAGTGCAGAAGACTTGCTTTAAAACCCAGTTTATGCATTCTTTGGTGATTAGAATAGCATTCAGTTCACTCTTTTTAGAAATGTTATAAGGCCTCATTATAAAAAACAAAACAAAAAACAAAAACTTTCTGTCCATTTGAAATGCCTTAAATGGGTGAGCTCTTAGTGAACTGGATTTCTACTGGTGGGGAAGAAATTTCAGTACATAGTTACCCGTAAATATTTGATAAGAACAGGGTTATTATTTTTTTTTATCAGCTTAGTTTCTCTAGCTATCTTCACAGGAGAAATGAAAACAATAAAAAGTCAAGTAGAGTGAGGAATATAAACTTGTGGTTTTAAGAAAGGATTTAAAAGGCTTACAAAAAGTGTGTGTGAGGCAATATATGGAAGTGACGGGCTACTCTGTTAGCTTAAAAGATGTCACACTGAAGCTAAATTCTTTTTGTATATTAACTGCACTTTTAAGGTCACTTCAGATAATAAAGATAATAAGAGTATTTCGGATAATAAACTTCTCCAGAATTCATACTGTCACTTAATACTTTCCTTTCCCATGCCAAAATAATATAGTAGCCTGTTAGAATTTTAGTGATCACCTCATTTTTATTTCTTCAAGATTAATATCCTGTTTCTCACTATTTTATCCCACACATATTGAGCTACATTATATACAAGGAATTTCAGAAAATTTTCAGAAATGTATACTAAAAGAATCTTACTGAAAAGTGAATTTGCATAAATAGAAGAAATTCACCATTGGTTGGGCAATGCTAATAATAATTCTGTCCATGTTTAATCTATGTGTAAGAGTTTAACAAGGGCAAAATCTCAATTTCAAGGTCATAAATTATTTTCCTCATATTTCAAGTTCTTTTTGTGAACAGTGTATTAGAGAACAAATGCAGGCCAGCTACTAGAGAAAGAACTTGTTTGAATACTGCTAGTGGTTGGTTTAAAGGTCCCACAATTTCTAGACAAGGACAAATCATAAACAATTGTCAAACAATGCTCTGCAGAATAGATTGTTGGTCCAATTTTTCAGTATATCCTGTAATAGATTATACGTAACAGTGTCCATCAACTGTGGTGGTGAAAACTTCCCACTTATTGCTTTTGGACTAGCCAACATGACTTGATTTGACTAATGAAACTTTAGTGGGTAAGATATGAGAAGCAAAGGGCTTAAAAGTGCCTACATAATTGAGCTTTGTGCTTTTGTGCTCATAACATTTCCTGTGACAAAAGTATGCCCCTGTAGGCATGGATTTGAAAGGATGAAAGATAGATGGAACTGACTGCAGTCCAAGTCACTGTTTAGAACCAAGTCCAGAAAACTCACAAACTCACAGCTTAAAATAAGACAGCCCAGCTTTGTCCAGTCTACACCAGCTAAACCACCATCAACTTACAAATTCCTGAGCATGAACATAAATTCCTCTTTTACAAAGCACCACACCTAGGATTGTTTGTTACAAATATTACTGTGATAATATCTGGTACAGGTGACTTTTCTCAGAAAGGCTCAATGTTTTAGAAGTTTCCGTTTTTATACTTCTAAGAAATTCTATCTTTAATTTAGTATTATGTTGTCCAGATACATTTTCATTTCACACATTCCAAGTTTCTGAAAGATACATATTGGAAAAAGAAATTGTGCTCATATAGGGATGGAATGTTTCAAAGAATATGAATTTTTATCAAAGATGTTTCTATTTTATTGGATAAAGTAAGGTGAACTTTTATTTGATAAAGTTAGAATAATACTACTTATCACCACTTAACATTTATTGAGTACAGACTATGTTCTGTCTAGTACCTAAAGTAGCTGGATCACCAAGTTTAATTTTTATAACAACTCAATATGGTAGATATATTATTATCCACATTTTAGAGGTGGGAAAACTGAGGCACAGAAATTTTAATTAATTTTTCTAGAACCCATAGCTAGCAAGGGCTGATATCACATTCCACAATTGGCTCATTGAAAATAATATTTGTTGTCTGGGACGAAATTTAGATTATGGATCAGCAAAATGTGGAAAAATAGTAATTAATATAAAGATATCTGAAGAAGTAAATAATATCCTCATTAAATTAATATAGGACACAAAATTTGAGCTAATCTTACATTTACTGAAATCTTAAACATATTTTAACGCTGTGAATATATTTTTATCTTGAAATAATTTTAAACAACAGAAAGTTATAAAGTTACAGAAAACCTTCCCTCCCTGAACCTATTGAAGAGTAGACATAATCACTTCCATCAACCCAGAAATACTTTAGTATATATTCTGTGCAAACAAAGACAATCATCCCCAATAACCACAAGAAACCATCAAGATCAGAAGATTAGCATTGATGACATTCTTACTACCTAGCCACAGGCCACATTTAAGTTTTGAAAATTCTCCAATAATATATTTCAGAGCAATCTAGGATCACACACTGCATTTAGTTGTCATGCCTCTTTAGTCCTCTTCAGGCTAAGCCAGACATGCCCTTCAGATCCTGCCTAACCTCCATGTTGGTTGTTTCCCACCTCAACTATCAGTGTAAATTCTTAATCTATATGGTTTTAGGAAGAAAAAAAGAAAGAAGCAAAGATGAGTGCCTAAACTTTAAATTTTTGTTCTAAATATTAATCTATTTACTAGAAAATTTAATTTCTCAAGTGGTTGCATTGTTATTATAAGCATCACATGCGTCTTTCAGTGCAAATGAAAGAGACTTTCCAGTTGAGTAGTAACCTATTACTAGCTGCTGCTTCCTAAGCACCTCCTAGGTACCAGGTACTTCATGCATCTCACTTACAGTCCAAATCTCAAAGTAGTTCTTCTGAGTTAGACTTTAATACACATTTTTACAGATGAAGAAATCAAGGTTGTAGGAGGTCAAGTAACATCTCCGTAGTCTGGACAGTGACAGATCTGGGACTGCAATTCAGCTCAAGATTATGACAGTCTGAGTTCTCTCTTTCTTGCCTTGCAGATTCCTGTGACCTCCTGTGACCTGTTAGACTAAACTATATGTTATCCTGCTATTCTTGTTATACCCACAGCGCCAGAACAGAGCCAAAAATTCACTAGGGACTCCATTAACACTTGTCAAGGAATTAAGGAGGAAACTTCACTTTCCCTTAAGCAGTAATTATTTCTTTGCTTGTACCATATAGATCTCAATGTAGAAAAGATTTGCTCTTCACTGGAGACTGAACTTTACTTGTGAATTAATCATGGTTTAGTCTTTAAAATATCACCTCTTTGGTTGTAAATACTGGTTCCCAAAAGTCAAATGTGGTGAGGCCTAGCGTATGCGTTTCTGTTCTCACCACCTGGCAGGTCCAGTTTCTACCCCCTCAGGTCTTCCTGCAAATCTATTTTCCAGTGATATCTTTGCTGAAGAGTCCATATAAAATGGCAATATCTCTCTGTACTCCCTTTACCAGTCTAATCAATCTTTAATTCTGAATCTGTTCTTCTTTTTGAATTTTGTTTCTTAAGAAATAATAGCAATAGCACAGCGGGTAGGGCGTTTGCCTTGCATGAGGCTGACCAGGGTTTAATTCCTCCATCCCTCTTGGAGAGCCCGGCAAGCTACTGAGAGTATCTTGATCTCATGGCAGAGCCCGACAAGCTACCCATAACATATTCGACATGCCAAAAACAGTAACAACAAGTCTCACAATGGAGATGTTACTGGTGCCCACTGGAGCAAATCGATGAGCAACGGGATCACAGTGATACAGTGATACAGTAAAGAAATAATAGATGAGCAGTTGGAGCAATATTATAGCAGGTAAAATGTTTTCCTTGTACATGGCTGACACAGGTTTGATCCCTGGCATCATATATGGTCCTCTCAACCTGCCAGGACTGATCCTTTAGTGCAGAGTCAGGAGTAAGCCCTGAGCCCAGATAGGTATGGCCCCCAAACAATAAAAAAATAACACAGATGAAAATTTACTATAGAATTTGGATAAGTCTTATGTTCACTCTTATGATTTCCTGGCCCCCATTTGAAAGTAAATCCCACCAAGGCATGGGTCTTGGCTTGCCTCACTGTCTGAAGCTCCTCAGTATTTAGAATGGGCACACAGAAGGTGTTCTATATATAAATGTGAATTAATAAAAAATGTTCAAATTTTGCCTGATCTTGCATGCCCAGTTCTCAAAACTTCTGTCTTCTGTTTCAAAATCACCTACTTATGAAACATATGCTTTATATAGCATATAAGGCAGAGACTTTCAAGTAAGGTGGCCTAGATATATAGCTTAGAATCATTGGAATAATCTGTCATCATTGTGTTTTCCTAAGAAGCTAGAACAGTTAGAGAAGGTAGCCCTACCCCTAGCCATGAGTATTATGTTGGAATTTGTTATAAAACAGTTAACTAGACTAATAACAGAACTTACTCAGAAGGTAGTGGAGCAAGTTAAGAGTTCGGAGGACCATTACGTAATACTCTCCTGCTGCCAATACTGATGATAGTTAAAATACATTCAAACAGTATAACAATATCAGTCCATATATAACCCCTGAATATGCAAAACTCAGGGGTTAATCTTAAATTATAGGACAAAGAGACAATCACCTTGGTCCTGTATACTTTGAAAAGTGCCCTGAAACAATGCTGTTTATAGAAGAAAAATTATGTTTGTGCATACAGAGGGAAGAAGAAACAATCAAACCCATTATTTTTATTTACTTATTTGAAAAATTGGGAGGAAATCTGACAATGCTCAGGGGCTGCTTCTGGCTTTGTGCTCAGGAATTACTTCTGTCAGTGCTCAAAGGTCAATATGAAGTTTTGGAGATTAGATTAGGGTCAGCAGCATGCAAAGCAAGAAATTTAGCTCCTGGACTTTCTCTCTTGCCCTAAACATGCTACTTATAAAGCATATGTTTCTGTTGAGGGTTATAAGTGTGAGTTTTTCTTAAGAAAAGTACCACATGAGACTAGCAGGCTTCAGACTGTCCCTTCCAAATTTTGTTATGATGGTAGAATGCCAAGTGCTGAATCAAAACCCCAGCAAACTTTGTCTAATGCATTAAGCTCTGTAGTATTTTCACCCTGAAGGCATGGGTGAAGCACACCAAAACTTATGGTGGCATTATTTTTCCTTTTTAAAAAATTTATTGAACAATATTTTGTGATTTATAAAGTTATTGATAATTGACTTTTATGCACATAATATTTCAATACCAATCCCACCATCACTGTCAACTTCACTCCACCAGTGTTGCCAGGTTTCCTCCCACCCTGACCCCCTCCCCACCCATCCCCGCTTTCAACTTGACAGGCGCATTACAAAGTTTCAGTGGTTGCTGCTTTGATCTCATGTTTTGAGTTTTGCTGAGTCCGTGTTTTAAATATATGGCTATACCACTAACCCATATCACCAGTATAACCGATGCCTGTTCACCCATTACTTCCAGTTCTCTTCTTCTCCCCTTGATTTCTTTCCTTCTCTTTCCTACTCTCTTAACATTGTGATCAAGTGTGATATAGCCATACCCCTGTTACTGTATTTCCTCATCCAGTATTCTGTCTACCACAAATAAGTAAGATTAACCTGTGTTTGTCTTTCTCCTTCTTCTGGCTTACTTCATTCAACATGACATCTTTCAATGCCAACTATGCTGCAAATTGCATGATTTTATCATTCCTAGCAGCTGCATACTATTCCATTGTGTATATGTACCATATCTTCATAATCTATTCGTGTTTGTTGGGCACAGGTTAAATTCTGCATCTTAGTTCTTGTACTGAGTGTAGCAATGAATAATGGTGTGCATATGTCCTTTTGAGAGAGTGCTTTTATGCCCTGGCTGGGTAAATGTCCAAAAGTGGTATTGCTGGGTCAGAAGGCAGTTCAATTCCAAGTTTACTGAGAACTCTCCATACTGTTTTCCAAAGGGGTTGTGCCAGTCAACATTCCCACTCTAGTGGAGGAGAGTTCAAGTAGTGGCATATTTTAGTATACAAATAGCACAACTCAATACACCCTAAAACAATTCTAAATGCCATACTACCCTTTTAATAGGTAATCTGTAGTTCTCCCATGTGGCACACTAATACAAATACTTTTTCTTTAATACAGTTAGCTTTTTTTTTTTTTTTTTGCTTTTTGGGTCACACCCGGCGATGCACAGGGGTCACTCCTGGCTCTGCACTCAGGAATTAGCCCTGGCGGTACCTAGGGGACCATATGGGATGCTGGGAATCAAACCCGGGTCAGCCGCATGCAAAGCAAATGCCCTACCTGCTGTGCTATCACTCCAGCTCCTACAGTCAGTTTTTTTATCCAAGAGTTTTTAGTACTTTACAAACACTATTTATTAGTACAGTCTTCCTGGGGTAAGTTTCAGTGTTTTACAGAGATACAAAGCATAACTTATACAATCAATAACCACTAGGGAATGACAACAATAACAAATACATTGAAGTGAATATTTTCCTTACCAATATCAGAAAACTTACAAATGAAAGTTAAGTAATGTTCACAAAATCTTCCAATGATATTAAATATCAACAATGATTAGAAATCAATTTAGGATTATGTCTATGGTCATTGCATTAGCAGGCTGATGCTGGTGATTTGACCATAAACTATTACACTGGGTTTTAAATATCCTCAGAACCTTGTGGAAAAAATCCTGCACCATAGTTGGAAAAATTATGACCAGAATAAAATTAGCATAATAACATTACTATTTTTAAACTTGAATTTTAAAAACTTTCTCTTTTACACAAAAGGACAATGGTATTTTCACTGATTTTAATTCCTAAGGTTAAATATCATATTAAAAATTACATTTCTTTGTATTGTCACTTCACTTATGTTTCTGAATTGAGACAAGTGACTTGAGCCTACCCATTTATTACAACCAGCACACATTGTGCTCTGTGCAGATGTTAAATACAGAAATGGCAAAATGAAACACCATTTTGATTTCTAACTGAAAAACAGAAAGTACTTACAGATTATCTTTAAACAGAAGAATTATCTTATGAATAAATTCAAAGATATTAGTATCTTTGTCAATAATTAATGTTTGTTGAGTATCTACAAAGTTTAAGAGGGATGAAAGGGAATAAAATAGGCTACTGTAAGACAAAACCTCTTTCCTTTGAGAATTCACACGAGAAATAAGATGGAGATTTCAGGAGCTGCTCTTGTCCACTTAAGATAAAAATGTGGCACAGTTGCAAGACAATTATCCTGAGATAAATAAATAATTTTACTTCATACATGTAGATGTCCATAAATTTGGTATATTTGAGCTGAATTAAATGAAAACTATTTATATAAGTGCTTCAATTCGCCACTATGCTCATGTGGATATTTGAGAGATCACTTAAGTGTTCATGTGCTGAGTACAAGTGCCCCACAGGGAAAATACATTTCAATATGTGACTATCTGAATCTGCAGCCAGTATCACATAATTACAGAATAGAAAAACCTTCACTTTTGCTTCATGAGCACTTTCATCCTTGAAAATAGTTGTCCTGTCAGTGTTGAAACCTTAAGTAGTGAAAATAAAAATTTTAAGATGCTGCTTTAAAATTTCAAGTCCAGCGATGGAGTCTCCATATTTATTCATTTTTTTATTTGCTTATTTTGGTTTTGGGGTCACACCCAGTGATGCTCCAGGGTTATTCCTGGTTCTGCACTCAGGAATTATTCTTGGTGGTGCTCAAGGACCCCACTGGGTGCTGGGGATTGAACCAGGCTCGACTGCATGCAAGGCAGACACCCTACACAGTATACTATCACTCCAGTCCTAGACTTTCCATATTTTAATATCAATTTTCAATTAAATAAGTCCTCCATCAATATAATCTAGTAAATGATGAGACTTGAACTAGTCCTAAGCTTACCAACAAGGATAGAAACAATGGCGTACTTTTAAAGTATTTTTTTCTCTTTTTAAAGACTGTAGAATTAGGGATGAGCTTTTAGCATTTCCATCTCTAACAATTCCTCAGGTGGTGAATCTGATGAATATCTAAAGCCATTAGTTGAGTCACTTCTTAAAAACTAAAGTAATATTTTGTTTAGGAAAATAAAACAAATGTTAGATTTCTCATGAAGTAAGTATACACAGTTTATTTTATTTTTAAATTTCACCAAACTTAAAGTGGTTACCTTATTCTGAAAGGTATTTGGACTTGAATGCAACTTTATAAATGTCTCCTCTCTCTGGCTATAAGATGCTTAAGACATAGGAAGATACAGATTCTCCTCTCCCAATTGCTTGATAGGGCGATGAGTGCCACACAGCCACAGGTGCTGTGCTAGAGGAAGCCAGGAGGGCAGAGGAGCTCTGATAAGAACCTAACTATAGTCCTAAGGTACTGGGAAGTCTGAAAGAGGCACTGACCCAGTTGAGGAATTTTCATGAAGCAAATATTGAGTTTTGAGTCTCTACTGAACTCTGTTCTTTAGAAATCTGTTGCCCATGTGCTCCTTGCTGGACACATGTGGCTGTTTGGAACTTGAAATATGGAGTGTCACAATAGATTTCTGTAACTGGTAAATTCATGTTGAATATTGAAGGGTATTCCAATGTTTCAATATTTTTAAATGGCATATCAAAATGGCAGTTTGAATACAATATTTTAAATAATCTAGTTTAAAATGAATATTGCTTTTCAAAAATTTTAAATTACATCTGAACATGTAACATGCACTATATTTCTATTAGAAGATATTGATTTATAGATCACTAGTGAGAAGGGAGGTTAGAATTGAGAGTCCAGTTGGGCAGAGAGATATTGTGGTCAGAGCTGTCAAATCAATAACTGTCAAACCTTCATGCTCACCTATGATTTCGAGCATCTGCCCATCTTCTCTCTTGGACACTTGTAATGATAATGTTGTATTTTTCTCTTATCTCAACAGGTGGCTTGTCCTGAACAAGCAATCTAGAAGCAGTCTTCAATCATAATTGCAGTAAGTAAGTAAATTAATGCCCTTCTTACAAAATCCTTGAGAGAGACAACTTTCAGGCATATCCCACTTTCCCAGAAATCTTCTACAGGATCCAGGCTCAGCTGCCCACAGAAGAATTAACTTATTCATATATGAATAAGTAATGTTATTTTCCTTTCATACCTCAATTTCTTGGTGTTTCCTGAGATCATAGCATATAAGTCCGATTGCACTTCAATTCTTGTCTTAGAGTTAACATTTTTGGACCATAAAATTACAAAAACATACTATCTCCCCAATTGTTAAGAGAGCTAATAGAGAGAAATATAGGTTGATTTCTAATGAAGTTATCAGAAAGAGATTCTTTTTGGAAAAAATATTTAAGCTGACAAGTTTAAAACAACTATTACATGAAAATAAATCAGTAAAAATTAATGGGGCCAAAAGGAGAGATGTATGAGTGTTTCAGATAGGATGGATATTGTGTCCAAAGGACTGCTCTGTGTAAATTCCTGTGACTGCTTATTTCAGAACTAAAAAATTTAAAACTTTTTTGCTAATCTTTCGAATTATTTTTAATTATTTGACAGATTGCACAGAAGAGCCTGGCAAGCTCCCCATGGCATATTCGATAATGCCAAATACAGTAACAATAACAGGTCTTATTCCCTGACCCTGAAAGGACCCTTCAATTGTTAGGAAAAACAAGTAAGGAGAGGCTGCTAAAATTTCAGGGCTGGGACAAATGGAGACATTACTGGTGCCCACTCGAGTAAATCGATGAACAATAGAATGACAGTGATACAGCGATTGTGTCCAAAGGCCCCTATGTGAGAAAGATCATGATATTTTTGAAGACTTGAAGGTAGCCAACAGGCTTCAAATTACAACAGTGAATAGTGTAAGTCTGAGGAGATTGCTTGGAAAATGGGATAAGATGAACTGAAAACAAGGGGATGTTCTATGAGTTGAGTATCAAGACATGAAGGTGAGAGTGAGCTTCTATGCCTGAGGGTAGGTGGAAGGTGTATGTGACAGTGATTCAGCATGCTGAAAGCATTTACAAGAAAGGGAGTAAATCAAGAAGTGAAACTGTGTAAATAGCACTGGTCATATTACAGAGGTCTTTGCACCCTGGCTAAGGAAAGAATATCCTTTCATGGAAAGAACATCCAAGGATTCTGTCACATAGCTGATTTGCAAGGTATAGGTTATTTGGGGTAAGTGACCTACGTGGAATTAATTAAACTACTCCAGGCCAGAGTTAACAGAAGTTTGAAGTAAAATAGTGGCAGGTGTGGAGAATCAACGGGCTTTGATGAGTGGTTGGTCAGAATTTTGAAGGACAAGTACTGGTGACAGCCTCTATTATAAACAACTTAAATGAACCTACTGATAATCTAACAACCTCCTGGTTGAGATAATATAGGTTAGGAAATTATGTTTGGGTACTCTAAAATAATTCAAAGGTTTCACAACTCTTAGGGAGTTAAATCAGGATTTGAACTTCAGTTATGTGCTGTTCAAAGTGTAATCTGTCATTTACCTTGCACTGTGATTTCTAGAAAATTTCCCAAGCACAGGGCCTGGGAAAACTGGAAATTGGGGAATTGTTATTGAGGAGCCTGGGACAAATGGGAGACATATTGGTTTAAGATACTCATGGACTGTAGTGGAGATGTTTCCATAGAAAGGAAGGAAGGTCAAATAGATGGAGAGAAAAAAGTTGCTCTGAAGTTTTCCTAAAATACATCTAAAAAATTTGCATAAGACATATGTGGATGTAAATTTCAAGAGTAAACAAACTTGATCATTTTTACTATAATTAACCTACTTGTTTAAATTTTTGGTTGACTTGCTGTTTTACTCTTTTGTATCTCTGTTGTATATTTTACTTTATTTTGTGCTTGTTTTAATTATTTTGCTGTTGAATTGCCACAAGATACACAGTTACAAAGTTGTTCATGATCAGGTTTCAGTCATACAATGTTCCAACACCGATTCCTCCACTGGTGTACATTTCCCACCACCAATGTCCCCAGTTTGCCTCCCTACCTTCCCCAGCCTGCCTCTATGGCAGGCGCTTACCTTATTGCATGTTCTTAAGTTACACATAGGAATATTATCTTCTGTCAGTCCCTCCTGGCCAATCTAAGCAATGGAAAATGTTTTCCTTAAGACATTATCTAATCTTTGTGTTTATGCTATGATTTTTAAACTCACTACAATTTAACCCCTTACATGTGTCCTATATATTCATGATTTCCTTCCTATCAAGTTGTGGTTTAAAAAAACACCAGCTGTCATTTTCAATTGAGGGTAAATTACTTTTATTAGAGATTAACCTGTCATCTCTCCTAAGACTTCTAATAACATTGTAATTATCTAGTATTGTACCCATAACACTAGTTTCATAAATTACTATTTGTATAATCAAGATCTGGTCTTGTATGTGAACTTTCCCATATTTCTTTTTTTTTTTTGGTTTTTGGGTCACACCCGGCGATGCACAGGGGTTACTCCTGGCTCATGCACTCAGGAATTACTCCTGGCGGTGCTTGGGGGACCATATGGGATGCTGGGATTCGAACCTGGGTTGGCCGCATGCAAGGCAAACGCCCTACCCACTGTGCTATCGCTCCAGCCCCTTTCCCATATTTCTATTAGGCATATTCAATAGGGTTTTATCAGGATCATACTTCACTTTGAATAAATAAAACTCTAATTTTTAAATTTCTCTCCTTAAAAGTACCCATCTTTCCCCTGTGCCAGGATAATACTTGTTGGAAATGCATTCTAATAATCCACATGAAATAATTAGCCAGCAGATTCAAGAACTTGGAAAAAATTGTATAAGTCACCTGATATTATTTTAGACAAATCAATGTAAACATCAGAGCCACATCAAAAGAAAAATAGGATCATCTGTTACTTCTTTTCTGATTGTAGAGTAGGCCACAGACAATTAAACAATACCAGTATGTACAATACTAATACATAAAAAGATATGTGGGTTACTAGCTGTATGGTATTTGACATGTGCTTTCTTCTTTCTGCCAAATTGGTCAATTTACAGAAGTCTGTCCTTACTTAACACACTTTTTTAAATTCTAAAGTAATTTCAGTTGTCTTCTCTGCGCAGAAATATGTTAGAAAAATATATGTATCAGAAAGTCCTGTGATCAATGGAAAGATAAATCTCTGTGAGTAATTATATTCAAAGTGAGGATCAGTCTACCTAATGAACATTCATCTAGTTCCTTTTTTTGGCTTCTTTGGGCAGTAATCTAATATATAGAACCCCTTCCCTCTTCAATTAATGGAATCCTGTGATGAAGTAGTGAATTTATCAGGATGCATCACAGACATAGTTCTGATGATTGGAGGGATGATGGAGCACTACCAATGAGAAAGACCACAGAGAACACTCACAGAAATGTCTTAAGAAAGGTGTTTAAGACTCTATTTTCTTGGCAGCTTTCTTATGAGAATAAATTACTCTACCTCTCCTAGTTCTCATTACAAATATCAAATTTGTAGAACCAATTTCCCTGGTTTACCTACTCAAGAATTTCTATGACTTCTAGAAGTGTCAAATGGCCTTGAGATTTTAACACTTACTTTGCATAGGCTTTCTCCAGAAAGCTTCCAAACAACAATGCAATGATAATGCACTAATAATGCGATATGGTAACTTCAAGTGTCCATCAAAGACATGTCATGACAGGTTAGGTCAAAGTTTTTCTGATCATATGACAATGTTTAGACAAAACCCAAATGTGTGCGTCTACCCTTTGTAAAGTAATGGCAAGTAAATAGTTTTCTCTACAACTGGCTAGTTATGATTCAAATAAATTACTATAATAAGTTGTAGAAAGAAATATGTGTTCAAAATACAAAAGCTGTTATACTAAACAAAATTATGATTTGGTCACTATTTAATAACTAGAAATAGTCCCATAAAAGAGGGCTATTCAAAGGCTTAAGCACTAGTTCCCATAACTAGAGAACATAGACTTTACTTAACACCTTGCTCCTTCAAAAATAACTTTTATTACTGTTTGTCTAAATCTTGAAGCATAGAAAATTTTGTCATATTTTCATGCAGCACCATTAGTTAGCAATTTTATAGTACTACCGATTTGGTTTAATAATAAACTAAGAATACAGATACTCTGGGCTATTTGAAATATTAAGTATAATGAACAGCTTATAATTGTCTAATTTTTTTTCTTTTGCCTGTTTTTTGGTGTGAATTTTTAATCATATACACATGTTAACACATTTTCATTTGTTGTCTTCTGGTATAAATTATGAAAATTTACTGGTATTCTAGTAAAATTAAGATGTAAAATTTTCAGCAAGAATTCTCATCCAACAATTTTGATTCTAGTTCTGATAAAGTCACAAAATATATTTCTTGTGTGGGTGTGAATATGGGTGTATGGTGGTGGTGGTGGTGGTGGTGGTGTGTGTGTGTGTGTGTGTTTGTGTGTATGTATAATTAAAGACAATCATAAAATATACTGTTATTACTGAAAATAATGACACAAAGTTCATAATACTAGATTATTTTTCTCCATAAAGCTAGGTCTGACACAATTTACCTCGGTAGCACCACTGCTGTATGTGATGCCAATTTCTACTGAGCAGTAAGAAATACTTACTGGCTGCCCATACATCCTTCACTCTGCTTGTTGGAGAAGGTTATTGTTATTCACATGATGGATAGAAACTCAAAATGAGTTCTCTGAGAGACCAAAACCCCGAAGGTCCATAATTCTTCTGTGACAGTACCACATTAGTCATTTTAGTGACTTAATTTTTGAACCTGTTTCTGTCTCCCTGAGGGAACAAGAGAAATTCTATGTAAAATGTATCCAACCTGAAAAGTAGACGTTCAGCTCTTTACCTCAAGTAAGATAAATTAGGCACACAGAAAAGATATTCTGTTATCATGGCTGGTTGGTATGGAGAATCACATCTAAGTATTTCTCAAGGACAGTCTGAGCGTTTTTTAAATAATTATTTTAGAGTAGAGGTTAGCAAACTACAGCCATAAGTCTCATTTTTTACCCTACATACTAAAGTGTTTTTACAATTTTTTTTTTTACTTGGAGGGGCAGCGAGGGGGTACACCCAGCTGTGCTCAGGATTTACATCTGGCTCTATCTGTGCTCAGGGATCTCTCTAGCAGGGCTCAGGGGACCACCTGGGGTACTGATGCTTGAATATGAGTTGGCCACATAGAAAGCAAGCATCCTGTTTGCTGCACTATCTTTCTAGCCCCTCATTATATGTATTTTTAAATACAAAGAATAGTATGCGACAGAAATCATGTGTGAAACTATAGGGTTAAAATATTTTCCTTATTTTCAGGGGGCTCAGGGCATAATTAAAAAGGCCACAGCATATGCCTTCCAAGCATAAGATCCTGAATTCCACTCCTACCACTGCTTCCTTTCCCCTGTCAAGTATATCTGGGCGTAGTCCTGTGGCTCCCATACCTCTAGGCCGAAGAAGAACCGTATCTTAGAAGAAGCACCCTAGCTTTGAACCATCAAGGCCTTACTGGCAGAGTATCACTGGGAGTGGTCCGAGGTCCCTGAACATCCCATAGAAAGAGCTCTTTCAAAACCAATACTGCCAAGTATTTCACATGCTGTTGCCTGATTTAGAGCAACCTGACAAAATAACAAGAGCTGACTCAGCTTACAAAACCCCACACCTGAATGCTTGTTGAGGCACAATTATCTATGTAGTTAAATAAATGGCTTGATTCACTCTTAAGACAATCCACCATCTGTTAGCTGAAGACATCACTTTGTACACAGCAGTGACGTCCCCATCTCTGACATATTTCCACTGATTCCAATATCGTATATGGCTGGGATGGGACTTTTAGGCTAAACATGAGCTTAAGATCAACAGAAGATTTGAGGGAGTCTCAAAGAATCCAAAGGCAGAGAAACAGTGCATAGGAAGTCTTGGAATTTGAAACTAGAAGAGTGTTTGAGAATTTGTAGTTATTATTTTAAAACCACCATCATCCCAGGTGAGCCTCTCTTCAAGAGGTGATTAATTTGTCTCCCTTGAATGCATTGAGAATTGCTGCACTGACTCTCCCTTAAAATTAGCAGACTATGGCAGAAATGATGGTATGTCACTTTTGAGATTAGCTGATCAAACTGCTGCCACTTCTATATCGAACATGCTCTTATTTCTTTGGCTCATCCATCCTGGGGGAAGCCAGCTGCCATGTAGGGAGGACACAGATGAGGTTATAGAGAGGCTCACGTGAGGTTCACCTGAGATTTCTGGCCAACACTTCAGTAAGGAATTACCAAGAACTAGGGCACCTCTTCTCCATGGGACCTTATGCATGGGGGTTGTAGTGAGTATATAAGGATGCTGAACTCTACAGACTACACAAATAATATGCTACGCAAGTCAATTTGACCTTTCATCAGCTGTTGATATGAAGTACAATTGTGAGGTTAAAACCATTTTTATGTATCATCCTTCTTTTTCCTCTTGCCTCCCTTCCTTGCCCCTCTTCACCTCTCTTCTCCACTTCTTTTCACTCCTCCTTTCTCTTCACCCAGCAGTGCTCAAAGCCCTTTCCTGGGTCTGTGTTCAAGAATCAGTCCCGGAAGGGCTATGGAGACCATAAATAGTGCTGGGGATTGAAGCTGTACTGACCACATATAAGACGAGTGCCTTACCTGCTGTGTTATCAGTCTCGCTCCTGTCAAATTTCTTTTTGCAATTTACTTTTATCTTTATAGACCGCAGCTCTTCATTATTAAATCCAGGCCATCAAGTCTTTCTCAAAAATTTTTAGTGTCTCTGAGCTAAACCCAGTGCTAAGAGCACTGGGTTTCTTGGGTAGGATTGACTAAAGAGAATTATTTAGCAATTTAAAAATTTTCACCCATTGCAAGCTACCTGTGGCGTATTCGATATGCCAAAAACAGTAATGATAGGTTTCATTCCTCTGACCTGAAAAAGCCTCCAATCGTTGGGAAAGACGAATAAGGAGAGGCTGCTAAAATCTCAGGTTTGGGAGGAATAAGGATGTTACCGGTGCCCGCTCGAGTAAATCAACCAACAATGAGATGACAGTGATACAGTGATACAGTGATACCCATGGTGCATCCCACTCTTTCTTTCTTCCTCTCCCCTCGATAACATCTCTTTTCTTTCAATTCAATTTCCTGTCTTCTGCCCATCATCTACTTTCTCTGATCTGTGCTCTTTGGTATCCCATTGCTGATAAATAATCTTTTCATGTCTCTAAGATTAAAGCTAAAATATATGTAAGAGGATATTTTAAAATTATTCCTATAATTGGCATCAAGGTATGTAAAATTTGGTATGACCACCACCATTTGATTTCTGTTTATTGAGCAGTTATTACTAGTGTGTATGGACTATGAATATTTATTTCTCTACATGTTTTATGCTTCATCCCAAGATTCTGCCAGACAGCTCTTAAGACTTACCCTGTCCTTTCCAAGGGACAGGAATAATAGCATTATTATTATTATTTATAGTCAGCCACTTTCAAACATACATGTTCTTAAGCTAATGATGTTGACAAGAGGTAAATGCCAGAAAGTTTGTAGATGCCAAAGAACATAATCATTTCAGTGGGAAGTTGGAACATTCAACCCTAGCTCCAAATTCTAGGGAAGTGTGTGAGAGTTAGATAATCAGCAAATGACAATGATTTAGTCGGTTATGCCTATATAAAGGAACTTCTGTAAAAATACAAAACCAAGGGGTTGGAAAGTCTCCATGTTCTACATGCTGGTAGATACTGCATTGCAATTCAGGGAAGTTCTTAGGTTTGAGACACATTCACATCCTACCCCTCCTCATGCTCATTTGTATCTTTTACAAGAAACTGCAAAAATGAGTAAGTACATTTTCTGTGAGCTGTTATAGTGAATTATTGAATCACAGGAGGGATTGTGAAGACTTAATCTTTCCCATCCATTACCTTATAGTCAATCTGCACATGTTACCTAGAATTGCAACTGGCATATGATGTGGGGATTGACCTGTGGGTTTGAGCCCTAAATTAGGGATCTGATGCTAATGCTAGGTAGTTGAAGTTAAAATTGTATTGAAACTTGTCAAAATTTAGTTGCAGGATACTGGGTTAGTGCACAAGTGGAGAGGTGAGGATGAATGAATTGGTGCAAGGGCTAAACCCACACATTTGGTTTCAGAAGTATGTGAATAGAAAGAGATTATAGATTACTGGAATGATTTAAGCATGTAACTCTTAGGCATTGTGCTGAATGGTGAACATCAGTTATCTCATTTAATTCTTACCTAGACTACTCAGATAGAGATTGTCCTTGCCTCATCTTAAAAATAAGTCTATTGCAGCTTTCAATTAAATAATATCCTCATACCCCTGCTGATCAAGTAAATATTTAGACTCAGCTCAACCATTTTAAGATTTTGTTCATTCTTATTCTTTTTAGCACTTGGAAAACATCCAAGAACACTTATTACTTGTTAATGCTGGCCTAAAATGACCTTTACTTCTCCAAGTCTGTGTCAAGAAGGTAACAGAAATTGTTCTGGGGTAGAATTAGGTGTTGTCAAATGACCAAAGATCTGATATTCTGGAGGCTATTCTCTGCTCAGGGAAAGAAGGTTTCAAAAACTAAATTACACACAAGGCAGAGAAATCCTAGAAAATAAAGGGATTAATAGGTTTCCTATAACTGTAACTACCACATCCTTCTTTGAGGAGAATGTTTTATTACCATGTTCTTTGCTCTTTTAATCCCTAAGGAGCTCTTTCAACAATGATTTATCTTAATTTAACTTTGTTTCCAGGAAAGCAGCAGTACACTTCATTCAAGAGAAATGATTTGCAGTCAAGGTAAATTCCCTTTGTTCATTTGCTTATTCATTTGTTCATTCATTTGGTTCCCTACAAATATTTACTGAGTGCCTGGTATTAAAAATGTCATTTCTCTAAACTACCATAAGCCTTTTCACTTTTAAAGGTAAATATTATATGAGACTTTATGGTGGCATTTGTGCTCAGGATATATATTTTTATAATGTACTGACTATTTTGACCAGAGTTGAAGTTTAGTAGTAGAAATCTATTACACTGGGGATGAAAAAGTGGCCAATCTCCAGTAGAAATTGAGCGTCTCAAAAAAAAAAGAAGCAAAAAGTATTTCATAAAGGAAAAAATGTAGACACAAACAAATGCATCCCAAAATTATGCATATTATAATTTTTATGAGACTTGTTTTTTATTCATTTTGCAGCTAAAACTTGTTCAGGGCTTACTCTCTGTACTCAGGGCTCACTCCTTCCTGTCAGGGTTTGGGACACCATGGGGGGAACTGGGGATTGAACCTGGGTCAGCCACATGCAAGAAAAGCACCCTGCCTGCTCTAACCCTGCTATTCTGGCTTATGACTTATGAAACCTTATTTTTCCTCACAGTATCCTATCACAAGATCACCATGGTTTTAGCCAGTCTCCTCTGTGTGACTCACACATCTAAATAAGCTGATTCTCCATAGCAGCTTTCATTTCTTCTCAGTATCACACTGACCTCCACTACCTCCACTGCCCAGCCACCACCATGCTCCAGACCGCTTTCCAGACACTCGGGCCAAGCCTCACGCATGAGTGAAGCCCATATTTTATGGGGTTCAAATATGGTGTGAACTATGGGCACACCTATAAGGGCAACTGGAGGCCACCCTAAAAGCCTCCATCTCTCTGGGAGAGCCCAGTAAGCTACCAAGAGTACCCTGCTCACATGGCAGAACCTGACAAGCTACTGTGGCATATTTGATATGCCAAAACAGTAACAACAATGGGTCTCATTCACCTGACACCGAAAGAGCCCCCAATACGGTAGCATTAAGAAGGATGAGCAAGGAGAGGCTGATAAACTCTCAGGGATGAACTAGGCTGCCAAAACGAAAAAGGACTAAAATGACTGTCTGTAATTTTAATGCATGTAAGCTGGCATAGGAAGCATACATCGAGGGTCTGATGGTGCAAGCACAGAAGATCAAGTATGACATCATTGGTCTGACAGAAATGAGAAGGCATTGATCACATCATGCCATTTTCAACACTGGAGAAGAACTGTTCCTCGGAACATGTGACAACAGAGGCGTTGGTCCATCGGTGTCCTTGTCAACACAAACTTGGCCATGAGCATTGATTCATTCAAATGCCTAACAACCCAAATCGGATGATTATGCTTGAATAGACCTAACTCACTACTGGCAGTTTCTATCTTTGTTGTCTACACACCAACATCCAATTATGATGAAGAAGAAATTGAGTTTTACATGGAGATGGAGAAGTTCTATAAAGAAGACCACACTTTCTACAAGATCATTGTTGCTGATTTTAATGCCAAGATAGGACAGAGAAGTTCACCCAAGGAACTCCACATCAGGACCTATGGCCTAGAATGGAACAAACAGGGTGACAGACAGTCTGCGTTTATCATGTCGACCAAGACCATCCATGGTAACTCACAGTTCCAGAAGGCTGCATCTAAACATTGGACATGAGAATATCCCAGTGGACAGTTCCACAACAAAATTCCACTTCATATTCAATCGAAGGTTTTGCTTGACTGATGTCGCTGTTGTTCCAAAATTCCAAATGGGACTGGACCACCATCTCCTTCGTGCAAAATTCTACTTCACAGAGCAGGGAGAAAGGTCTGCAAAGTTAAGTTTAGGAAAATAACTCCCAGAATGACCACCAACTGGGAGCTCTTTGGAACTATTGTGGCAATGTGGGAAGATGCAGTTGTTGACAACATTAAAGAGGAATACGATCAACTGGTTCAGCACCTCCATGACTGCGCGAAGAATGCCGAGAGTGGGAAAACCACAAACAGATGCCTGTCTTTGGAAACTCTTGAGGAGCTCATCATTCACCAATGTGGTTTGGCACGAGCCTTAGGCAATCGCAAACTACGAGCTCGCAAAGCTGTGCAGAGAAATGATAAAGGAATACCTCAAAGACAGAAGAGCAGCAGTGTTGGCTGATGCGGCAGAATCCGGGAAAAGTATTCGCTATGCTTGCCTGTCTTTTGCCAACTACAAGACCAAGATGAATGCCCTTCAATGTCCTCATGGATCTATCATATCTTCCATAAGGGCAATGAAGACTTCTACTCAGATCTCTTCAACAGCCACATCCACATGCCCACATACCAAATTCCACAGGATGAATATGTTGTTACCAATGTCCTCCCTTCCGAAATCCGACACACTATTTAATCAGTAAAGAAGTGTACAGCACCTAGTCTAGACAAGGTCAGACCCAAACACCTGAAGAATCTGTCACCAGTACTCATCAATACACTGGCTCGGCTCTTCACATGCTACCTGCCCGTATGCAATGTTCCATCCCAGTGGAAAACCAGCAAAACTATTCTGTTGTACAAGAAGGGAGACATCCACAACATAGGCAACTTTCACCCAATCTGCCTGTTGTCCATCATCTACAAGTTGTTCACTTGAGTCATCCTGAATAGAATAGACAAAGCACTAGACAAAAGACAACCATGCGAGCAAGCCAGTTTCAAAAAGGATTGAGCACGATCGGCCATATCCACAGAGTGACCAAACTCATTGAATTTTCGAGAGAGTTCAAGATGCTGCTCTGTCTAACATTCATTGATTTAAAGAAGGCCTTTGATTCTGTTGAGACTGAAGTGGTTATCGAAGCCCTAGCCAAACTACGTGTTCAAACTCAGTACATCAAGATCCTCTGAGAGCTATATTATGGATTCACCATCAGGATCTCTCCATTCTACAAGGAAGTCATCATTGATGTAAAGAGAAGGGTTCAGCAGGGTGATACCATTTCACCGAAACTCTTTAGTTCCACTCTTCGAGAACATCATGCGATGACTGGAATGGGAAGGAATGGGAGTGAAGATAATGGTCGGCAACTACACCACCTCTACTTTGCTGATGACACTGTTCTCATAACACCAAACATTAGCCAAGTGGCACAAATGCTGGTCCACTTCAACTGCGAGTATGGAAAGGTTGGAATGCAGCTGAATCTCACCAAAACAATGTTCATGAAAAATGAATTAGTCCTTAACGTTCCATTTGCTCTCAACAGAATGAACATCTCTGAATGCAGCAGCTATGTGTACCTGGGTTGAGAACTCAACATGAGGACTACTTGGCACCAGAACTGTGCAGGAGGAAGAGAGCAGTGTGGAACGCCTTCAAGAGTGTCAAAGAAGTTGTTAAGTTGATGGAGAACCTCCGACTCCAGGCACATCTTTTTGATTCCACCATTCTTCCTGCACTAACATATGCCTCAGAGACCTGGCCCCTACGAAAACAGGATGAGAATGCTATTCGGGTATCCCAAAGAGGAATCAAAAGAGCTATGCTTGGAATATCACGTTTCATTCAAGTGAGAGAAGGAATTTGGAGTTCCGAATTCTGTTGATGATCAAGAATCAGGGACACTGTCTCATTTCCCAAGGCATCAAAAATCAGATGGGCCAGACATGTAATGTGATTTAGAGACAACCGCTGAAATAGAGCTGTTACCAACTGGATTCCACGGGATGTCAAAAGACTGTGTGGTGGTCAGACTTCTTTGTCAAAACCCTGAAGGAACGGTTTGAGGCTTTTTGTGTTCCTGGAGTGAGCAGATACCATTGGGCTACACTAGCACATGACAGGGATGAATGGACATATTACTGGCACCTGCTTGAGCAAATAGAATAACAAAGGGATGACAAGCAACAAGTGATAAGTCACCAAAATAAGGTTTACATTCCCTGGAATGTCCTTCCAGGCTTTGTTCCCTACTTAACCCCCTGCCTGCCTTCCCCATCCCTGGCCTCCCCCCTGTGCCCCCCACCCCCCTGCTGGTACCACCTTATTTCCTCCTATACTTCTCTTGTAGGACATTTGCCTTGCAAGAGGCTGACTTGGGTTAGATTCCTCTGTCCCTCTTGTTCCTCTCGTCCCTCTCGGAGAGCCTGGCAAGCTACTTAGAGTTTCTCGCCCACAAGGCAGAGCCTGGCAAGCTACCTGTGGAGTATCCAATATGGCAAAAAAGTAACAACAACTCTCCCTGCTGGATTTTAAAATACCAATATGATTTTTACAGGTATTTTTCAGTTCTAAATTGAGATTGTTTAAAATTTAATTTTGTATTCTGTGAAGAGGAAAAATAGATATCTATATCTATAAAAATTAAACATAATAGCCATTATAGCCATAGTTATAATGTTATACTTTTTAGCACCTACTATATACTTACATGTTAGGTTTTAGCTTCTTTCATCCCTTCATATTTTAATTCTAATCCTTGCCTGAGTTCTGAGAAGGATTATTACTTCTTTATTTATGTACTTGGTGATAAACTGAGGCTGAGGAGGATTTATTGAATTTTAAGTGCAAGGAAGTAAAGGCAGAGCTTGAATTCTAACCTGGATCAGGCTGACAGTATAGCCGGTGGCCTTTCTTCCCATGCCTCCTGTATGATTCTGGACCAAGAAAACTTGGCCAAGCTCTTACACGAAAATAATAGTTGTCACATTATTATTCACAATAAGAATTCTATTATTTTGATTTAGCATTCCATGTGAGATCATCACAATCTTTTGTTTTGGGACTTTATTTGCTTTTTTTTCTTGCTCCAATAAGCATCCATTTTACATATCATAAAGGCATCTTCCAGTAGATGAGACAGGTGACATTTTAATTATGCTTCATGGATTACTAACTTTTGTGGCCAATAACCTAGACTGCTTCAAAACTGTCCTTATAAAAATTAGTATTTGAAATCCAATGCTGTGTAGTATCAATGATTGCATTGAAATATAAAACCCTAGAATTCAGTCTCATGTGATTTGTGTCTGAGTTTCAAATTCAAATCTTAAACTATGTAAACTGGCTTTTTATATGACATCTAAGGCCTCTCTTGTGAAATTCAACCTGAGGAAACCTTAGCCTCTGGAAACAATAATGAAGGATCCTGATTATTGAAACACAGATCTAGTAAAGTGATTAGAAAGTTAAGCAGAACATGAGTCTAACTCTCCTAATTTAATAAGTAGTAGATAAGAAAATTGAAAAACTATTGAACACCTAGAGGAACACAATTCCCTCTGGAAGCCAATATATAAACATAAGGCTTCTAAAGACAAAGTTAACACACAATCCTAAAAATTTCCTGTAAATAGAAGCTCAAATTTCACAGTTGCCCTGGGATGCCATTTAAAATGAATCAACTAATAAACAGTACGTTTGGCATTCCTATTACCCACTGTCAAACAACTAGGAAGGGTAGAATGACATTTTGAAAGCACACACACATTTTAGGAGTCTAATTCCAAAGTACTCTCTTTTGGATTAACAGTATAGTTAACTTTCTTTAAATCCTGCTCTTAACGGTAGAATCTTTCTCTGGCAGACTGTTTCCTGTGGACACATTCCAGATACAGCAGAGCTCCTCTTGTGCCCTACTCCCACCAATTTTGTTTTTGCCTATATTTCTACCTCTAATGTGCTATAATTTGTCCCTTTGCATGCTTTTCCTTGTATTTTTTTTCTTGCTTTGTTCCATGTCAATTGATGCTCCTCCTTCCTGGTTAGGAACACCTTACTTAAAACTTCTCTGTACGTCTCCATTGTCCAGAGTGGAATTTTCTGGAGCATGGTGACGTGCACTGGAGCAGGTAAGATCCAACTTTGCAAAGAGGCCAGGAAACAACACCTCAAAAGAGGGAGTATCTGGGCAAAGTTGGCAAGAAAAGGGTTGCACCATGTGTTCGGCCTTGAGCCTCACTCGACCTCCTAGTCACATGAGCCCTAGATACAGAAACTGTCACATATGTTTAGCAAGTCATCCTAAGGGCAGCATCTAGCTTTGATTGGGACTGGACTGGGGCAAAGCATAGTTGGAGAGGTGATAGGCTAATAATGCTGAACTTTATGTGCTTGGACTTTCTTGTCAGCCCTTATCCTCTATAAAATATGTGTGTATCAGGCAATAAGGAGAACAGCCATCAGCTGCCCCCAGAGGGTGCTTCTCCCTGTGCCTGTCATCTTTCGCCCCACATCTGCCTGCACCCAGAGTGCAATGTGTCTGGGCCCGTTGGGGAAAAATGTTCCCCAACAATTTACAAGCAGTGGTTATGCATCTCTGAAAAATCACTTCACTCTTTTATGTCAAAACAAAGAGTGGAAAAGGGAGAATTGATAACAAAGTATATTATTAGTCATAACATGATATCCTCTTACCCACTTTGTCTCTCTTAGATTACAGCTACATAATGATTCATCATGCAATAGTAATTGTGGATGAGAGAATGTTAATTGGCCATTCTTGCTGCTGATAATTTCTCCTGGGCACCAACTCCACTCTCTCTTGGTTTATGTATAGTTGACCGATCTCTCCCACCTTTCCAATGACATAGTAGTTTTGTGACCTAAGCCTCATTAGAACCTTAGATGATACAGTGATTGGTTCGGGGACTGAGACCAAATCCAAGTTGGTGAAACAGAGGCAACAAAACTGAATTTCAGCAGCTCTTTTGTTGGAGCTGTTGAGCTTCAGCCAAAATACCCCACAATCATATCCTTTTCATTGGGGTTGATAAAAAGAAAGAAGAAAGGCAGAACAGAGAGAAGGGAAGAGATTCAATGCTAATGAATTGTTTGTCTCTATTCAGTATTGCCTGGACCTTCTAGATTCATATTTGCTGAAAGGAGTTTGACATGATTTTCTGCCCTTATAGCTCCAAGTTCCGGCCTACATTAGTAATGTGGTGTGCTGTTCCTAATCTCGTATTTCCTTGCATATCAGCAGCATCTAAGAGCTTTAAAAATTACTGAATTAAAAATATCATGGTCTGTACAACCTAAATATAGTGCTATTTCAAGATCTTAGCCATAGTGTTGTGATCAGAAAGTATCTATTGAATATATCATTATCTATGAAGATACTTTTCAAAGGGAGCTTCATAGGAAATTCTGGGGTCACCTTTTAGTTTATTTCTTATTATTTTTATATCTCCTACCCTTTGGATTTAGTGTTCTTATTCCTTCACCAAAATTATCTCTTAGAGAAGAAGAATGGTGCCAGTTTTGTTTGTGCATGTGTGTGTATTTTTTTCTTTTACTTGGCTTCAGTACAAACTCCAACTTCCTATTACTCCTCTGATGGCATACATTCAAAATGCAAATTTTCATGCACAAAGGAAAAATAACTCTTGAAGTCATGCTCAGTGCCATTGGAGACTTGAAGCTCACACTTGATTTAGTAGAGTCACACAGACAGAGTACTATGACTGTCTGCTCAGCAAAAGGAACAGAATGCAGAGTCTGCAAATTTTGTCAGAAAGTAACTTTAAGCACAAAACAAAAATTATAAGTTTAGGATAGCATAACTGAATTTGAAGCTTTTATAAAGCAAGCAGTTTTGTAAGGGACCATTAAGAATATATAGATTAATCCCTTCATCAGACAGAGACAAGAAACTTCCTAAGTCAATCAAAATAGACAAGAATCCAGAGTTTGTATTCTTCCCACCTGCACTCATTTAAAAAAAAAATTACTTGCTTTTAAATCCTAAGGTCCAAGATGACTCAAAATAGGCAGTAAGATTTCCATACTAAAATATTCTACTCCTTTTGTTTCCTATGGCAGTCTCAAGTACTTTCTTTAGAATTTCATCCTATAATACTTTTAAACAAATAAGATACAAATGCATGTGTAATACATGTATAATATATATCAGAGCTGATTGCACTATCAAAATAATCCAAAAATGATTGTATCAATTCATATCCTATCCAAGTTTTTAAAACCTATTGTGACATTGACACCAATAAACAGTGAGGACTATATACTTTCCCCTTGAACACAAAGGATTTGCTAATTATCTAAACTGAAAAAAAGTGGTCTAAAGGGCACTGAATGACTTTCAAAGCTTGATCACCAAGTAGTGATGTAGAACTAATGGACTCCCAGTCTTGAGACATACACCTATGGAGCTCAAGTTGATGTGCTAAGATTCAGACTCCCTTGAAATCCCTTCCTTGGTGGGTTTCATGGAGTTGCAGTCACTAAAACGATGCCCAAGTATCACAAGCAATTCAGGCTTTCAAGGGTTTGAGTCTTAGTTCAAGATTTAGAAAAATGAGTGAATAAACATCTGAACAATTCTTTCTCCCACTATCTGAGTTACTCTAAGTACATGCTGAATGAAGTAGAAATAAGCTATTCACACTAAGCCTGTTAAGCCTGCAGATTTGTGGGAAAGTAAATTTCATTATTTTATGCTAATAAATTTTAGGATGATTTGTGTTTTGCATCCATAAGACATGGAACTGACATTATTTCCTGTTGGCAGCTAAGAGCACTAAGTTGTGGGGAAACTGTTATCAGGACTCCGCTGCCAAGAAGAATTGGGTGCACATAAAATTAAGAAAGAGAAACTGCAAACTAAATTTTCCTTGTTTACTACCTAAACACAAGTATTATATAATACCAATAAAGAAGCAATAGGGAAATAAAAGCATATGAGATGAAGAAAGACAACCCATCACGCAAATGATGTTAAAGGGCAAACACAGTTGCTAAGCAAGGGATAATAAACACAAGTCTTTTATATTAAGCCTCTTGTCACCAAACTGAGACTTAACTTAATTACAGCTTTGGCTCTCCCAGAAATGGAATCCTAAATCAGTCAGTCAGGAATCACTGACCGGTATTAGTTGGGCAATCTACCTGACAAGTTCCAGCCTTCCCCTAGAGGAGAGTAACTTTGCAAGAACCAATATATTTCCTGGCACAACTTTCTTATTCCTACCCCATCCTAGCTACAAGTCTTTCGTTTTCCACTGCTCCTTGGAGCGCCCCCCTCCCACTTATTTTTATCTCCTAAGATGCATGTGGCCCAATCTGTGAGTCACTGAATAAAGTCCATTAGATCTCTAAAGTTTACTTGGCTAAATTTTATTCTCACCTCTTACAGGAATAAGAGAAGTAGAATTCTAAACAAAAAAGATTAAATGTTGCTGAAGTGACACAGTGATTTAGAGGCTTGTCCATATAAATGGCCACTAGTGATGAAGATTCCAACTTAAAGGGATGTGTCAAAACTCTGCAGGAAGCAGAGATGTTTTCAAAAGGGTATAAATAGTCTGGCAAAGGAATATTGAATGGGCAGAAACAGGGGAAGCAATTATAGACAGTGATGTTTCCTGGGGCCAGTGATGGAGGTGAGTGTCTCAAGAGCTGAGAGGGAGAAGAATGTGTAATTGAATCCAAGCAATAAGATAGAGTTGATCTGAAGGGACAGATGCATGCAGGCAGCTGAGAACCTGAGAGCTAGCTCAAAGGGCTAGAATATATGCTTTGCATGCATGAAGCCCTGAGTTCAAACTTAGCATCAGGAGCACTGTTCAAACTGTGCTCTTATGCATCAGGTCTGGATAGGTATAGGAGTAGACCATACAGCCCTAAGATATTCAAGTTCACAGTGTCTACTTCCATTTATTTCTTTCTCTATGCTCAGAAACAACTGCTGCATCCCAGGGGCACAAAAAAAAACAGCAAAAATGACATATGCACTTGTATGTTCATTGCAGCACTGTTCACAGTAGCCAGAAACTGGAAACAACCCAAGTATCCGAGAACAGATGACTGATTATAGAAACTATGGCACACCTACACAATAGAATATTATGCATCTGTTAGAAAAAATGAAATCAGGAAATTAGCTTATAAATGGATGGACATGGAGAGTCTCATGCTAAGTGAAATGAATCAGAAGGAGAGGAACATTCCCTGGCTCCATGCCCACTTGTCTCATCGGTCTGGCTGTCACCCCCATAATGTGCCTCCGGGCACCATCTTACTGCACCAACAACCCTGGTCCCGAGACAGAGCATTGAGTCCAGGAAGACACCACAGAGCCAGAGATCTCTCTGGGCCCCATACCGATTACACTGAGGAACCCCAGATGGAGCAGGTACAGTCTCCCCGCCTACCCCAGATAGAATCCCGGTGACCAAGAGCTTCCTATACAAGCAAGGCCCAAGTATGCGGGTTCCAGGACTAAATCTACATGCCGAATGGTGACAGAGGCGCTGGGGTGTCCCTTCCCCCGGCTCTCTGACTGGTTGTCACACCCACAATGTGCCTCCAGGAGCCATCTTAGCACATCTACCAACATCCTTGGTCCAGAGACACCCAATTGAATCCTAAAATGGATTAGTGCCCTACTGAAATGTCTCTGGAACACAACCATTTACAGTCTAGGATTCCAGAAGTGGATAGTTGTGACACCCAAGATATTCAAAATGAGAAATGAACAATAAATGATCTAGCATCTGCCCCTGGCAGGCAGGCTTGAATGGCAGTTGGAAAATCCAAGCAAAACATAATGCCCAAAAGTAGAGAGAGAGTATTGGGAAATTTGTCTGCCACGGAGGCAGGGTGAGGACTGAGATGGAGTCGGGGGATATACTGGGGACAAAGGTGGTAGAAAGTATGCACTGGTGGAGGATGGGTGTTCGATCATGGTATGGCTGAGTATCAAACATGAAAGCTTTGTAACTGTATCTCATGGTGATCCAATTAAAAAAAAAGTAATGTGGAGTTCATACCTAATTCAATAAGCTTAATCAATGGCTGAATAAATAGCAGTACTTCTACATTTAAAAAAAAAGAAGGAAAGGGACAGACAAAGAATGACTATACTCATTTGTGGGATATAAAACAACATAATATGAGACTAATACCCAAGGACAGTAGTAATAATGAGCAGGAGTATTGGTCCATGGTTAGAAGCCTGCCTCAAGTGCTGGGGGGAGAACATAACTGAAATAGAGAAGGGAGCACTATGACAATGATGGTTGGAGGGATGGCTCTGGATGGGAGATCTGTGCTGAATGTGGGTAAAGGACCAAACATGATGGCCTCTCGGTATCAGTACTGCAAACCATAATGTCCCAAAGTAGAGTGAGAGTAAGAAGAAAAGTGTCTGTCATAGAGGCAGGTGGGGTGGGGGTGTACTGGCAGTGGCAGGAGGGATATTGGGGACATTGGTGATGGAAAAAGTACACTAGTGGAGGAACTGGTGTTGGAACACTTTATGACTGAAATCTGATTAAGAAAGCTTTATACTTGTGTATCTCATAGTGATTCAATAAAAATATTTAAAAAGATAAAATAAGGTAAAAAAGGATTAATAGGACTCCCCCCACTTTGGCGGTCTGGGTCCGGAGCCCCAGGCCCCCCGTCTCGCACCTCACAGACTCCCCTCGGCAGCCCTGAACTCTGACTCCCCACCAGGTAAATTGGGACTTTTCCTCTGAGACCCTGCTGCCGGTCCAAGAGATGTCTCTGGAACCCAACCACTAACAATCTAGAAATTTATATATGTAATCATGGCCATGTAAACTCTCATGATATTCAAAATGAGCAATGGAAAATAAATTATATAGTGTCTGCCCTTGTCATGTAAAAAAAAAAGGATTAATAGATGGAAATTACCTGTCTTGTAGAGCAACCTATGAGGAGAATTTGCAACAAAACAATCGTCCACAATCACAGCAAACCATGCCATTTGTTTATATATTGCCTTTGTCTGGTTATACATTTTTTAATAAAAAATGCACAAGTATTAGGTAGAGATATTCACACTGTTTACCTAATCTTTTGTTAATTTGTTGAATTTGGTATCACTCAATGAGCAAGCAAAATTTTGACTCAAAGGCTGAAGTCATCTTTTAGAAATTCTAAATATCACATCTGCAACTTACTCCTAAATAGTTCAGGAATAAAAATGGATCTTTTAAAGTGTACGTCAAGTGTGTTACAAATTCAAAATTGTTTACAATAAAGAACAAGTACATAAAAATGGTTCTTCAAAGATAGATTGCATCTAGTCAAAATGCAGCTTTTTGATTTGGTGAAGGGCTGCAATTGGGGACCAAAATCACATTTTTAGCATTCACTGTAAGTGACAGCTTTAGAGCGAGGAAAAAGAGGTTCCGCTGAGAGTAGCAGTTTGCAACTATTCACTAAGCATGAAGCAAAACAACTCCACTTTTGCCCCACATTCTGAGTCAATCTCCCCAGTCTTCCACTCCTCTTCTCTCCACAATCCTGGAACGACTTTCCTTCTGCCAAGCATCAAAGATTGTTACAGATGAACAGGGAATTCTCAGGATAGAGAATTGTGAAATGATTCAAGTAGACCTACTAGCATTGTTGTCCAAGGAGAATAGACTACCCTGGTTTTCTGTGTATCCTGCTTCCCGCAGGGTGATCCCTCGAGGTGAAGTCATTTCCTATGACTGCAGCTGATGGCTCCAGAGTGACAGAGTGAGGAGAGAACAGGCAGGCTTGAGCAAGGCATTAGGAGGGCGGTGGCGTGAGGGCAGGTCATTCTAATGTAGGTAGACAGTTTTAAAGCTCTCTCTGGTATACTAAGAAGGCACAACTTTGTTACACTCAAAAATTAAAACTTCAAAATATAACAGTAAAATCCTAATGTGTAAATCCAATAGTGTTCAAGTAGCTTTGGAAAATGCTTTAAGATAAAACAAATTATTTTTCAACTGAAAAATGAACATCTAATACAATAATGTCTCAAATGTCCTATGGGCATTGTGACAGTATGGGAGAAAACACTCTCATGTTTTAGATCTGTAAAGTCAGAGACTTGAGTTTTCAACAAAATAAAGACAAATTCATCCAAGGGATGCATTTTTTACTCTCCAGTTTGAACATCAAAGTAGAGAAATAGTTAAACGTACATAGTCTAATTTACTCACAAAGGAAAATACTTCAAAACCCTATTTTTAAAAGGCATGCATTGATAACCTGTTCTTTCTCTCTCTCTCTCTCTTTTTAATAGCTAATTTAGGATCACCTTTCATGTGAGTCCTCTAGACAATTTTAGAGGACTTTTGAAAGAAAGTCTCCCCATCTGTGAAATGAGAGGGTTGCCCTAGATGTTCTCAGAGGCCTATTTGGTTATTAAAACCCATGATTCAGAGCTTTTGAATTAAGGGTGAAAATATTTACTGGGCATGAAGGAAATAGCTCATAAAGAATCAATTCTCATGAATTTGATGGCTGTGTAAAATTATAGAATTTGATAACTAGAGAGGACTTCAAGTATGTTAGGTAAAGGATTTGATCATGCATCGAAGAGATTAAAATGGGCTCCAGGTGTACTGATTCCCAGCTCAGAGCTTTCCATGTCATTGCAACTATATTTCCCCCTTCATTCTTTGTTCTTTCCTCCCTTTCTCATTTCTTTCCTATTATTTTTTTCCTTCTTCTTCTCCTCCTCCTTTTGTTCTTTGGGGTGCCATATTTGGCTGAAACCACTGAACCTCCGCACTCTCCAGGTTCTCTCCTCCTCCCTTTCTTTATCCCCTTCCCTCCTGGGTTTTGCAATTCATTAACTAGGAGTTAGCTATTTTGAAAACAAAATAGGAATGCAAAACTCTTCTGATTGGGAAGAGAAAATTCATTGAATTCTATATTGGCTAAATAATCTTTTACTGGAGTATTCTGTACTTTCACTACCTTGCTTCTTTAATTAATTTTTTTTTTTCTGGGCCACACACTAGTGCTCAAGGTTTAATCCAGACCCTGTGATCAGGGTTTACTCTTGACAAACTCAGGGAAACATTTAGTGTGCTGGGGATCAAACCTGGGTCTGCCACATGCAAGGCAAATGCCCTGCCTACTGTACTTTTACTCCTTTGTTTTGTAATATATAAGAATGATCTTCATACTTGAAAATTTTGCTTTGTGTAATTATAAATTTGCTCACAGAACCTGCTGATCTGGCCACCCTATATTAGCATAAACAAGAGAAATCCAAACAGACATGATGGGACATGGGACTTAGGTTTGGGAAGAATTCTTTTCCTTATCAAGTTTTAATTAGGTGTAAGCATGACACAATTTTATTCTAGATTCACAGTTTGTGAAGAGATTTATAAAACTTATTCTTGACCACTATTTTCCTCAAATATTATATCCAGTTGCAGTAAATTCCATTTTTACTTGTAATATGTGCCCAGAATTAGACCACTTCTTACTCCTATCATTCACTGCTGCTTGGGTCAAGGTACCATTATTTCTTGCTCCAAAAGACTTTTCAGCCCTTAGTCTCTCACTGTCTATTCTCAACACAGCAGCCAGAAAATTCCGATTAAAATGTAAGTAAGATCATGCCCCTTTTCTCTTCTTGTATTCTTAGATTTTTCCTTCTCTCAGAGAAAAAGCCAGAGAATTTATAAGTTAGCTGCAATTCCCAAAATAGTGATTCTTAAAGTACAATATCCAGCCCAAGGTATCAGCATCCTCTAGAAAATTATTTACAATGTGAATTTTCAAACACCCCAGATATTCTGAGTCAGAGCCTTTCTCTTGGGTAATTTACATCAAGGGGTCTCCTCTATTGGTTAAGCTCCTCAATAATCTTCTAATGTACTCACAATGAGTCTTGCTTTTCTTAAAATTAAGGAGGCTTTTCTCTCCTTAGGGTTTGGTACTTGCTATCTCCTCAAAAATCATTTCTCAGCTTTCTGTGGGGTAGGGGATTCTAAGTCACACCTGGCTGTGCTCAGGGCTTACTCCTGTCTTTGTGCTCAGGGATCATGCCTGGTAGAGTTAGGGGAAGGATGTGTGGTTCCAAGGATCAAAATGGGGTTAAATGCAAACAAGACAAGTGCTTTATCTTTACCTGTAATAGCTCTCTGGCTCTAACTCTGGACTGGGGAGGAAGTAGTGTTTCTTTATCCAGGTAAGTTCAGCCTTTTCATTATGTGGTGTAATCCAATACCCATATTCTCTAAACCCTGTTTAAAATATTCAAACTGATTCTGAAACAAGAGTCTATGCTTATAACCAGAATTGTAATTTATGATTAAATGGGGCAACAAAACTATAATGAAAATAAACTGTTGGATCCTCTACCAATTTGTGGCAGGGGGATAGTCCAGAATGACTCCGAATCAAGCAGAACTGTAAGGTACATAATTAAAGCAAGATGGTGACATAGGCATCTATTCTAAACTGATTTTCACCAGGGAAATTTACTTAAATTCTTTGTATTTTAAGGTCTAAAAGAAAGTTCTTATTTATGAGAAAGCTGTACTGTCTTATACCTGCTTTTTTTAAAGAAAAAATTCTGGTCAATCACTAAGCTTGTTTGAGTGATGGCAAAGTCAAAATTATGACTGCCTGATTTTACCCTTCACTGCACTTGTCAAAAAAATTAAATTAAAGATCATGCTTATGAATATAATGCATGAACTGCTGCATGGCATTCTGAAAGATAGAATGTCCCTTCTGTCCAGCCACTCAGAAAACAACTTGTCACATGATACTTTAATATGCAGAGAAAATAATAGGTTAGAGAGAAAATTCTGTCTCACAGGCAATATCAAGTTCATTCCACCAATGGCTCATGCATTTAGGAAAATATTTTAGTAAAAATGGTAATAATAATATTTCTAATAACTCCTTTAATACTAACATTAGAACCTTCAAACTTTATAATGTTTTGTAATTTCCAAACATGATTTTATCTGAAAGGAAATCATTAATATTTTAAATTGCACTATAGGGCTGCTTGATTTAGTATTGCAAGGTTCCAGTTTCCTGAAGAATGAGCATCCCATGCAGGCTTGTTGAATATTTGATGTAGAGGCAATTGCAGTGCAAGAGTCAAAGTGCTAGCACTTTCTGTAAAATCATGATGAAAAACTAGTATTCATTATGAAAGGTACTGAAGGCTTTAGAGATGTAAGTGTGAAGAAAATTACTGCTCTAAAACTGCTCCTGGATTTACAAAGCATGAAGGCTTTTCTTTAATAAAAACATATTTTAATAATTAGAAAATAATTCTTGTCATATATATTTACATTAATAATTTATTATATATAAATTAAAAACTAGAATATTAAACTCTCTAAAAAATGTTCCTGACACTTTCTCTCCTCTTGTAAGATAATTCTTGAGATCACTTTGATAACTCTTTCCAGACTACGTGCATATGTTGGTGCATATTTATTGATATGTGCTACCAATCTATTTTCTGTTTATTCAGTGTCCAATTCTTCTATCTAGCTAATAGTAATTTACTTCTTTTTTTTTTCTTTGGCTCTTTGGGTCACACCCAGTGATGCAAACAGTGGTTACTCCTGGCTTCGCACTCAGGAATTGTTCCTGGCAGTGCTCAGGGGGTCATATGGGATGCTGGGAGCTGAATGGGCCATGTGCAAGGCAAATGCCCTACCACTGTACTGTTTCTCCAGATGGACTAATCTAATTCTTGAAATCATTGTTGATCTGGTGCTTTTTTGGCAAAGGAACTCCTTGGGAATTAGAAATGATGGAGGAGATTGATTCAATATTTGGAATTAAGCAGTGGAATTATTATTTTCCTTGAGATATTTGTCAATCCCAGATAGTTAAAACTCTAGAAGGTCTCAATTTTGAGTGTGCATTTAGAGAAATACCTGGAAGGCTTCTAGAAACACAGCTTAATAAGTTTCACTTCAGCTTCTTGTTCAGCAAATCTGAAATGGGGTCTAAGAATCTGTACTCTTAAACAATCTTTTTAGTGAATCATTGTGAATTAAACAATTATTCATATAGAATTTTAGGTGTACAATGTCCAACACCAATCCTTCCACCAGTATCCACATTCCTCTAAATGTCCCCAGTTTGCCTCTCTCCCCCAGCTTGCCTCTATGACAGGAACTTTTTGCTTTGTCTGCCACCAGCCTCTTTTAGTCACTGTAGTTTACAATACTATTATTGATAGGATACCATGCTTTTTATTGCTTATAAAAAGCTTATAATAAGCTTTTTAATGCTTATTATTGATAGGATACCATCACTTTACTGCTTTTTTACACTCAGTACTTGTTCAGAGTGACCAATTTCCTCTATCATTGTTGTAGGGTTCTTTCCTTGATCTATTCCACTCTGTCCATCCCACTGTCAAGATTCTGCCAAGGATGAGCTCTCCTGCTCTTTCTTTCTATGGACTTTGGGCTTTTGCTATTCCACAATTTTGTTTCTTTATGTCTGGCATATGAGTTCTATGTCTGCCCCTCCCTCTGACTCCTTTCACTAAACATGCCACTCTCCAGATCCATCCATGGATCAGCAAATTGCATGACTCTATCTTTTCTTTGGCTCAGTAGTGAGAATCTGTATTTGTAGTAAGTTATTGGGTAAAGGGTATGATGCACCAGAACTTTCCAAAACCAAAAAATATAACAATGGTTATGCATGAACCATTATTATTTGTAGCATATTAACATAATATGAAGAACAAAGAGATCAGATTTTTGATTCTGAAAATACTATGGGAACTGCTGAAAACTTATAATACTGATAAAATAAAGAAAATAGGAATATTTCTTAATTTTCTAATCTTACACATGTACTGATATACGCTTAAATAAAGTAGAAAACAAAACAAAAGTAAAGCTCTAAGCTGAATATAAGTTAAACTATTCCCAAATTTCTATCTTAAGGTAACTCAGAAGAATACAACTGTTGTTCTTAAACCAAATTTAGAGTATTTCTACAAATAAAAAGTCAAGGAACGTGATATTAAAAAGGCAAAATATACAAGAGAATAGTCATCTGTGTGAGTCTATAAGACTCATGGACTATAGAAGTTGACTTAGATACTTGAAATATAGAAACTTTACATAAATTATTTTCAAATGTACTTTGTGGATTAAATAAATAGAATACTCTAAGAAGAACCAACTAAAAGTTGTAGAATTAAAAATGATCTGGGGCTGGAGTGATAGCACAGTAGGTAGGGTGTTTGTGGCCAACCCGGGTTTGATTCCCAGCATCCCATATGGTCCCCTGAGCACTTCCAGGAGTAATTCCTGAGTGCAGAGCCAGGAGTGACTCCTGTGCATTGCCGAATCTGACCCAAAAAGGAAAAAAATAGAATTAAAAATGATAATAACTAAATTGAGAAATGTATCTATCAATTTGAAGTTTGATTTTTCTTAAAGTTCCAAATTCAATGATACATTTAAAAAAATAACCAAGAAGCTCATGGATATGCACATGCATGTGTGTGTGCATGCGCACACACACACACACACAAATAGGTTAAAAATCTTAAAGGACAGGCAAAGAAAAAATAGATGGTATGGTGGAAAATGCAATATTTTTTAGACAATAGGTACACAATTTTCAGATTTATTAAAATATCCCCATTTCCATGTCTTAAAAGTAGAAAAAGTCCTAAGGAGGATCAACAGAAATCCACAGGAAGGATCATAATATTGAAATTATAATACTGGAAGGAGCAACAAAGGTTAAGAATATATTGGCAAGGCAGTCAGAAAAAATTGAATACATAAAACGTTATACTGAAAGATTAATTCTTGACAACTACATAATTGTTAAATTTATTGAAAAATATTTTAAAATTTTTTCCAGAAACTAGCCATTCACCTTGAATTTTACCCAACAAACCTGTCTTTTAAAAAAGGTAAATAAGAGACCGAAGAGATACCACAGTGTGTAGGCTGCATGCATTGCACACGACTGATCTGAGTTCAGTCCCTCAAACCTCAGATGGCTCTCCAAGCACTGCCTGATGTGGACCCTGAGCACAGGGCCAGGAGTGAGCCCTGAACACAGCCAGGTGTATTCCCTTCCAAATAAAAACCCCAATAAAAAAAGGGAAAGGAATTTAATTAAATTTTGAAACAAATTCTTATTGACTTTACTAAAGGATCCCTTCATAAGGAGTTCTACCAAAACATGGCATGGAGGAAAGGGTATGAGAAAAACCATGCTTTATTACAGGTACTAAATTTTCTATAATAATATCCTCTTAATTAAAATTTTTTTCTGGGCAAAAACTAGAGTTATAATTGATTAAACAAGTATTAATGTGGGCATTTTTCTGCCCATGATTTTGCTAGTTCAGAGATAACTTGATCGTTTATTTCATATGCTAGTTATTAATTAGTTTTCTCAAATTACTAAATATTCTGTTATTTGCATAATGCTGTAGTAGGTCAAATAAAAAGTGTGCTTCAATTAAAACAATAAAAGTAAAACTCATATTCCACAGTATAAAAACACAAATGAATCAATTTGGAAATCAGTTAACTTAATTTTGATATTTGGTATTTTAATAAAATATCAAAATAATAGTGCTTAGTAGCATACATAAAAAGTTAAAGCTGTAGTGATCATAGGATTTCTTCCTTCAACAGAATGAGCTCTAATTTCCAGAAAAGAGGAGGGGAAATTATGGGAGAGGCTGTGTATTTCTAGACAAAAAAAAGGATTCTGAAATGAACAAATGGCTTGGACTTGGGCAAGTTAAATAACCATTTGCAGTCTTTCCTTTTAAAAAAATACATGGAATGAAAAATTTTGACCATATGCTCTTAAAATTCTTCTCTGGATATGAATACAATAATGATGGTTGCATATGCTGGAAAAATCTAGACAAGTTTGAGTTCTAATCCTATTCTTGTAAAGGAGTCAGTATTAGCGGTAGTTCTGGAGGATGAGAAGCAAATCTTACAGGAAGAAAGAAGAGAAATGAGGCCAAATGTGGTGAGTTAAACTTAGTGATCTATAAATAATAATAATAATAATGTCAGAGGCCCCTTTCAGTAAAACTATATAAGGGAGGTGTATAATATCAGAGAGATGACCAAATTTGAAAGAAACTTATAGCTCTAAAGTGAGGACAAAAGGTTCAGAGAGAAGGGCAGTGGTTCAACATACTCCTCTATGAAAGGAAACTATAATAATTTGTTTAGCAGGGAGTCTGGGTGTGGCACAATTGAAATAATGTGAGGAAATAACGCAAAAGCAAATTCAATACATGAATTTAGGCAAACAGCCTATTTTGTCAGAATGACTTACTGATGGAAAGTAGGTGAGTAAAGCATATTCATGGAATCATCCGCCATCCACCAAAGCAGTCGCTGCCTCTTTTGAAAAATTATTTTTTTATTTTTATTTTTCTGGAGAATAACACCTGTTAGCACCTGGTGGGCTTTGAGGACCACATGGGGTGGCACATATAGAACCCAGGCTGACTGTGCCTGTAAGCAAGTGCCCTACCTACATTATCAGCCCAGATTCTGCTGCTTGTATCACTTTCAAGTCATTTCATTTTCTAAATTCTTTTGTCTGTGAAGAAATTTTATGGATATTTTCTTTAACACAATTCTCATGTTTAGAATGATTAACACCTACAAGCTACATTCAAACAAGGTTGTCATGTATAGGGCATCCCTGCTAATAAACGTATAAAGATGACTTTTGTGGATGCTTCAAAGCAGATTACAAGACCACTACAGGGATCTGATGAACCCACAGTATTTAGACATATTAGGATTGTATAATGATGGTCTTAATCCCCAAAACGTATATAGGAAAGAACAGAAATAATTCCTTTCAAATGCTCCAAGGAATAACAAGGCATCCCCTCCATAACTCAGGGGATGGAACTGCTGCCATTTATGTCCCGCCACCATGACACGCGGAAATGAAACACATCTTTGGATCTAGGTCACACATTTAATGGAAACCACTCAAGAGGTAGAGGCTCTCCAGGGAACGAACAATTGTTGTTGTGCCTCTAATTCATTGTCCTGAAGAGATTGTTCAGAAATGACCTAATTACAGCAGTAGTTGGAAGCCCGTGCTACTCTCCTGATCAGACACTAGCCACGCCAGCTCCAGCTTCTCCATGGTTCCAAGTGTTCTTCCCTGACTTGACTCTAACCTCCTCAGCACTAACTTTCCATCTATTCGCAAAGTGTATACATTTTAGCAAGATTCTGATAATGTGACTATAGTTGTTTGCTAATGAAAATCCAGGCAAAATGGTAGGTACTTTACACATACTATGACTATTATTTATTGTGAGTTGTAAATGTTTATTTCTTCTCACCCAGAGGTCAGTGAACATTCTCTTCCATGCTCTCCTTCAAATACTCTTATTTTCAAAGAAAGAGGAGAAAATAGCCTTCTGTCCAACCTCTCTCAGATTCATACTCTTCTTCATGTACTGAATTCAACAGGAGAGTCAAGGGTAGCTATACCCACTACTGGGTGGGTAGAGCTCATCAATATTCAGAAGCTAATGCCATCTTTAGGAAGGTCCCTGTGGGATCAAGGCACCAGATTCTTGGTGCCACCTTAGTAGTAATAAAGCTAATGCAGATATTTTTCAAACGTTCTTTGAGTTTTTGCCTTTTCAATTAGTTCAGAACACAGATTGAGGATGAAATCAGAGTTATTACTTAACACTTGGAATCCTGACAGATGGAGGTTGTGCAATCCCAGTATGATCTCCCTTCGGAGAGATTCTGCCAGACAGAGAAGTTAATTCACAGCCACTAGTAGTCACCATTGCAACTGTATGTTTCTGACAAGGCTACATTCTTTCCAAATTGTTTACAATCAAAAATAGAAAGAAGGTGACATAAGAGGCCAGCCAATCCTGCCCCATGCTATGTACATCTTTCATGGCTGAGTCTTCTTTCTTAAAAGGAGAGAAACTCAGATGGAGGCATTTTCTAGAAAATTGTCCTTTCTTTTTCTGGTTTTACTGATTTCCGGATATATATCCTGCTTCTTTCCCCAATATTCATCATAGCCTTACCCTCTTATAAATTTCTAGAACAACTTTGTTATCTTGGCACCTTCGTCCCAGAAAACTCAAATTTAACATTGTCAGTACTAGTATATTCTCCATTTACAGTGGTTGAAGCAAGGTTCCAACTTCATTCCACAAAGACAGAAGGCATAAATACATTCTTTCAGAAATGTATGTATACTCTTAAGTGAGAGGGTCACTTTCAAAAGTGCCTAATTTACATTTTAAAAGGAAATATGAATAAACTGTGCTAGTATTATAAAAGAGAAACAGAGACATTTCTTCATAAAAGAGTCCAGTTGGAACTGTCCGTTCAGTACCTAAATGTAATGACAAGTGGGCTTCTGAAAAGTGAAAGAGGATGCGGAAGTCAAGAAACATTTCCTTTCATTACTGAGGATTGATTTTGGATAACAATATGTCCATGAAGGAAAAAATAAAAAGCAAAACATCAAATTTCAGAATACCTAACTTCTAAGAACTGACCACAACTTTTCAACAAAAGTAAAAAAAGAAAAACAAAATACAAAAAAAAACACACTGAAAAAATGATTTTTTTAATTCAGATTTTCTTATCAAATTCAAGCTCAAATATTTTTGTCCTTATGTTCTGGGGTGAATTTTCAGAAGAGATCAGGTGTGTTCAGGGTGGTATAGCCATGAGTTTTCAAGGTTAAGAAAAGATAAATAACTGCTTTGTAAATTTTGAACTCTGAGAACAATCTGAGCATGAAAGTATATACAAAATTTAAAAAATAAAACCAGAAGTTTTATTTTCCTTTTTTAGAGAATTTAAATATAGGACTTACCCTCACTAGATCCCTTGGAACATTCTGGTTTCTTTGCTTTGCTTTTCTTGTGGGGTGGTGAGAGGCCTTTTGGCTCTGCACCCTCTGGAAGTAAAAAGATTGAATATGCTGAATATTGCCTGTAGAGTTCAAAATTACTCTGAAGTTTAAAGATGTATGATTCTGAGAAAGTCCAGACATACAGTGAAACTTATTTGCAGATTTATCAGTCATCACAGTGAAACTAATTGTTTAACAATACTGTATATTTTTCCTATGAGCACAAACTTAAGCTTAACATCTGAAATAAAATTTTCTTAGTAGTTATCATTAAAAATTCTATTTATTAAAATGTAAAAGTTTGAGAGGTATTTTAACTAAAAAATCTCCCCATAAGGCAATCCCAAATTATTTACAGTTCATTTTTTTGAGGAAAGTTTGATTTAAAATTGTTATTATGCAGCTTCACCTTCAAAATGGGAGTACTGAGCTGTAATATTATCTCATTTTTTATTTAAAACCTTATCTATTAATTAACATTGTTATTGTGTGATTTTGCTTTCAAAGCAGAGTTTGATGAGCTGCAATACCATCTCATTTTAAGAGTGACTGGGGCTTGATGCTGGAGCGATATCACAGTGGGTAGTGCATTTGCCTTGCACGTAGCTGACCCGGGTTCGAATCCTAGCATCCCATATAGTCCCCTGAGCACCGCCAGGAGTAATTCCTGAGTGCAGAGCCAGGAGTAACACCTGTGTATCACCGGGTATGACCCAAAAAAGAAAAAAAAAAGAGTGACTGGGGCTTGAAATGATCTTCTACTATTTCTCAGACTTCTTTAGTAATTCATATTTTACATAGCCTCTTTATACTTCCCATTAAAATATTGTCTAATCTACTATTATCAATGTCTTATCCTTGACAAGTCTATCTGGGGTGGGTGCGGGGAACCAATTAAATTCTGAAGACTCTTAGAACCATCCCTATCACCAGCCCTGGTCTCCCATCAAGCTACAAATTTATATCTTCAATTGCTTTTGTGGCTGGCATCTCATTTTTTATTCTGTTTCCTTTTCCAGATTTACTCTATACCTTTACTATACCCCATCCCACACACCAAATCTGAACTTGGTGGGGTTTTGAAGGGCTGTTATTAAATGCGACAATGAACACCCTTTTTTCCAGATTCTACTTATTTAATTTGTTCATTTTGGTTTGGGGGCTACATGTAGCAGTACTTAGGGCTTATTCCTGGCTCTGTGCTCCGAGATCATTCCTGAAAGTGTTCAGGGGATCATATGTGGTGTTAGGATTGAACCCTCATCAGTAGATTACAAACAGTAGATTACAGCCTTACCTGCTATCCTATCACTTAGGCCCCACCTGGGCTTTCAATCAGTTGAAAACACAGATATCTTTTTGATAGCTGCCAACAGTCTTTGTGAGATAGCTGTATCTCTCAGTCTAAGGTCCCATTACTATGACAGAAGGACCCAGTTGTCCATGTCCACATGCCCTTTTCTACATAGTCCTCTCTGTCCACATGATTGGTACAAGAATTTAACTGTGTCCATCTATTCTCAGCCCCAATGATTTACTCTCACTCAACTCTCGTCAAGCATTTCAAATTTATGTAAATAATTTCATTAGGCATTTCAAACTACAGAGTCAGTCCAATATTCTCCATGTCAGCAAACCAGTTATATCAGTGGTATTCCAACATCTCATGAAATTTAAATCAAAAACTGAAGTGGCAGTTTTAATACTTCATTTGATTTTCCTATAACTATATTCTATTAGCTGATAGAATACACTAGACTACATCCAATGTTCACCCTCTGTGACTATACTTTGCAATCACTATTTCTGTGCAAATCCGCAGCATATCTTATCTGAGTAAATACTATAACCTTCTAATTTCAAACCTCTCCATTTCTAATCTCTCCACAATCTATTTCCCATGGAGCAGCCAGAAATGTCTTTTGAAACAAATTTATCATGTGGCTTGTCTGCTTAAAAATCTTTATTATTAGAATTTAAATTCCATGATACAGGACATTTTACTTGGGTAATTCCTGCTATATTAGCCGACTTACTCCACTTGTTTTTAGTCTTCAAGTTTATGGACACGCATTGTGTTCATCAATCATTACTCTGCTGGCTCCTACTGTTCTTCTAAAACCATGTGTACTGAAATGTTTACTAACCTTCTCACCCCTTGAATCTCAGATCAAACTTGACCCCGAAGAAAGGCCTTCCCTGACTATCTAGTCAAAAAGTGTCCCTGTGGGGACTGTAATCTTATCACTCAACATAGCAATCATACTATCTGAAGTGATTTTGCTTTTCTTGTTTCTTTTTTGTTTTTGAGCCATTCCTGGCTGTTCTCAGGGCTGACTCCTAGATCTGTGCTCTGGGATCCCTCTTGATGCTGCGCATGAGACATATGTGATATGAGGGATCAAAGTGAGCATCAGACTTGACAAGACCAGACAAGTGCTTTGCTCCTGTACTATCTCTCTGCCTCAAGCCTGTTTCTTTATTGTGTGTCTCCTTTATCCAGCTCCAAGAATATAAGCTCCGTAAGAAAAGGACATTTATCTTTCCTAACCATATTGTGTCTCTGTACTTAACAGTACTTTAAAATTTTCATTTCAAATTCTATTTTAGTTCTTCTTCACCCAGGCCTTCCTTTAAGGCCAAGATATAATAGGACCTGTGCCTAATTTTTACCTCTCAGCAGATGCTGCTGTATGCCAGGATTATAAAATTACACTATCAAGTGGTGGTGACTCATTTTTCTTTTATATTTATTAAATAGGGAAAAGAAACATTCATATGATAGATGTGCTATTTAAAAACTTTGGCATTATGGACTACAAAGGTTTTAGGACACTAAGTTGATTTTCTGTGGTTGCAAGTCAGTCACCACTAAGGTCATTGCCACGGCCAGGGAGAAAAAATTTTGCCAACGACTGCATTAGCAATTCACCCAACTCTGTCACCAGGTGTGAGATGGATGTTGACCCTTTGGAATGGGTTCAGCTAAAACAGAAATGAGATGCTTAGAACAGCTCACTGCCCACAGATGCTGGGCTCAAAGGGATTCATAAAATGGACAAAACAACATTTACAATCTTACTTGGAGAAAAATCTAAAGCTTTCTCACTCCCTAAGTGCGTGCTGTGCAACTGGGAACAAGAGGGCATGTTCTATGCTGAGAATTCAACTGTAAGCCAGTATTTCTTGAAAGGGAGGTTTTAATATTTGATTTAATTCTTGATATCCCACTTGAATGAAAATTCTTGGTGAACTGATGAGATTGACTAAGACATCTATTTGCTAACTTTTTGAGATATGTAATCACCCAGACAAAAGTGAAATTTTATTACTTTTTAGTCATGGTGCTTTGATTTGTTACATGGATAAAATAACCAATAATAGCCAAGATCTTAAAATGACACAAATACTGGGCTGGAGCGATAGCACAGCGGGTAGGGCATTTGCCCAGAGAGCCCGACAAGCTACCGAGAGTATCTCACCCACCTGGCAGAGCCTGGCAAGCTACCCATGGCGTATTCAATATGCCAAAAATAGTAACAAGTCTCACAATGGAGATGTTACTAGTGCCCAATTGAGGAAGTCAATGAGCAACAGGATGACAGTGACAGTGACAGCCAAAATCTTAAAATAATACAAATACCTAAGAATAAATAACTAGATAAATTGTATCATATGTAAGGCACAATTTATCTAGTTATCTATATCTATATCTACCTATAGGTAGATATAGATATATCTAGCACTATTTATTTAGATAAATTGTGCCACACACAAGCAGTTTTATATAAAGCTATATATTTATACATGTCATGGAATACTACTCACTATAAAAAGATAAAATCATTAAATTTGCTGCCATGTGGAATGAACTAGAGGATATAATTCTGAATGAAGTCAGTCAAAATGGTAAGGATATATTTACAATGATATATCTCATGTATGAAGGATATAAAGAAACATAGTCAGGAAGCAGCATTCTATGTTGCCTCTGTTTCTGTCAGAGAGAAGAAACCTGGGGATTTTCCATGAGTAGAACTTTGTTCCCTGAAGAACTCAACTATATCCCTGACTCTGAGATGGCTGAAGTGCGATTGGCAGTGACTGATTTTCTGTCCCTTCTTGGTCCATTTGGAGCCCCTTTTCACAGTATGTCATGTTGGAAATAGAAAGTCATGGGAATCAATTGCTATGTTATTCACTGTCACTGTCATCCCGTTGCTCATCGATTTGTTTGAGTGGGCACCAGTAACGTCTCTCATTGAGAGACTTATTGTTACTGTTTTTGGCATATCCAATACACACGGGTAGCTTGCCAGGCTCTGCCACGCAGGCTCATACTCTCGGTACCTTGCCGTGCTCTCTGAGAGGGGCAGAGGAATTGAACTCAGGTAGGCCGCATGAAAAGCGAATGCCCAACCACTGTGCTATTGCTCCAGCCCATGTTAGGGTTAGGGAAACTAATTTAGGACTTATAAAGAATTCCAGGCAGTTAATCCAGTCTTTCACTGTGAAAGCAGAACACCACCTTAAGAAAGACCCATTTTTCTACTAGCTGAGATATGACTGCCTCTTCTTAATATTTATGAATAGAGACAGGAGAACGTGCCTTAAGAAGGTGAATTTTGAAGCTAGAAATGCATGGATGCAACTCTGGCTCTGTTGTCTAAGCAAAAACTAATTTATGTTTAGGCTCAAATAATAACCATCTCTGTCTCCAGTTTTATTGAGTTCTTGTATGTTAGTACATGGTGCATACTCAATTAAAGTTGGGTTCAGCAAACGGAGCGACATAACCAACGGAAGCTAACATGCATCAGCCTCTTTTATCTATCCCTTCTCTACTTCCACAATTATTGTTTTCCTGTTTGGGTAGCTTGAACAATATCATGGTTGGTGTATTTACACAAGAAAAAATTTAAAAGTCTTTCAATAGAGGTTCTTCCCACCCAGAAATTACATTTGTCAGCACCTCCCTGATTTTTGATATTCTAATTATTTACCATTACTTGCTAGTATTGATTGGGTATGTAGCTATTTCTTATATTCTGTGCTTTTACAAATTTCTTTAGCTTTTCTACTTACATGAGAAAAATAGATGATGCAGAACAGAGAACAAGCAGCAGGTAATAATCTTGGAGGCTGGTCAGACTGATCTTAGAAACTAACACATCTAAGTGTGAGATCTGAACAGAAGCTGGCTGCCCACCAACGTCTGGCAAGACCAGCTGGCACACCATGGAACCATCCTGCACAGAAATCCCCCATGATTTCAGCACTCAGATATTAGGAAATGGAGATCATATCACATGCCCATTTGATTAAATGACTTAGCATTCTTGGGTCATTGAGTATGACTTGAACGGCTGTGTCCAGCTGCTAAAGATAACCCCCACATTAGACATGGAGTGGCTAAAATCAGAAATAATGACCCAATTAATGTCTTCAAATCTCAAATTCTGACTCCTACCTTCTGGGTTCTATATTAGTATTGACAATAATTGTCTGTTTTTTATAAAAATGTCACTCAGTGGTTTGACTAGCCTGCAACATATCATTAAGAAGCCAACTCCTTTTTACCTAGAAATGTGTACTTATGGCACTTCGGCAAATGACCTTAGTGAGATATGGTCCTTAATTTAGAGTACTGAAAGTGTTGTGATTTCCAAAGCTGAAGGATAATTTCAGGATGTTGTCCTGAACTTTATAATAAAAATATCAAACATCAATAACAAGATTTTGGATGCCAAAAACTGGTGATCCTGTAACGCTAACATATATTTCTCTTAAATAATGAGACTTCCTCCATGGGCATAGAAACTAAAATTTTTTCTTGAGCTTTTCTACAAAAAGTATGAATCTCTTCCTTAAGTTAATTTTTTGTTCGTTGTGAGTCATACCCAACAGTGCTCAGTGCTACTCCTGCCTCTGTGTCCAGGGTTTCTCCTAGTTGTATTCAGGGACCATGTACTTCTGGGATAGAATTTAGATTCCCATATGCAAGGCTGGTGCTCAGCCCTTTGAATTCTCTCTTCAGTTCAAGGTTGTATTTTCTTATAAAATATATTGAAAAGGTGAGTGCTAGTACAGAATTTTTATGGCATACAATCTTGCTATTCAATACCCCAAACTGTTAAGGAGTACTTGAAAAGCTGTTAGTTGGAATTTAGGGGTAATATTAAACACACACAGAATATTGTAATAGTATGAGAAAAAACTAAAATATCTGACTGATAATTTTATATCGATCATATGCTAAAATAATGAATGTATATATTATTATATGAATGTTTTATAATTGTCACTGTCACTGTTATCCCGTTGTTCATGGATTTGTTCGAGTGGCCACAGTAAGGTCTCTCAATGTGAGACTTATTGTTACTGTTTTTGGCATATCCAATACGCCATGGTTAGCTTACCAGGCTCTGCTTAGCTTACCAGGCTCTGCCGTTCGGGCTTGATACTCTCGGTAGCTTGCTGGGCTATTCGAGAGGGACAGAGGAATCGAATACAGGTCGGCTGTGTGAAAAATGAATGCCCTACCGTTGTGCTATCGCTCCAGCCCTGTATTATAATTAACTTAACTTATTTCTTTTGACTGTATTTTTTTGGTATGACTATTAGTAAGCCTAAAATTACACAACAGCTCACAATAAACCACTTCTATGGAGTGTTAAAACAGACCATGCCTCAGACTGATAAACAAACCCTTTTTCATCATCGGCTGAGGGTTGCTCCAGAGACATTAACTAACTAGTGCTTTGAGTCTGCTTTCGTGGCCAGAGGTAAATATCCAGCAGAGAGTCACAAGAACTTAAAAAACTGTTGGTCTTACATGCCCATTGTTCATGCCAAGAGAACATAGTTGGGAACTGATGATGGTTAGTAGAGCCTCCCTTCTTTCTACCTCCTTCATTCCTGCCCTTGACTTTATACTGATTCTTCCTCAGTTTCCCTTGATCTCTAAACCCATTGCCCTAGTGAAATCAAGACAATCTTAGGAATCAGATGTTTGGAGAGGAAAATGGCTGGGGTGAACCACTAGTGGTTACTATGGAGTTGTAACATTTACCCTTAAAATGAAAACATGTACACCTTTGTAAAAATATCTAAACAACTGAGAACCCAGAGACTTGTAGCATACTATAAATTAAATGTTAATATTCATAGAGAAAAATGAAAGAGTAGGCAAATCTATAAAGAGTGCTCTGATGAACTATGATTTTAAAAAAGAAACTGATCATATAAATGGTAAGGGGAGGGAGAATGAACAAAATTTAAAAAGAAAAAGATCATTTAAAATAAACATAACCTAAAAGTTTGGTCACCCCTAAAAACTGTCTTAAGAGAGCTTTTGAGGATGTGGTTATCACTTGCAGGGAGTTTTAAATTAAAAAGAATATGGGCAGGAGTGATAGTACAGTGTGTAGGGAATTAGCATGTGGCTGGCCTGGGTTTTCTCCCCCCATATCCCAGGTGGTATCCTGAGTCCCACCAGGAGTGATTCCTGAATGCAGAGCCAAGAGTAACCCCAGAACTTTGCCAGGTGTGGGCCAAAAACTAAAAACAAACAAAAAACTGCTTTTAATTAAACAAAATATTACATAAAATTAAAATCACTGAATTATTTTTGTAAATAACACACTTCATTTTTTATTCTTTAAAAAATTTTTACTAAGTCACCATGAGTTATAAAGATATTCAGACTAAGATACCTCTTTTAACTTTTAACTTTGACTCTATCACCCTTTTATGCCTAGATCCGTGTAATATAGAGGAAATGAAGCTCTTATAGCATAAATTTACTATTTTGCCCTTACAATACCTGGTAAAACAAAAGAATGATAATTTACTGAATGTTTACAATGACACGAAATATTTTATTATTGTTGGTTTTTAGACCACACCCACTGGTGCTCAGGTCTGATTCCTGACTCTGAGTTTAGGGATCATGCTTGGCAGGGATCAGAGATGCCACTCTGGCTGTGTTCGGGGGAAATTCCCTACCCACTGTACTATCACTCCAGCACTCCCTAAAAAAATCTTTTTTTTTTTTTTTTGCGTCACACCTGGCGATGCACAGGGGTTACTCCTGGCTCTGCACTCAGGAATTACTCCTGGCGGTGCTCAGGGGACCAAATGGGATGCTGGGAATCAAACCCGGGTCGGCTGCATGCAAGGCAAAAGCCCTACTCTCTGTGCTATTGCTCCAGCCCCCCTAAAAATATTTTAAGCACAGTATTTTGTTTAATCTCAAAACAACTTTGATAGGTGCTATTGCTTCCAGAGGTGTAGACTTGACAATACAGAGAAAGGCTCTGTCCAAACTCAATGCATAGTGGTATTAAGTTGGAGTTCAGGTATATTGATTAATGAATTCAAGAAAATATTTTGTAGCTACTAGTCCAGAGTATTATTCGTACAGCGGGTAGGGTATTTGCCTTGCATTTGGCCGACCTGGGTTCGATTCCTTCAGCCCTCTTGGAGAGCCCGGCAAACTACTGAGAGTATCTGGTCTGCATGGCAGAGCCTGGCAAGCTACCCTTGGTGTATTTGATATGCCAAAAACAGTAACAACAAGTCTCACAATGGAGACGTTGCTGGTGCTTGTTCGAGCAAATTGTGAGCAACAAGATGACAGTGATACGGTGATACAGTCCAGAATATATGTTTTCAACTTCTAGGTTTCCTCATCTTTTGAGGAGCATTCAACTTAGTTTCTGATATTTAGACTAAATAGTATTTCATCTGTACAAAGTGTATTTTCCAGACATACTACAGCAATATTTTCAGGGCCTAAATCCCCGTCAGAAGCTTTCTGGGACTCATTCAGAGACTGAGTTTATTTTCTATTTATCTGAGTATTAGTGGACTTTTGAATGCCTGTTTCTAAGAAGAAAGTTTGGTTAAAATGGCGTTATGAATCCCGTGAGGCTGTCTTAATAGGGTACATCTTTCTCTGACTCACTCTCTCAAGATGCCACTTTGGAAGGTGACTCTGATGCAGTGATGAAGTTTAGGCCTTGTAAAGAGGCATGGCAAAAATGATTTAGGAAACTACCCTAGTGAAAATCTCAGCAGAGTACTGATATCAATCATTAGCAAAATAAATAAGTGAAGAAATCTTCATCTAATTCCAGTCCCTATTTGTTCAGATTTCTGTTGAAATCTGGAGGAGGATCACAGCACACTTGCTGTGCTCTGTCTATTCCTGACCCACAGATATACAAGCAAAAGTGTATTCATTAGCCACCAAGTTTTGGATCTGGGGTAAGGTGATTGCCTTGCATGCATCTGCTTCCAACTCAATCCCTGGCACCAGTTTTGGACTCTGAGTCCTGCCATGAGTTATCACTGAACACAGAGCCAGGAGTAAGTCTTGAGCACAGTCTAGTGTGGCCCTAAAACCACCCCTTCCAAAATAGTTTGGTGGCTGATTTCTTATTCAACTCTCTAAACCAAAAGGTCATGTTTCAGTTTTATCTGATCTATCAGGATGCTCACAGTCAAGTTTTAGTGCTAAAATTAAAAAACTGCATTAGCTCTAAGATTTAACATAACTATTTTCTTACTTTATGGTCTTAAGTATACATTTCTATGCTATTAACCATATTGTGTCTTTCTTGTTAAAAAATGTGAGATCACATAAGCGATAAAATGATACTTATCTATGTTTTAAGACCAAAATCATAAATTTGATACCTGCATCTTCTTTCATGTCAATGTCTTCTTCATTAATATCATCTATTAAAAAACAAGAGAGACAGTACAAAAGTCAGAAACACCAGAATGCTCCAATTTAACCAATTTAAAATTAAACCAAAAAAAAACTCAGTAGAAAGGAGAATGTTAAATTTTGTTTATCCTGCCTTATATCATCATTGTTATTAAAGAAAGAAATCTTGCATACATGAGTACAATTTCACATGGTTTACATTTTTAAAATATTCTTTATTTATAGTAAAAACCAATGTTATAATTTATTTTCATAAGATGCTTCTTTTGTCTGAAGAAATAAAAATCACACAATAAAAAGACTACCTGTTTTTTCAGTATTTGCTTAATCACATGCGCTCACCTTAAATGTCTGAGCAGCCTGGGCAAATCACCATTCAGGTGTGGGTTGATACATTGAATTCCTGCAGGCACCATGGAAAAATGCTAGTTTCCTACACTTAAAAATCCAAAATCTTGAGCTAAGTGATTTCTGATGCTTCTGATAGCTACACCTATTTCCATTAACTCCTCTCTTTCGCTTTCTCAGTTACCCCATTTAACTCACAAGGACAAACACTTTCCAGTGCTAGACTAGAGAACACAGCTTCATCGGGGAGTTGGGCAGTTCCCAAGCAGTGTTAGGGGTATCAATGAGCCATTCCCATCAGTTATTGACCTATTAGGCATGAGGTTCAATATGTGAGCCCAAAGACGGATTGCTGCTTGGGACCTACAGTACTGGGGACCATCAGAGTTATTCTGTTAGTGTTCAAGGACATATTTGCTTTTCTAAACTTTTAACATACCATCTCTGCAGAAAATATTCTTCACAATGTGAAATTCTCTTGTTCCATGTTTCCTCTTCTCTATTCACATTATTGCAACCCAAATTCGTGTACACAGTGCCAGCCATCTTTATTTTGTGAGTTCCTGACTTCTCTCCTCCTAGCCCCACTTATAATTCCTCATTTTTGAACATGTAACTCTTAAATCTATTTTAAAATAAAACTCTAAACTAATTTACAATCACTTTGTAATACTAAGTCCCTAATGCAAAAAGTTTAGATGTGGTGAGTGGGTCGGTCAGGCTCAAGGTCAGTGATGTACAGATTCAATCACTTTTATGTTTCATTATTCTTAGCCCCTTCACTCTCTCACCTATTGGAAGATATCACTTGATCATTTTCTATTTTCTTAAGTCCTTTGCTTTTAAGTTTAGCTTTCCTGTTGCAATTCCAGAGGTGAGTTTCTTCTCCACACCTTGTCAAACTTCGAGGCCATGCTGAAGCACCATTACACTTGCTTTGCCCAATTTTGGAAAAACAGTTGTGTATGCCTTATTTTTAATGTTTTCTGAATGTAAATTTTAAGGACTTTAGGGTTTAGTTCTAAATATTAGCTTCTCCAACCCCTATTAAATAGGTGTATGAACTGAGAAAAGTTAGTTATTCCTGGGTTTCAAATTCATCAATTATAGAGTAGAAAGGTCAATAATGTCCCTCTTATGTAGAGTTGTGCGTGGATTAATGAGATTTTGTTACAGAAGACAGGAGGATAGCTACTGAAACAACATTATATAATAAATATTATCTATTTTACTATGAAATCTCATAGCCTTGTTAATTGCTGAAATATTGTTTTATGGGTCCATCTCTAGGTCATGAATTCTTCAATGATAAAAAGATTTTGTTTTTGTTTTTGTTTTGGAGCCACACCTGCTAGTGCTCAGGAATTATTTCTGACTCTGCTCAGGAATTACTCCTGGAGGCCTGGGGAACCATGTAGGGCTCCAATCAGCTGTGCGCAAGGCAAGTGACCTACCTACTATTCTATCACTATGACATCAAGAGCATATTTGATATTCTTTTGTATCCCATTTTATAATTGATGCTATATGTTAAATTTAACAAATTTATGTGTTTTGCTAAATTTCCACTATTCTCTATGTATCTCTTATAGGACACTATTTACATGTGTAAAATTCACAAATAAAGGAGAGAGTAAAAGTTTGCAACTTTCTCTGTTGCTAACTATTCATAATTTAATAATTTTAGCCAAATTAATTCAAAATGGCACTCTGCTAAGGGAAAGTCATTAATAATTATTAGAGAAATATTAGTTTAAATGCAAAATACATTTTATTTAAGGTTTTAAAAGGCAATTCTTGATGACCATAGCTAACTTTTAAGATACTAAGTTTTCTTCCATTCAAATATATCAGAATAATTAGTGATTTTCTATATATATATTATTCTTTCTATGAATGCAGTTTTGGCAAGAAAAATACTTATTTCTTAGAAATGTAATTTCTCAAGCAAATGAGTATCATGATGTTAAAAAGTAAACTCTTCACAGATTCTTCCCTGAATTTACTATATTTAAATAGAATTTTGATTTCTAGAACCATGTAACATCTCTATGACAACAGACTCTTGGAATCACAGAAGTGATGAAAAAGAGAGTCTTCAGGGTTTCTAGAGAAAATTAAAGGAAGAATGGAAGATCACTTTGTTTGCCACCCATGTATCTACATGTCCATCTGGGAGACACTCTTGGTACTCTATGGAGAGTGAGGATTTGCATGTGGGTTAGTAATAACCAAGATAAATCCATCACTTTAGCAATTGTCTAGAAACTTGGTAAGGGAACAAAGATGCAGATGAATTTGAATGAGTAGTGGAAGGTGGTCAAAGGTATTACAAAAGGTGTCAGAGAGGAAATATACTTCCAGTCTGGCTAGAGGAAAACAGTGGAAAGTGCAAAACTAGAGCTGACATTTGAATATTACAAACTATACCAATAGCACCTTCCTCAGAATAGCCTCTATGTGATGGATAACACTTAAGATATCCATTCATTCATTCATTCATTCATTCATTCATTCATTCATTATTTTTACTCTACCTATAGAGTATTTATAAGCTTACTCAGGATTTGAACTCAAACTCTTTGACTTTCTTTCAAAATTAATCTTGTAGTGATGGCAAATTATGCAGAGCTCTACCTTATTTTCCATATGTAGAAAATAGGAAAAATAAAAAAAGCCCAATGTTCAAAGGTTTTAATACATCTAAACTGCTTACACAGAATGATCGTTCTATAAACACTATTATGGTCATGATGACTTCATTATTGTTACATTTACCATTTAAGTTGCCATCTGATGGCCCTGACCACCTGCCAGAACTGCAAAAGGTCATGAGGATACAGGCTGACAAAGAACTGGGAGATACATAAAAGTAAGACAATAATCTGAACCAGAGTTAACAGATTCTCTGAAATCCTAATGGGAAATAGACAAGAGGCAGCAAAATCAGAGTGAAGGTTATAAGAGCTTTCCTGAAGAGGTGAAGCTTAAGTGAAGTGTAAAAGGATGCACTGAGTTAACTAAAGGAAGGGAAGGTTTAAACAGAATTCTAGCAGATATATTTGCTCTTCCCATACACCCTGTTATAACACTTCAGACTTGGAGCATTATCCATTTATCAGTAATTAGATTTCTCTGAGTTGTTGCAGCCTACACAGGGAATTAATACACCTCAAAAGACAATCCTTTACAAGTGACTGGTGGGATTTGTGCTAAGTACTTCAGTTCCCTTGCTTGTCAGGTGAGCTAATTCAGAAGCATGTTCTACACCAGAACCCAGATAACCCCAACCCCATCCCATCAAGGGGACTGTCAGTTTTCTGGTGGTAACGGGATTATAACAACCTCACTGTCTCCTTTCTTTCATTGTCTTTCTTCCCAACTTCCCTGCTGTTATTCCTGGGTTCACCTTCTAAATAAATGATTTCTACTAGAATTCTTGTTTTAGGCTCTGCTATGGGAGTGAGAAATGGTAGGAGGGACATTAAAACTAAGATAAGGGTAATTATACTTAAACAGTAGATAAGTGAGGAGTAGGGCGAGGGCCACCTCCCGACATGCCACCCAAACAGCAGAGCTTGGCAAGCTACTCGTGGAACATTCTATATGACAAAAATAGTAACAAAAATGGGCCTCATTTCCTGACCATGGATGAGCCCCCCATATGGCAGCATTGAGAAGGATGAATAAGAAAAGGCTGCTAAAATCTCAAGGCTGAACTTGACTGCCCAAACAAAGAAAAACTAAAATGACTGTGTGCAATTTTAACATATGTAAGTTGACATCAGAAGCATCCATCAAGGATCTGATAGTGAAAGTGCAGAAGATCAAGTATGATCTCATTGGATTGACCAAGATGAGAAGGCATTGATCACATCATGCCATTTTCGACACTGGAGAAAAACTGTTCTTCAGAACACCAGTAGAGGCATTGGTGTGTCGGTGTCCTCAAACACGAACTTGGCCATGAGCATTGATTCATTCAAATGCCTAACAACTGAATTGGATGCTTACGTTTGAATAGATATGGCTCATTGCCGGCAGTTTCTATCTTCATCATCTATGCACCAACATCCAACTATAATGAAGAAGAAATTGAGAAGTTCTATATAGAGCTGGAGAAGTTCTATAAAGAAGACCACACCTTCTACAAGGTCACTGTTGGTGATTTTAACGCCAAGATAGGACCAAGAAGGTCGCCCAAAGAACTTCACATTGGGACCCATGGCCTAGAATGGAAAGATCAGGGTGAGAGACTGTCTGAGTTCATCATGTTGACCAAGACCATCTAGAAGGCTGAATCGAAACATTGGACATGGGAGTCTCCCAGTAGACACTTCCACAATGCAATTGAGCACATCATATTCAATTGATGGTTTTGTCTGACCGATGTCACTGTTATCCCAAAATTCCAAATGGGATCAGACCACCGTCTCCTTCATATAAAATTATACTTCACAGAGCATGGAGAAAGGGCTGCAAAGTTTAAGAATAGAACTTCCACAATGAACACCAATGGGAGCTCTTTGGCACTATTGCAGCAATATGGGAAGATGCTGTCGTTGACAACATCGAAGAAGAATATGATCAACTGGTTCAGCACCTCCACAATTGTTCAAGATATACCAAGAGATAAAAAGCCACAAAAATATGTCTGCTTCAGAAATTCTTGAGCTCATTCACCAATGTGGTTTGTCATGAGCCACAGGCAATCACAAGCTAATGTCTGAGCTTGCAAAGAAGTGATAAAGGAAGACCTCAAAGAGAGAAGAGCAGCAGTGTTGGCCGATGCGGTAGAAGCTGGGAAAAGTATTTGCAACACCTGCCTGTTCTTCGCCAACTATAAAACCAAAATGACTGTCCTCCAACGTCCTGATGGATCTATGACATCTTCCAGAAGAGCAACGAAAAAGGTTATCTCTTCTATAGCCACATCCACCTGACAACATTCCAAATTCCACAGGATGGATATGTTGTTCCCAGTGTTCTCCCTTCTGAAATTCGACTCACCATTTTGTTGGTAAAGAAGCATACAGCACCAGGTCCCAACAAGGACAGACCCAAACACCTGCAGAAATCTGCCACCAGTACTGAACAATATACTGGCTTGGCTTTTCACACGCTAGCTGTCTGAATGCAAGGTTCCATCCCAATGGAAAACCAGCAGGACCGTCCTGTTGTACAAGAAGGGAGACATCCACAACATTGGCAACTATCACCCAATCTGCCTGTTGTCCATCGTCTACAAGATATTCATGCTAGTCATCCTGAATAGGATTGTCAGTACACTAGATGAAGGACAACTATGTGAGCAAGCCAGGTTCCAAAAAGGATTAAGCATGATTGACCATATCCACATGCTTACCAAGCTCATTGATGTTTCATGAGAGTTCAAGATGCTGCTCTGTCTAATGCTCATTGATTCAAAAAAGGCCTTTGATTCTGTTGCCACTGAAATGGTTATCGAAGCCCTAACCAAACAGGGCATTCAAACTCAGTACATCAAGATCATTCATGAGTTGTATTATGGATTCACCTCCAGGATCTCACCATTCTACAAGCAAGTGATCACTGATATAAAGAGATGGGTTTGGCAGGGTGATATCATTTCACCGAAACTCTTCAGTGCCACACTCCAGAACGTCATGAAATGACTGGAATGGGAAGGAATGGGAGTGAAGGTAGATGGTTGGCAACTACTCTACCTCCGCTTCAGTGATGACACTGTTCTAATAACACAAAACATTAGCCAAGTGGCACAAATGCTGGCCAACTTCAACTGTGAGTGTGGAAGGGTTGGACTACAGCTGAATCTCATGAAGCAATGTTCATGAAAAATGAACTAGTTCATGATGTTCCATTTGCTGTCAATGGAATGAACATCTCCGAATGTAGCAGTTATGTGTACCTAGGTTGAGAACTCAACACCACGAACTGCACCTGAATTGCACAGGATGAAGAGAGTGGTGTGGAACACCTTCAAGAGCATCAAATAAGTTGATAAGAGGATGAAGAACCTCCAGTTCTGGGTACCTCTTTTTTGATTCCACCATTCTTCCTGCACGAACATACGCCTCAGAGACCTGTGCCCTATGAAACAGGATAAGAACGCTACTTGGGTCTCCCAAAGAGGAATCAAAAGAGCTCTGCTTGGAATATCACATTTTACTCAAGTGAGAGAAGGAATCTGGAGTTCTGACCTTTTTTGATGTACAAGATGGTCAGACTTCTTTGTCAAGACCCTGAATGAACAGTTTGAGGGTCTTCGTGTTCCTGAAGCAAGCAGATGCCATTGGGCTACACTAACATGTGACAAGGACAAATGGAGACGTTACTGGTGCCCGCCTGAGCAAATTGATGAGTAATGGGATCACAAATGATTCAAGTGATATAAGTGATACTTAAACAGAGGATAAAGCAGCTGTGAAAACACCATATATTTGAATGGTCAATGTTTTTTGTTTGTTTTTTTGTTTTATTTTTGCTTTTTGGGTCACACCTGGCATTGCACAGGGGTTACTTCTGGTTCATGCACTCAGGGATTACTCCTGGTGGTGCTCAGGGGATGATATGGGATGCTGGGAATCGAACTTGGGTCAGCTGTGTGCAAGGCAAACATCCTACCTGCTGTCCTATCACTTCAGCCCTTGGTCAATGGGTTTATTCCCGTTGGAGAAATAAAACCAGCTCTGAATGGTTGAAGAGAATATTTATGGAAGAAACAAAAGTAAAGTGACATGTCTGACTAGATAATAAAAATTGTCCATGCCAGTTATTATGACAACTTTTAGGTATCATCATGACTAGGCCATGGAGTGCCCTCACTTTTGCCAGATGAGTGAATATAAGGCTGATTCTGAATAATGTTGGCACTTAAGTTGGTAGACTGAGTAAAACAATTTGCCGTCTTGAATGTGAGTGGGCCAGTCAGTTTTAGTCTGATCCTTGTATAAATAAGAAGGAATTCCTTTTGCTAGGTTACTTTTGTGCAAGATCACATATTTCTCGATTTTGGACTAAAACTTAGAAACAATGACTCCCAAGCCTCCAGCCCCTTGGACTGAAACTACACCAATGACTCTCCTGCTTCTTAGACCTTTAAACTTCTAGAACTACATGATCAGCTCCTCTGGGACTCCAGCTTACTAAATGCAAATCTTGGGACTTCTTTTCAGCCTCCCAAACATGTGTGTATGCTAACTGCTTCTAATAAATCATTTTCCAATAGCAATATGCTACCTGCGTATGGATTATATGTATTATTATTGGTAATGTAATGCTATTTGTTTTGCTTCTCTGGAGAATCTTGATTTATACAAGCTGAAATATTTTCAAGTCTTATCCTGAAAACTGAACAACATTACTCAGAGAAATAACACCGGCTTCTGAATGATAACATTTTTCTCATGAGAGACATTTACTAAAAAAGCAACCTTACAAAATGCAGGTCTTACTATGTTGGTACTATCTGTATAAAAATCAAGCAGAGTGTTTCTGCTCTGCACAGTACCTGATGTGCTATTACTTATTAATGAAATTGGCTTTGGTTCAACATTATTCTATATAATGTGCTCGGCTGAGCCATATGTATGCAGGAAATTTCTCATCAGAATTTTTTCTCTAACAAAATCAGAAACTGGAAAAGATGAGATATAAAAGATGAGAGCCTCTGATACTCAGGAGTCAGACCATTCAAAATTTGGAAGCAGTTAGGAGACTGACGGAGCGTGGGCATAGAGCTGCTGCCCTTCTTTAACAGTTCTTCAAGCTCCATACTTCTTTGTTAGAGGACAAAAATGAAATAAATGGTTTTAGCAAAAATGATGCAGATACCATTTCAAACCAGAGGACAATCCTTTAGATAGTATTGTTCTCTGTGTTTGGGAATGCCAAAGCCAAGAAATAGGCCAAGGGCCTTCCTATGCAGAGCCCACCAGAGGTTAAAGTTCCACTTCTGTTTAAGGGCCTTGCAGATACTAATTTCATCATGGCTGTAGTTTTAATACTCTGCATCACTCTATGTCAGATTACCCTGTACAGTTCTTCACAAAATATTTAAATACACCTGATGTTCATATTTTGATCAAAAATGAAGGTGAGAATGCACAAGTTCTATGAATAACATGCTTTCAGAAACAGTTAATTTTATATTATTGTTTATAAAGAAGTATCCAACCTTATTTGAAATCCATAATATCTACTTCACCTCTTTTCGGAGACAAAGTGAATATGAAAACATTTCATTTCCAAGTAACAAAGAGTCTCATGCTTCAAAAAATAAAGAATTCCATACAATTTGCAATGACTAGGGAATTGCCCTATTCCTTGATCTAAAAGTCCCATAGCAACATATTTTACGTAGGAGTAAAAAGAATAAAAACAAACAGACTACAAAACCTCACAGAATTTTAAAGTGTGGTCTCAGCACCAAGAGCATCACGTGGGAGACTGCCATAAATGCAAATTCTCAAATCCTACCAAAGCATTACTGAATTATAGCCTTTAGCGTAAAGACCCCTAAAATTTTCACCTAAGCAAACTTGACAGATGATGCTCATGCAAAATCAGGTAGGAGAATAAGTGACTTAAAGTACTTATATCTGTGTGATGGCAGAGACTCACTCAAAAATAGTTATCTTTATGGTGTGTGGGGTGTGTCTGATGGGGGGGGTGTTATTCAAGCTGAAACTGTTATAAATAACCAGTGTTTATTCTGGGAAGGGAAACCCATACCTTACCTGGTTGCAGATACTGTAAAACACTGTGTTCATAAGATATTATGTGTTCCTTTCTGTGCTTGCAATGACAGAGGTACCATGAAGCATGATAGCATGGCTTTGACAATTCACGGTCAGTACACAGATTGGATAGGAGACAGACATAGAGAGAGAGACAAATTCTAAAGGTTCTGTGGATTACCTGGGAAAATGAGTGCTTCTAAGGGAGAGTTAACTCTATGAGCTATATAAGGTAATCTTAAGAGAATAAAGGAAATGGACACCAGAAATACATCATGCAATTTTCCTGTCAAATATTCAGGTACATACACACAATCAGACAGTTCTGTCAGGTAGAGTAATTTCAATGATACTGTGTCTCTTATTTCATGTGTTCCCACGTCCTAACTTTTAAAACTTCATTTCTTACAATGGGTTACTTCTGTGCCCTGTATCTTTTTAATATTTCATTACCAAAGACTCTTTGAAGCAATATGCTGTCTCAGAGAAAGGTCATATGGCAAAAGTAAATTTTTTAAAGATTTTACATATTTTAATAAAGGCGTTGATGAATACACATATATGTATATATATGTTGTATTTGTGCCATTTACAACTAAAGAATAAAAAACTTCCAGAATATCAGGCCAAAAGCCCATGCAGGGATCTCTGTAAATATGCCTCTATCATCCTCCTTGTACAAGAAACATTTTGTCTTGTGTTGCCTTGTTTGATCAGAACTTCCTTATGAGATCAAACTCATCTTAATCAAAGTTCGTGTTCCCAGGTTTTGATTTGTTCTGTTGATTATCAGCATTTGCTACACGCACTGCACCAGCTCCCCTTTGAAGGGACAGACTGCCTTCTGTCTACGCTGCTGCTTGTTCCTCTATTCACGTTGCTTGGTTACAGCAACACTTCACTGGATTTTCATTGAAGGCAAAATGTGCTTATAGCTTTTGAGGCCTATCAAGTGGAAATGGTTTGCGCCTATTTCCTAAGAAGCCAGTCCCCTCATTCATGTCACATAACAGAGAGCATGAATGTATAATTCTATGCATTAATGTTATACAAACATTAAAAGTGTTCAAATCTGTACAACTAGCCTAAATCCCATATAGTCACAATTTAAAAAAAATTCTACCTATTTCTTTCTCTCTATATATATATTTCTTTTTTTTAATTTTTTTAAATTAGTTTATTTTTAATTAGAGAGTCATCGTGAGGGTACAGTTACAGATCCATACATCTTTGTGCTCATGCTTCCCCCATACAAAGTTCGATAACCCATCCCTTCACCAGAGCCCATTCTCCACCACCCGTAAACCCAACATCCCTACCCCCCTCCCCAGTCCCGTCTCCCCCCACCCCACCCTGCCACTATGGCAGGGAATTCCCTTTTGTTCTCTCTTTCTGATTAGGTGTTGTGGTTTGCAATAAAGGTGTTGAGTGGCCATTGTGTTCAGTTTCTAGTCTGTATTCCGCCCGCCTCACCCTTCCCCCACATGACCTCCAACCACATTTTACTTGGTGGTCCCTTCCCTGAGTTACCCAGAATGAGAGACCAGCCTCCAAGCCATGGAAACAATCTCCTGGTACTTATTTCTACTATTCTTGGGTGTTAGTCTTATAGTCTATTATTCTATATTCCACAGATGAGTGCAATCTTTCTATGTCTCTCTCTTTCTGACTCATTTCACTTAGCATGATACTTTCCATGTTGATCCACTTATATGCAAACGTCATGACCTCATTTTTTTCTAACAGCTGCATAGTATTCCATTGTATAGATGTACCAGAGTTTCTTCAACCAGTCATCTGTTCTAGGGCACTTGGGTTTTTTCCAGATTCTGGCTATTGTAAACAGTGCTGCGGTGAACATATAAGTGCATATGTCACTTCGACTATACTTTTTGGCTTTTCTGGGATATATTCCCAGCAGTGGTATTGCTGGGTCAAATGGGAGCTCAACCTCTAGTTTTTTGAGAATCGTCCATACTGTTTTCCAAAAGGGCTGAACTAGCCGGCATTCCCACCAGCAGTGTAGAAGGGTCCCTTTCTCCCCACATCCTCTCCAACAGCGGTTGCTTTTGTTCTTTTGGATGTGTGATAGTCTCTGTGGTGTGAGGTGGTATCTCATGGTTGTTTTGATCTGCATCTCTCTGACAACTAGTGATGTAGAGCACTTTTTCATGTGCCTTTTGGCCATTCGTATCTCTTCCTTGGTAAAGTTTCTGTTCATTTCTTCGCCCCATTTTTTGATGGGGTTGGATGTTTTCTTCTTGTAGAGTTCAACCAGTGCTTTATATACCCTTGATATCTACCCCTTATCTGATGTGTAAATATCCTTTCCCATTCTGTAGATAGTCTTTGTATTCTGGTCACTGTATCTTTTGCGGTGCAGAAGCTTTTTAGTTTAATGTAGTCCCATTTGTTGATCTCTGTTTTTACTATATTGCTTAGTTCCGTGTCTTCTTTGAAGATACCTTTATCTTCAATATCCTGGAGGGTTTTGCCGACCTTGTCTTCAATGTACCTTATGGTTTGTGGTCTGATGTTGAGGTCTTTAATCCATTTTGATCTGACTTTTGTGCATGGTGTCAGGTCGAGTTCTAAGCCCATTTTTTTGCATGTGATTGTCCAGTTGTGCCAGCACCATTTGTTAAAGAGACTTTCCTTGCTCCACTTCACATCTCTTGCTCCTTTATCAAAGATTATATGATCATACATTTGAGGTTGTGTGTGGGGATATTCCACCCTGTTCCATTGGTCTGCAGCTCTGCCTTTTTTCCAGTACCATGCTGTTTTAATTATTACAGCTTTGTAGTAGAGTTTAAGGTTGGGGAGGGTGATGCCTCCCATCATCTTTTTCCCAAGAATTGTTTTAGCTATCCGTGGGCGTTTATTGTTCCATATAAATTTCAGGATTGCTTGCTCCGCTTCTTTGAAGAATGCCATGGGTATCCCTATAGGGATCGCGTTAAATCTGTATAATGCTTTTGGGAGTATTGCCATTTTGACAATGTTTATTCTCCCTATCCATGAGCAGGGGATATGTTTCCATTTCCTCATGTCCTCTTTTATTTCACGGAGTAGAGTTATATAGTTTTCTTTGTAGAGGTCCTTTACTTCTTTAGTTAAGCTGATTCCAAGATATTTGATTTTCTGGGGCACAATTGTGAATGGGATTGCTTTTTTCATGTCCCTTTCCTCTGTCTTATTGTTTGCATATAGGAAGGCCATGGACTTTTGGGTATTGATTTATTGCCTGCGACTTTACTGTATAGGTCAATTGTTTCTAAGAGTTTCTTACTAGAGCTTTTAGGTTTCTCTAGGTATAGCATCATATCGTCTGCGAATAGTGAGAGCTTGATTTCTTCCTTTCTGATCTGAATCCCCTTAATATCTTTTTCTTGCCTGATGGCTATTGCTAATACTTCCAAAACTATATTAAAGAGAAGTGGTGAGAGTGGGCATCCTTGTCTTGTCCCCGATCTTAGAGGAAAAGCCCTTAGTTTTTCTCCATTGATGATAATGCTTGCCCTAGGTTCGTGGTAGATGGCTTTGACTATCTTGAGAAAAGTTCCTCCAAAACCCATTTTGGTGAGAGTTTTTATCATGAATGGGTGCTGGATCTTGTCAAATGTTTTCTCTGCATCTATTGATATGATCATATGGTTTTTATCTTTACTTTTGTTGATGTGATGGATTATGTTGATTGATTTCCGAATGTTAAACCATCCTTGCATCCACGGGATGAATCCCACTTGGTCATGGTGTATGATCTTTTTGATGAGTTGTTGGATTCTGTTTGCTAGTATTTTGTTGAGGATCTTCGCATCGGTGTTCATCAAGGATATTGGTCTATAGTTTTCTTTGTTAGTGGTGTCTTTGTTTGCTTTTGGTATTAGGGAGATATGTGCCTCGTAGAAACTGTTCGGAAGGGTTCCTGTCTTTTCAATTTCCTGGAAAAGCTTGTGGAGAACTGGCAACAAGTCTTCTTTGAATGTTTGGAAGAATTCGCCAGTGAATCCGTCTGGATCTGGGCTTTTGTTTTTGGGGAGACTTTTGATTACAGTTTCGATTTCCTTGATATTTATGGGCCTATTGAGGTATTTCACGTCTTCTTGGCTCAGTCTTGGAAGATTGTAGGAGTTAAGGAATTCGTCCATTTCTTTTAGGTTCTCTTGCTTCGTGGCATACAGACTTTCAAAGTAGTCTCTGATGATCCTTTGAATCTCCTTGGTTTCTGTTGTGATGTCCCCCTTTTCATTTCTGATTCGGTTTATTAGGGTTTTCTCTTTTTCTTTCTTTGTGAGTCTTGCTAGCGGTTTATCAATCTTATTTATTTTCTCGAAGAACCAACTCTTTGTTTCATTGATCTTACGGATTGTTTTTCGGGTTTCCATATCGTTAATTTCTGCTCTAAGTTTTATTATTTCTTTCCTTCGATCTGGTTTGGGTTCCTTTTGCTGGTCCTCTTCTAAGATCTTGAGCTGCGAAGTCAAGCTATCTATATAGGCCCTTTCTTCCTTTCTGAGGAAGGCTTGCAGAGCTATAAATTTTCCCCTTAACACAGCTTTAGCCGCGTCCCATAGGTTCTGATAGCTTGTGTCTTCATTCTCATTTGTTTCCAGGTATCTCTTAATTTCTTTCTTGATTTCCTCCGTGACCCACTCATTGTTCAATAGTGAGTTGTTTAACTTCCAAGTGTTTGATTTGGTCCTCCGTGTCTGTGCATGATTAACTTCCATCTTCAGTGCATCATGGTCTGAAAAGATAGTTGATACAATTTCTATCTTCCCAATTCTATTAAGGTATAACTTGTGGCCCAGAACATGGTCTATTTTGGAAAATGTTCCGTGTGCGCTGGAAAAGAATGTGTATTCTTTCTTTTTGGGGTATATAGCCCTCTATAGGTCTATTAGCCCTGTCTCCTCCATTTCTTCCTTCAGGGCCATCGTTTCCTTGCTGAATGTTGTTCTTGTCGATCTATCCAGAGGTGATAAGGCAGTGTTGAAATCTCCAACTACTATCGTGGTGCTAGTTATGTCCTCCTTAAATTCTGTTAGGAGTTCTTTTAAATATTTAGCTGGTCATTCATTAGGTGCGTATACGTTTAGGAGTGTGATTTCTTCCTGTTGTATATATCCCTTGGTGAATATAAAATGACCTTTGCTGTCCCTTCTGATCTTTTTCAGCCTGAAATCTATGCTATCGGATACTAGTATGGCCACCCCCGCCTTTTTTTTGAGGGGGCTGTTTGCTTGCAGGATTGTTTTCCATCCTTTGATTTTGAGTCTGTGTTTGTTCTGACTATTCAGATGTGTTTCTTGTAGGCAGCAGAAAGTTGGGTTTAGTTTCCGAATCCATTTTGCCACTCTGTGCCTCTTGATTGGTGCATTTAGCCCGTTAACATTAAGAGAAATTATTGTCATGGGATTTTGTGCCATTTTTCTGTAGGGTTTGTTGTTCTTATAGGTCTTTTTCCTTGTCTTATAGTAGCCCTTTGAGTCCTTCTTTTAAGTTTGGTCTTGAGTCTATGAAGTTCCTGAGCTGTTGCTTGTCCATGAAATAGTGTATGGTTCCTTCAAGTTTAACTGAGAGTTTAGCCGGGTAGAGTATTCTTGGTGAGGCATTCATGTCATGAAGTTTTTTCACTATATCCCACCATTGTCTTCGGGCTTGGAGGGTTTCTTCTGATAGGTCTGCTGTGAATCTAAGGGGTGCGCCTTTGTATATGATCTCCTTCTTTGATCTTGCTGCTTGCAGTATTGTGTCTCTATCCACGGCATCCATCATTCTGACTATGATATGCCTTGGGGATTTTCTATTTGGGTCCCTTTTAGCTGGCACCCTTCGGACTCCTTGTATCTGGATGTCCGCATTCTCTAGCTCTGGGAATTTTTTAGCAATGATGTCTTTAATGGTGTTTTTTTCATTGGGATTGGTTCCGTGTGGTTCCGGCACTCCCATGATTCTTATGTTGTTTCTCCTGAGGTCATCCCCTAGGACTCTAACTCACTCTAGAGCCATTTTGAGGTCTTTTGCCATTATTTGTTGTTGCCTATATGCTTTGTGCAGCTCATCTTCAAGCTCACTGATTCTGTCTTCGGCTGTAGTCATTCTACTACTGAGAGCTCCTACGGAGTTTTTCATTTCATCTACTGATTCTTTTAGTTGTGTGACTTCTGTTCGTAGCTTTGAAATTTCTGCTCTCATTTCTTCCTGGATTATCTTGGTGGAGCGTTCCAATGCTGCATCCATATCCTCCCTTAATTTATTGGATGTTCGTTCCATAGTTGTGTTGAGTTCGTGAACCATCCTCACAATTTCCTCTCTGAATTCTTTATCTGAGAGGAGGATATGTTTCTGGGAGGTCGCTGGTGAGGTTAGTGAGATGTTTTCTTGGTTCTCTCTTGGTGGTGGGGATTTTCTCTGTTTCTTCATGTTGTTATGGGCTTTACTGTCTGGAGCTCTCGTTAGCTTGGGAGGAACCTCAACTGAAGATTTTGGGCTATGCTCCTTTGACAAAGGACTTTTGTGTGCAAGTTGATGTGTTCATTGAAAGTTTTCGTGAAGTTAGGATAGGGTGGGTTAGTTGAGCATTAACCTATAGTAACTAAGATGATCAGGGAGTTCTCCGGAGGAATGAATTCTATCAATTGTGGCCAAAGGAGAAGGCATGGAATGGGAAAAAAAAAGAGGCCACGCCCACTTTTTAGGCCACGCCCCTAAGATGAGGACACGCCCCTAATCAGCAGAGTGAGGATTGGTCAGGATCCGACGGCGGCGGCGGAAAGGTGCCAGGCAGGGGCTTCAGGAGAAGCCCCGAGCCGAGGTGGGCAGGGGGCAGGGAGGGGGCTTCTCCGCGCTGAGGCAGGCTCTCCAAGGGATTGCCTGTTTACCTGCAGGATGGAGATTGGTCAGGATCCGACAGCGGCGGCGGAAAGGTGCCAGGCAGGGCCTTCAGGAGAAGCCCCCTCTCTCTATATATATTTCATACATACATATATTTCAGTGTCATTTGGGGGAACAGTATGATTAAGATTAAGCAGTTTTTCTTGTGTCTCTTTTCCTTACCCAAAGAGAATTTCCCACATACTTCGTGACTTAAAACAACACACTTATAAACATATTATAGTTCTGTACGTCAGGAGTCTAACATGGCTTTCCTTGGGATAAAATAAAGCTATCTTTCTTGCATCTCCAGCTATTAGTGGTCACTCACATTTTTGAGATGTTGGCTCCCTTTTACTATCTTTAAAGCAATGTTGATCTTTCAAAACATCCCCCTACAGTTGTGTTTATTCTACTCTTACTTTTTCTTCCACTTCCCTCTTCCATTTTTTAAGAAGACCTGTGATTATACTGGATCAATTCAGATATTTCAGGAAACATCCTTACTCGGGGGAGGAAGTCTCCTATGCAGTGTTAGGAGGGCCTGGAGACTACTACCAGTCATACATGGGAAACTGGGCCTTATAATTTAACGTTAAAGACTGGTGATACAATGTTGCTCAGGCCCAGAGATGGCTGGGGCTACAAGAGTCACACAAAGTGCACTTAGGGACACTCGGGGTTATACTCAGCAGTGCCTGAAGGGATCTGCACTCTGGAGTTTTGAACGTTGGGCCTTAATTCTTGCAAAACCATGTTCCCCTGAGCCCTGGGCTATCTGCCAAGCTCTACCAGCCTTATATCAAGGTCTTGGCAACTGATGCTTGGCAACATTAATTCTATCTGCAATATTATTTCTCCTTTGCATTGTAGTTTAGCAAATGCATTCACAAATTCTGGGACTTAAGGTATTTGTAGAAGTAGATAGAGCACACTGCCTCCTAGTATACGCGGTAAATCAGGCAATAGGACATTTTTTGCATACAATGTCTGAGGAGAAAGTAGAACTAAGAACAATTTTATTTAAAAATAAAATGATTGTCTATGAGATAAAGTGCATAACATTAAAAGCAAGGTGACTGATTAGTTTTTCGGTTTCACTTTACAAGTTTCTTCTCATGATTTTAATTTCATTTTTTCCCCTTTCATTTCCTCTTTCTTACTTCTCCCTCCCTCAATTCCTACCTTCCTTACTATTGTTATTTCTTTGTTTACATTTTCTTACATTTTTCCCCTCCTTTACACTGTTTTTATAAAGAACAGGAACACTACTTTGCATTCAGCATGCCGTAACACCATTTAGGTCAACAAGCAACTGATGTGAATAGTACCGAATAACCATGCCATATAGGGACTGAAGAGACATTACAATGAGGAGGGCATATGCCCGGCATGCGGTAGACATGGGTTTGACCCTTGCATCCCATACGGTCCTCTGGGTCCTGCCAAGAGTGATCCGTGCTCTTAGACCCAGGAGTAAGCCCTGAGCAACATCGGGTACGCCCCCCCACCCAAAGAAACAAACAAAAACTATATATTGTCTTGCAGCACAGTAGATTAAAAACATCTGTTTTTGCAGCATTACAATTTATGAAATCCACACAATGACCTAAGGATGCATTTATCAGGCCTTATTTTTATATCTAAATATTTGTCTCTATTTGAGAGTAAGAATGACCTGAGGATACCAACTGTTCTTACAAATAATAAAAAGAGGAAATAAAAGAATTATACATTGATACTAATTACATTGTGTTCTGTATAAGAATGCCACCAAAAAATAAGTGAGAATTAGGAAGAGCAGAAGGAGAGTAACTGCAGTCTGACTTGGTTTGCCCATTCTCCCTGGCCCTGGGAGATGGTGTTTTTTGACTGCTTCCTCAACCTGTCAATCATTTTTGTATCCTGATCAGACTGACTTGTAAATATTGCCTTTTTCTTCTCCTTAATGTCCTTTGCATGGGTAGCTATTTCAGAGCAATTGCTTTTTGTATGGATACAGGAAGACAGTTGGAAAGACAAGCCTGTGGCTTGAGAGTGGATTAACTCCAGATTATATTACCTCCTGGACATCTGCTCTCTCGAATTAAGCCTCAGTTCCCTTACTTCCTAGATCCCCAAAAGCAGGGTCCCAACAAGGGACTGTATGGACTCAGGGAAAGAGGTGAGCTAGCTACTCTGGCATCAAAATAGGCGTGGCCAAAAGGCACATGAAAAAGTGCTCTGCATCACTAATCATCAGAGAGATGCAGATCAAAACAACCATGAGATACCACCTCACACCACAGAGACTAGTACACATCCAAAAGAACAAAAGCAACCGCTGTTGGAGAGGATGTGGGGAGAAAGGGACCCTTCTTCACTGCTGGTGGGAATGCCGACTGGTTCAGCCCTTTTGGAAAACAATATGAACGATTCTCAAAAAATTAGATATTGAATTCCCATTTGACCCAGCAATACCACTGCTGGGAATATATCCCAGAGAGGCAAAAAAGTACAATCGAAACAACATCTGCACATGTATGTTCATCGCAGCACTGTTTACAATAGCCAGAATCTGGAAAAAACCCGAATGCCCCAGAACGGATGACTGGTTGAGGAAACTTTGGTATATCTATACAATGGAATACTATGCAGCTGTTAGAAAAAAGGAGGTCAAGAATTTTGTAGTTAAGTGGATGGGCATGAAAAGTTTCATGCTGAGTGAAATGAGTCAGAAAGAGAGAGACAGACATAGAAAGATTGCACTCATCTATGGTATATAGAATAACAGAGTGGGAGACTAACACCCAAGAACTGTAGAAATAAGTACCAGGAGGTTGACTCCATGGCTTCGAGGCTGGCCTCACGTTCTGGGGAAAGGGCAACTCAGAGAAGCGATCACCAACTACATTGTAGTCGAAGGCCATGTGGGGGAAGGGAGTTGCGGGCTGAATGAGGGCTAGAGACTGAGCACAGCGGCCACTCAACACCTTTATTGCAAACCACAACAGCTAATTAGAGAGAGAGAACAGAAGGGAATGCCTTGCCACAGTGGCAGGGTGGGGTGGGGGGGAGATGGGATTGGGGAGGGTGGGAGGGACGCTGGGTTTACGGGTGGTGGAGAATGGGCACTGGTGAAGGGATGGGTTCCCGAACTTTGTATGAGGGAAGTATAAGCACAAAAGTGTATAAATCTGTAACTGTACCCTCACGGTGATTCTCTAATTAAATATAAATAAATTTAAAAAAAAATACTAAAAAAATATCATTCAATATTATTAATTTTAATAAAAAATGAGCAATATAAAAAAAAATAGGCCTGGCCAAAGTGCCCTAATGCTTAACTATAAGTTAAGAGCTTGATCATGGACAAATTCTGTAATGCTCCAAAAATTAATAACTAGATTTGAACCCTGCTGGGGTTAGAAATGATTGATCTGGCCTGAGCACTTTAGTCTGAGTCCGTGGCGAGATGTCCCCAGGAGAGTCACTCTGTAAGCCTAAAATTGTATATTACTGTGTCCATACAGAATGGCAAATATTAGGAAGTAGAATGAAAGATATTAATCAAGTTTCAGGTCTAAGGAGAGGAGAAACACACCTTAAGGGCTGCCCTTGTGGGCTGCAGCTGGTCTGGAAGACTGGGAAAACGTTTTTGATCATGCTTCCCGTGGGGAGGTGTGGTTAGGGAGGCATGGTATTAGGTTTAAAAAGCCACTGTGTGGAGAAAGGGGGGATTGAAGGAGAGGAGACAGCAGAGAGACAGCAGCAGAAAGAGAGAGACAGAGGAGATGAATACAACAAGAAGAAAGAATTGCACCGTTAGAGATAGATAGATAGATAGATAGATAGATAGATAGATAGATAGAGAGAGAGAGAGAGAGAGAGAGAGAGAGAGAGAGAGAACTGGGAGAGACAAGAGATTGAATAAACGGCAACTAATCAGTAACCAGCTTGGCAAGCGTTCTTCCTTCTTCTGTCCATGACAACAACCATCCCGGGTGGAGAAGTGGCTCTAGAGCACTGAACGCAGGCATCAATAGAGAGCCGCCTGGAGAGCCTGCAAACATCCTTTTACGTGTAATCCCTGTGCATGTGAAGGGCTTACACAGCCTGTTCAGAGAATTTTTACAATTAACTACTCAAATTCTGCTCATACTAATTGTATGAACCAATACATTTTATTATTTAAAAGATATGAATTATACTCATTAATTATATGGCATAAGTCTAAAATATTGAATATGCACATTATTAAGCTAAAAATCAACAAGTTTTTTTCATTATTAAAAATAAAGAGAATATGATTGAATATAATTTTTAGTCAGAAGTTTTTCCATTGTTAATGAATCCATGCAGTTTAGGTACTAGCAGGAATAGTTCTGAAATTCAAACATATTAGTTTGTTCACAGTGTAATGTTATCAACCAGTGGCCAGTGATAATACGAAATACTCTCAGACATGATGAAATATGCCTTTATTTGATGCACATAGAGGGAATCTGGCTGAATTTTTTCTTCTTTATTCAGAGTTCTGTCCTGTTCCTCAACACTATTCATTACATGAATGAAACCTATATTTGACTTAACATTTTCTAAGGCTGTTGAATTTGGGCTATAGGTAATACGAATGGATGATCCCAAGAATGTCTGGTGGTAGCTATGAGTCTTTGGAAGCTGGAATGGGGACTGGGTCAACAGGTTTAACAAGTTTCAAACAAATTCAGCTATCTGTAAGTACAGAACAGAGAGAAGAAAAGCTGAAAGTCTAGCCCAGAATAGGGTTATGAATCAAAAAAAAAAAAACAGTCAGAGGTCCAGATGAAGACAGAGATTCCAAAGCCAGCAAAATAGGTACTTGATATAAAATATCAACATAAAACACTATGAAACACAATGAAACTATAGTCAAAATCTGCCTGTTTGCATCAATGGTAAAAGAGGGATGGGTACAAATCAGAGCTTCTTCGTTCCTATCCCAGTGGTGCTTGCGACTGGATAATTCTTTACTATGGGAAGCTCTCTTAAACATCATAGGATATTTCAAAGGAACCTTGATTTACCCCACCCCATTGGATACCAATAGCCTTTCCCCTCCCTGCTGCAAAAAATATAAGCATCTCAAAATTTTCCTTAGCAAAAATTACCTATAGCTGAGAACCACTGCAAAAAATAAATTCAGACTTTTCTTAAACTAACTGTGTTGTTATTTTAAAACGAACTAACAAAAAACCAGCATTATTCAGTTCTCTATAAATATTATTTAGGGGGCTGGGGCCATAATACAGTGGGTAGGGTGTTTGCCTTGCACGAGGCCAACCTGGGGATTCCCAGCATCCCATATGGTCCCCCGAGCACCGACAGGAGTAATTCCCGAGTGCTAAGCCAGGAGTAAGCCATGCGCATCACTGGGTGTGACCCAAAAAGCAAAAAAAAAAAAAAAAAACAAAAGACTAGATTCTGTAGATGCTAATTTAAAAAGTAGTCCATATTTTATATGAAGTATTATCTATTATCTATTTTCTTTTAGTAACCAATCACAACATAAATTTCACCCCTGAAAAAATAAGCCTTTTATGTAAAGAAATTCTATTTACGAGTTGAATCATACAAATACTTGTTGTAGACCAAATAATGGTATATTGTAACTACCTGTGGCATATTGGATATGCCAAAAACAGTAACAATAAGTCTCACAATGAAAGATGTTACTGGTGCCCATTTGAACAAATCGATGAGCAACGGGATGACAGTGACAGTGACAGTAGCTATATATTTTTCACAACCAAAGTGTATGGTAATTCAATAAATCTGCCACACTATACATTCAAATAATACAGTTCAAAGAAAAATGTCAAATATTTCACACCCTTGGGAAGAAACAAAGCCTTCTAAAAATAATTCCTGTCATTTTTCCCTTTGGGATTCCTACTGCCTTCCTAGTGAGCCCTGATGTGAGCAAGCTGTATTCCCAAAGTCACGTGTGCCAGTCTTAATACTAACACCTCAGAATGTGACTGCATTTGGAGATATGTCTTTAAAGAGGTAATTAAGTTAAAATAAAATTCTTTGGGTGGGTGCTATTTCAGTGTGACTGTTTTCAGTTTAGAAGAAAAGCTGAGGTCACAACTCCAAATCTGAAGAAGACTCAGGAAAAAGAGGGATATTTACCAGCAAGAAGAGAGGTCCCTGCTTACACCTTAGTCCTGGAGGCCTAACCTCCACCATTATAGGAAAATGAATTTCAGGTGTTTGAGTCACCAATCTGTGGTACTTTATTACAGTAATCCAAGCTGACTAACATAAGCCCTCTTCTATCTTTCCTCATGGTTATCCTGGTAGGAAGGTGACTTGGATTCCTAGTGACCACCTGCTAGAATATTTAGAGTGGAATTGATTTTGAGATCCATGAAACATGCCAATTTGTCTCACATAATAAATTTTTTCAAGAAACTTTTGCAGGTATTAAATCAGAAAAAAATCAAAAGAGAAAAGTATTAGAGTTTTGAAAAATGTGGGGCCGAGGATAAAATTATTAATATTTGTTCAAGGCACCAAATGTAACTTAGAAGTTGACCTCATATTTCTCTGAAGATGTTCTGAAAACAAAATAATTATGATTTGTGCAGTGACTAATGTGATTCTAAATTTTAAATATAGTAATGCTGCTATCTTTTAAATATACTTCACTTTCCTTTGAATGCATCAAATACAATATCTATAATTAGGACTAATATAGTAGCTCTTTTCTTATTTATAATAAAGATTAGCTGACCTAGCCCATTTACCTGCTTGATAGAAAGCAATCCATAAGTGTTAACTGTTATCCTATTCTCAAGATGAGGTGGGTGGTGAAGCTATGCTAAGTTACATATATCTTAAATATTTTTCCACCATAATTTTATTATTTTTGTTTTCTAATAAATTTTGTCCGAGGTTTCCAGTTATAAAATGTAAAGATGTGGAAATAATAGAGATTTGGTTTAATATAAAATGGCTTTTCCCCCTTTAAAGTATTATCAGTATTGCATTGGAAAAGGGTAAGAATATTAGGTAAGTATTCTCTGAAACAACCAATCTAAGGGACTAGGTGGGAAGTGAGAATAATTATATTCCAATAAGATACTGTATGATTATGACTTAACCATAATTTTCAGTTAAGAACAGCTAACATTATTATCTGAATTATGTCACATAGTCCATCCAATTTCTTTGTTTCATATTGCTTATTTATAATTTACAAATGACTTATGCCTAGCATTGCAGAAATACTAAGTAATTTTATAAGATTTTGGCATTTATTTTGTAAATGTACATATTATAAATATATGCTAGAAATAATTTCTTGAGCATGGCATGATTCATAGCATTGATGTGACTCTGAGGATTATTTTATTTCCCTAGCTCAATGTAAGATATAATTTGGTCTATTTATAGCAGCAATTTTTCAAACAATAATTTATTTGTATTGTTATTAATTAATCCAGTCTAAGACTACTAAACCTGTCACTTTTTAAGAGATATTCTTGTATAATTTTGGCTTCTCATCATTGGGAATATCTGCTGATGGATAGATTTGTTTTCATAGCAATGGATCATAATTTTGCAATTATTTTGTATCATATGTTAGAATGAAAACAAGTGTTCATCTTTGAAAACATAAAAATGAACACTATGTCATCACTTTTAAACATGTCAAGAAGTCTAAATTTATAAAATCTAGACTATATTGCAATATAGAGAAGACATAAGACTATCTGCCTCACGCAGCATGGCAATTCACATTTTTTAATGAATCTACAGTCTTTTAAAAAAAGTATTTATAAAAAGAAATGCAGATACAATCAGTTCAGCTCATTCACTGTGATTTCATAAGAAATTAAGTGAAAGTATGAAACAAGGAGATTGAAAGAAACAAGCCATCAGATTATGGGAAAAGAAACTTATTAAGCTTAACTCATATCAACAACTACATATTAAATAGTCATTATTTGATTTACATTCTTTAAGCTAGTAAGCTGCTTTTACAATGAAGAAAGGTATAAAGGAGAGTAGGAGAAGAAAGAGGAAGGGAATAAAAGAGGGAGAAAAGATCGCAACCACAATTTCCCTTATCACATGGAGACTTTAAAAACTTACATTGTATTCTATTTAGGGAAATATTATTGTTAAAGGGCCAAATTAAATGCAGATTTGTTTTTAAATTATAAAATTAGAGAAGTACTTCTAAGTACGCAGAAAAACTTATCCCCTTTAAACATTAGCATGGAGTAAGCACACCTCTAGCAACTTTCTGTGACTGTTCTTGGCGGTTTCTCACTTCCTACTTGGATCTGTGGTCAGGGCTTCTCTTTCTCTCCACTGTGTGGCTATGATAAATGGCTTACGAGGGTGAATGTACACCAGATCTTTTACTCTGCCCTTTCTGCCTTCAAGAGTTACTGGTTACATGAAAAACGACTCCAAGTGGACATGACAACAATCTCCAAAGAAAGCTCTCTGAAAGACAAATACCAGTAATACTCATGGTAGCTTCTCTTTCCGTGTCTGTGAAAAGCACTTTTGGTACTGTGACTATAATGGCATTATAAAGCTAAGTATTAAACAAGTTTTATCCTTATGCAATTGGAAGAGGGAAAAATATCAAAATTAACCAAATCCAATCCCTGGCACACTCAAAGTCAATTCATTGCTCATCAGTTTCTCTTGTAACCCTGAGATTTCTCCTATATTTGAAAAAGAAGTGTGAAATAAATTGAATGACCATCTCTTTGAGTGTACTAGAGAGTGCTACTATCTTCACTGTGATTTAAACCATTAGAAGATAGGGAGTAATGCTGAAATAGAAGTCTGCCAACAAACATAAATGGGCCCCTTACAAGTTTCAACATGTTTATCACTGAGGTGGATGAAGCTACAGGCCTGGGAGTGGCATTGAGAGGAAGTCATACACTGTAATAGAGGGCACTGTAGCACTGCACTGTAGTCCCGTTGCTCATTGATTTGTTAGAGTGGGCACCAGTAACGGCTCCATTATGAGACTTGTTGTTACTGTTTTTAGCATATCGAATACACCACGGATAGCTTACCAGGCTCTGCTGTGCGGGTGGATACTCTTGGTAGCTTGCTGGGCTCTCCGAGAGGGACCAAGGGAATCGAATCAAACTTGGTAGGCCGTGTGCAAGGTAAATGCCCTACCTGCTGTGCTATCACTCTAGAGGAAAATATATTTAGAAGTGATTTGATTCTGTTTCTTACTTTTAATGTAAGAAATGAAGACTTAAGAGACAAGCTGACTTCTTCAGGACAACGCAATATCGCTGGAACAGAGTGTAAAACTTACATTTCCCATTAGTTTCTATGTTTTATAATACAAATTCCAGGGGTGTCTCAAATCATGTGTGTGACATTCTTTAATAATCAAAACAAAGCAGTAAAACAAACAAAGCCTCCAGTCCTTTAGGCATCAGATTCTAAGGAAAACAAGTCACTTTACTCACCTACAGGGAAAAACTCGCTCATTTTCTTTTTGTAGATTTTGAAGTCAACTTCTAAGAAAACACAGAAGATGATCCGATCCACCTAGAGGCAAAAGATAAACATTCATAATGAAAGAAAATATGATGACTGCTTTCCCCAAACATATTCTTTAAAAAAGAAACAAATAGAAAAGTCTCATATGAAATTTTAGTACTATAATTGTACTATATGACAGCTCTGGGTAAAGCTTAAGTGTGTATAAGTTTGCATGTATGCTTTATGTATATAAACCATAGGATCTTGGTGGAATGATGTGAATAAAATCAAGTTTAACATAGTATAAATGACAATAAGCCACTTTGTAGAAACCTTTAAATAAGATCTGAGATTCCAACCTTATATACCTACACTTAATGTTCTATAGGGCTGAAGCAATAGCACAATGGTAGGGCGTTCGCCTTTCATGCGGCCAACCCATGTTCGATTCCTCCACCCCTCTCGGAGAGCCTGGCAAGCTACAGAGAGTATCGTGTACGCACGGCAGAGTGGGCATATTGGATATGCCAAAAACAGTAACAATAAGTCTCTCACTGAGAGACGTTCCTGGTGCCCACTCAAACAAATCGATAAGCAATGGGATGACAGTGAATGTTCTATAAAAATAGTCACACAGGAGAAATGTACAGCAGAATGCCAAAAAAGAATGCCATTAAATAGAGAGCTATTTATTTTACCCTTGTTAGACAAATATTTTTATCAAAATCTTTCAGTGTTTTAAGATGATTTAAAAAGCCTCATGCAGTTGGAGTTGTATGAAGTCACTTGCTTTTAGCTTTTATAATCAGAAATACAACAGAAATAAAATGTAATTAGCGGATGCCAATGCGTTTTAATCCACCAGATAGTACTGAAAATGTAGATACCATCTCAAAAGCAAGCTGTGTAGGCAGTTCCTTTTGTCAGTTTAAAGATCTTCTACATGAAAAGAATTTCTCTGAGACAGAGAGAAATATGGTAAATAGAGAAGAGTGCAAGTATATGTAACACGTCATGCAGATCTGATATCAAATCAGATACTAAACTTTATGCCCTGAAAATGTTATTTTTATTTCCTTTTTTTTTTTTTTTGCTTTATTTGGGGGGTCATGCCCAGTGATGATCAGGGATTACTTCTGGCTTTGCACTCAGGAATTACTCCTGGCGGAGCTTAGGGTCTATATGGGATGCTAGGAATTGAACCCAGGTCGGCCGCATGCAAGGCAAATGCCCTACCCACTATAGCTCCAGCCCCTATTTCCATTATTTTAATACAAAAAATGTGAAAAGAAATTACTCAATCCATCAAAATGTAAGAGGTAACTGAATCAAACAGCTGATGCACTTCTCATGTCAATAAGAAATAAAAGTAGGGTTCATATGTGACAAGGCTTAAAAGAACTCACCCACCTAACCCTCAGCTTTTACAGACTGTGCAGTACAGAATAATTCTAGTCGAGTACAAGGGAGGATCCTTAGTTGGAAGGATAATTCGAAGACGCAGGTGGGAAACAGAGTGCAAGAACATAGAATTGCTAGCTATCTCAAAGATGTGTTGCTGAAGATGTGATTCCATGATAGTGAACATACTTTCCAAGTGTTAGGCACTGGATTCAATTCATGGCACCCTCAAATCAAAACAAAACCCACTGATTTCCAAAATGTTGCTCCCTAAATCCTGCATAGATATAGTTCTCTAGGGTAGATTTCCTTCTCGCTAGTCATTGGACTTCTAAGGTGTAATAAGTAAAATTTTATTTGCAAATAAGCCTGTTTTCTTTCCCTATCTTAACTTAAGTTTCTTGTGTCCATTTTTGTCTGCTTGTCATTAATGAAAAAATTGTCAGCATCAACTCACCCTGTGGGTGAACCATAAATTTTGTTAAATGCATGATTAAATATCTGTGCAATATTGAATGCTTGTCTCCATATTTGTGGCATGTTTATACCTTGGGGCAGATTCTCAAATCATGATGTAGAGCAATAGAAAGATGTTACAAATGGACTTGTATTCTCTTTCTTTATTTTTTTGACTTATATTCTAAATGCTGTTAAGAATGTTTAATGCTTAATGATACAATAGGGTAGGGATTCACTTATAATAAACATTATAGGAAAACATACATTGGAAATGTCAAACATGAACTTCGGAATAATGATGGCTTCTGGGAAAAAAGAGAAGGTAAAGCATGGGCAGGTAAATTTTTAACTGAAACCTAATTCTTTACATATTTAAAAATAAAAGATAAGAAAAACATGTTAATTGGTAATGGGTATTCATCATAGGGATAAGTACGTGAATACTATTATTTCTGTACCTTTTGAGCAATTTGAAAATCATAATCAAAAATTCTAAAATTATAAGCATTAGTTTGCATCAGACATAATCTCCTCTCTATCTTCAGTGAACTTGAGTTTATGAACACGGCAATTATTCTCATTTCAATGCCTATGATCTTGACTTTTTATTCAGGATTCACACTAGCAGATTACTTCAGAATCTACTTCATTAAACTAAGGAAATTTATCTCAAGTTGTATCTAAGAAGGCAAGTTGAAAAGTCTCATTATTTAACTATATTCCCCCATTTTTATAGAACCATAATTATGCTTTATTAACACATTTTCTTGAGTTGCTATGTGCGTAGGATTATAGTAATTCCATTTACTGTTATTAAGTAATCTTTTAAGTACTACACAGGTAATACAAAGATTTCTTAATTTCTTAATTTCTTTTCATTCACATATTTCCAGCAAGAACCCATGGGTTTATATTCACAAAGCATATATACAAACTTACACACACTTTGACGTAGGCAGGCAGATAGGAGGAAGGGCCCCACAGCAAGGAAACTTCTAGGGAAGAAAGCCAAGGAAAACTTCTAGGGAAGAATTTACGATGAAATTCCTGGGGAGTGAAAGTTCTAAGGTCGAGTAAGACTCAAGATTAAAACCTTCAGCAGCAGACCCTGAGGAAATTGGACATCCTCCCTCATGAAGGAAATTCCTCGAATATTCTCGGACCTCTCACTTCATCATCATCATCATCATCATCATCATCATCATCATCATCATCATCATCATTATCATCATCATCATCATCATCATCATCATCATCATCCCATTGATCCTCGAATTTCTCAAGCGGTCTCAGTAACGTCTCCATTTGGTCTAGCCCTGAGATTTTAGAAGCCTCTCTACTTGTCCTTCCCAAAGATGCTGCATTGGAAGCTTTTTTCAGGGTCAGGAGAATGAGACCCAGCTTGTTACTGGTTTTGGCATATTAATACACCATGGGGACCTTGTGAGGCTCTCCCATGTGGGCAGGAAACTCTCCTTAATCCAATTAACTTTAGCAATTCAGGCCAAAGAAGAATTCAGAACATTCCAGACTAAGACATCCACCCCCAGAAGATTTTATAGGTGGCCTATAAAATCCACCTTGAGCAAAGGAATCACACATGCTGCCAGAGCCCCTGTGCTGCTTGTGCCCATGTGGCTGAGCACATGAGTCCCTGCATCTCCCCTGTTGAGATGTGGACTGTCATGCTTTCATATCTAATGCTGGGATGTGGGGGGTGCGAGGGTGGTCCTCTCCATCCTTGGAGAAGCCTGGGTCCTCCCTTGAGTGCTACTCTCTCTCCCTTCCACACCTTCAGAAACCTCCTAATAAAAATCTGCTCTACTTCACTGCTCGTCTACTCCTGAAATTCATTTCTACAAGGTGAGACAAGAACCCTGAAACCCTGGGTAAGGCCTGGGACTGGCCTCTCCTTTCCTGCAAAGAGCAAATCCTCGCTCCAGCATGAGTTCGTGGCTCCCCGAGAAATCGGGTGGTGGGGGCCAACTCCCTTGCCTGGAAGATAATGCGCGTCAGGTGTGGCCTGAACGTCACCCGGTGGAGCTGGCGGGGCTCAGGCCAGTGCAGAGCAGGGGCTCATTGCAGACTTGACCAATCCTGGTCTTCCCAGCGGGTCCTGGACCGGGTGGCAGAGGCAGAGTGGGAGAAGGTGCTCATCTTTCTCTACTCCTCGGCTCACATAAGCCACCCGTTGGGTCCGCTGCCATCAACTTGAGCTTTACCCACAGCTTAGTTACCTGTGTGCTGAGCTTTCCCTTACACCTACACGTGGTAATCTGATATAGTTTCCGGAAAAAACATGGATAACGAAGAGAAAGTACTGTTTCAGGCAAGAAGAGGTCGGGGGTGGGTAAGGTATGCAGGGAACAATAGTGTCTAAAACCTAAACCAGCCTGAAGTCATAGAGGTCTTTAACACAAAGGAACCTTCTCGGGCACCTGGAAAGCCCTTGAGGGGCAAAATTCAGGCCCAAAGACTGACGGATCCTGAGCGGAAAGGAGCCTGGGACCTCAGGGAGAGAGGCTGCAGCCCGCAAAGGCCTCACAAAGAATAGCAAAGGATCTTTAACTGCTCCAGGCTCTCCCTTGGGGCCAACTACAGAGTAGGGTAGGTGCGGTTTGAGAAAACCCTAGAAACTAAATTGGCAAGGGAGAGACCTCACAGGCTCCGCCCACACACGGGCATCTCCCTGGATCCCAAATTTAGGCTTTAGCACTGACATTTCTCTCCTGCAAAGACCATTTTTTTCCTAGTTCCAGCATGAGTCCACGCTCCCCAAGAAATCACGCAGCAGGGATCCTCTCCTGTGCTGTGCAGAGCAAGGGGACTTCAAGGGCAAAGCTTGACGGCTGGACAAGAGCGTCCACGCTGTGGAGGGGCTCATCCGCCCTGTATTTCTCAGGCAGTTCCCCAGGTGACAGACGTGGGCAAACAGGGTAGGAGAGTTTCCTACTCTGAGTCTGCTGCCTCTCCCTTCCCCACTTTACATAAGCCAAAGGGGTGTGATCTACCACCAGCAACAGCGCTGGTATTTTAGATGAGTCCAGTGGCCCTGGTCTCTGCCCTTACCCAATAGGCACTAATGAAACTATCTTGGAAACAGGGAGAATGCAACAATTAATCTCATTTGTCAACCCCTTCCTTTGCATACCTATGTCTGTGCATTAATGTGTATGTGCATAAACTTGTTATCTGGGGTATCAGCTGGACAAGAGATCATTCAATTGACAATCTCTGGGTTTGTAATTTTATTGTGGGTGTTGATTACTGCACTGCATGTGGCACACAGAATTTTCCAAACTGGCGTTCAATGATCTCTCCTGTCTCAAAGGCACTTAAGACTTTCCTCACTGAGAGGCAGAATCTAAATTTCCTTCACTTAAATCAGAGAATGCTTGTTACTGTGGTAGAAACTGTGCTGTGTTATATAAGGTCTGTCATGAAAGTTGATACAGTTTTGTCTCTTCCTCTTGGGGTGCTGTCTAATTGTTAGTTCACAAAGATGCAGAGAGACCACATGGTGAATCCATGAGTAGTTGTTTGTACTAATCGCCTTAGCTGAAAGTGGTAGTTTCTATATTATCTCAGTTCCTCTTTATGAAATATCCCAGGTGATGTCTCATGGGCTAGAGATAATTTCCTTTGTGAGAAAAAAGGAAATACATTGCTGCAAATCTGATATTCTTCAAGCTTCTTCCTTCACATTTTTTGGGGGGCTCCTGATTTTCTAGTTTTATAGTACTGGATTCATCTTAAACAGCTCAGGCTGAATGAATCAAATAAAAGCCACAATGGGGTGAAAAGAATAAAGAAAGTAATTGCTACCTGGCTGATAGCTGGAAATCGAAATTGCAAAATTGGGGTAGGGCTCAGCTTAGCCCCACATAAATTTAATGATAATATATAAGAATGGCTTACCACTGAGGCTCAGAAACATAAATTTATTTTCCTCTTGTTAGCAAAAGAACACCTCTATAAAATAACATTCTTGAGACAAGTCATTTACTCATATATTATTGAGCATATTTAATTTTTAGGTCCAGTCCACGTGCCATTTGCTTACAAGGATTCATCAAAACTTGAATCCAGAGCTGTCTGGTTTCCCCCCAAGACCAAACAATTACTGGTAACGTCTTGGGTGTCTGAGCTATACATTTAGCATTATTTTGGTGATGTCATTCAAATGGAGACACATGAAACTGAATTATTTTTAATCTGCCACTAGCTCTATAACCCTGGACAAACCACCATCTTTCTGAATTGCAGGAGTTTTTATTTTTATTTTGGGGAGGTGGGGAGGAAGGGTCACACTGGGGGATGCTCAGGGTTACTCCTGGCTCTGCTCTCAGGAATTACTCCTGGCTCTGCACTGGTGGTGCTCAGGAGACAATACGAGATGCCAGGGATTGAACCTGGGCCAGTTGCATGGAAGGCAAGCACCTTACTCACTACAGTATTGTTCCAGTCCCTGGAATGCAGTTTTATACCTTGACAAGGTGAGTGGATACAGGACACTAGGCTACAGGCAGGTAGTATTCATTGTTTTACATCAACGGACTCACCTTTGTGTGAGCAACGGTTCAACCCACAACTTTCCTAGTCCTTGATGGTTCTCCTGACTTAGTCTCCTGAGTCCTGAGCTGAGCGTAGCAAAAGCAGCCCTACAGTGTGGCACCAGCTCCTTCTGCACAGCACTGCAGCTTTGGGGGTAATGAATTCCAGTTTGCTATCAGTCTCTCACTCTGTCCCTGATCTTTTCCCTATAATCAGAGCAGGCTCAATTAGATGTGGAGGCAGTGGCTTCCACTGATTTTTTTAGTAGTTCACTCTCATGGGCCCTGGCCTGGGACTTTGCTCCATTAGCCATCTATTTCTGGATATTTACTTCCCAGCTCTTCCACAATAGGGTCAGGTGCAACCTTACGATAAATATCTTATTTCACATCACTCATGGGGCTCTGATTCCCTTGTTAAATTTTAATAAATTTAATATAGCACTGTAGCACTGTTATCCCGTTGTTCATCGATTTGCTCGAGCGGGCACCAGTAATGTCTCCATGTGAGACTTGTTATGTTTTCGGCATATCGAATATGCCACAAGTAGCTTGCCAGGCTCTGCTGTGCAGGTGGAATACTCTTGGTAGCTTGCCAGGTTCTACAAGAGGGACGGAGGAATCGAACCCGGGTTGGCCATGTGCAAGGCAAACGCCCTACCCGCTGTGCTATTGCTTCAGTCCAAATTTAATATAGCTTTACTTAATACTATTTTTGTCAGGTAAAGTAGCCCCCAAACAAAGTACTACTCCTTTACGGAAGTGTGCATCTTGTAAACATTACTTAAGTCACAATTATTTACTTTAAGGTAAGATTTCATTTTCCCATATTCTAAGAGAAATTCCTTAAATGTGCACTAAACTTTTTGTGATTAAAACAAGTTTTAAATTTCAAATGATTCACTTAGCTTGTCACAAGCGGGGTGAGGGAGGGCACTTAGTAGAGAAGGAACCACTACTACAATGACAGTTGGAAATAATCACTCTGGACAAGAACTGAGTGCTGAATATCAAAGGGATATACATGATAACCTCTTAGTATGTATACTGCAAACCATAATTTCCAAAAGAAAAGACAGAGATGGGGGTTGGGGAAATAGTAGAAAAGTGTCTGCCATAGAGACAGGCTGGTGGTTGGTGGCAAGAGAGAAACTGGGGACATTGGTAGTGGGAAATGTACACTGGTGAAAGGATGGGTGTTGGAACATTTGAACAACTTTCTAACACTGTATCTTATAGTATCACTGTCACTGTATCCTTGTCATCCCATTGCTCATGGGTTTACCCTAGGGGATACCAGTAATGTATCCATTGTAAAACTTATTGTTACTGTTTTTGGCATGTCAAATATGCCATGCATAGCTTACCAGGCTCTGACGTGTGGGTGAGATACTCTCAGTAGCTTGTCAGGCTCTCTGAGAGGGGTGGAGGAATCGAACCCCGGTCGGCCACATGCAAGATAAACACCCTACCTGCTGTGCTATCGCTCCAGCCCATCATATAGTAATTCAATAATGATATCACTGTATCACTGTCATCCCATTGATCATCGATTTGCTTGAGCGGGCCCAGTAACATCTCCATTTATCCTAGCCTCTCTTTACTCATGCTTCCTAATGGTGTTGCATTAGAGGCTCTTCAGGGTCAGGGGAATGAGACCCATCATTGTTACTGTATTTGGCATATGAATATGCCACAAGGAGCTTGCCAGGCTCTCCTGTGTGCAGGCAGTAAGCTCTCAGTAGCTTGCCAGATTCTTCAAGAGGGAGAACTATGCTATCAGATGTCACACAGCTGCATTGTGCCTTGAACATGGCTATGGCTGGATTCCAGAGGTCTTTAACTGCTGGGGCTCTGCTTGGGGTGGGGAGGGAAACTCAACCCTTTCCCTCTGAGGGACCCTGGTGAAGACAGCCAGGCGTGGGGGGCAAGAGACTCTGCACGCTCTCTTCCAGGAGTTTGGTTTTATAGTCTCTGGATGTTGGCTGTTGATGGGGGCAGTATCTGGGTGTGACTGACTAGCTACTGGAAAATGGGGAATGTGGATGGAAGAGACCCAGTCCCGATCCAAGCAGCCTTGGAGATCTCGGCCCTGGATTCCTCTGCCAGTTCCTTCATGTGCGAGGTTTGTCCAAACATGTGGAGAGTGGCCTTGGGCATGGCTGTTTCTGTTTTAAAATGCTTTTCAAGTTTTTGTTTTAAAATGTGAAACACAGAACAGCAATTAGAATATGAAATTTATTGTGTGGGAATCTAGGTCAAAATATTCATGGCATGTTCTCTACCACTCAAGCCACATCCATGGCCCATGAAATCTATTTTATTTTTCTTTTCTTTTTAAGTGAAGGAAATAGTTTTATTTAGGAAATATGAGAGGAAAGAGGAAGAAAAAATCCATTAAGAAAAAGAAATTATGCATCTTAAGCTGACATGCTCCAAAATGTCTTATTTGTAGTTGTTGTTTTTGGTTTTTGTACAACACCCAGTGGTGCTCAGGGATTATTTATGGTTATGCATTTAGGATCACTCCTGGTGGTGCTTGGGTGCTGTAGTTCGCAGGTCTGGGGGTCATAACCATGCTGGCTGCATACAAGGCCATATGACCACCAAATGAGAAATGCTGCTGTAGAGAATGCCCACAAGGCAAGCAACAGGCCCAGGAAGACTGGTATATCCCCTTTAACATAGGTGTGCTTCTCTATTATCTCTCTGGTCATATTATTAATAAAAATAATTTAAAAAAATTAAGGGATATGAAATATCACCAAAACCATCCATGAAGAGTTAAACAAAACATCTGTGGAATATAAAGTAATAGAATGAAAGACTAACACCCAAGAATAGTAGAGATCAGTACCAGGAGGTTACTTCACAGCTTGGAAACTATCCTCACATACTGGGGAAAATGCAGCTCAGATGGAGAAGTGAATACTAAGCAAAGGGTGTTTGGAGGACCCCATAAGAATGGGAGATGCATGCTGAAAGTAGATTATAGACTGAACACAATGGCCACTCAATATCTCTATTGCAAACCACAACCCCCAAGAGGAGAGAGAGAACAAAAGGGAATGCTCCTGCCACAGAGGCAGGGTGGGGGGGAAGGTGTGGTGGTGGGAGGGATACTGGGATCATTCATTGGTGGTGGAGAAAGGGCACTGGTGGAGGGATGGGTACTCAATCATTGTATGATTGAAACGCAAGCATGAAAGTTTATAAGTATGTAACCATACCTCACGGTGATTGACTAATAAAAATAACCCTCCACGATATGGAAGCCAAAGGTATCCTCAAAGATGACATGGACCTGAGCAATCAAGTAGAAACAGAAATAAACAAATGGGACTATATTAAACTAAGAAGCTTCTGCACTTCAAAAGACACAGTGACCCAAATACAGAGGCAATCTACACAATGGGAACGGATATTCACTCAATACCCATCCAATAAGGGGTTGATATCAAGGGTATACAAGGCACTGGTTGACCTCTACAAAAAGAAAACATCCAAACCCATCAAAAAATGGGTGAAGAAATGAACAGAAACTTTCTCAAGGAGGAAATACAAATGGCTAAAAGGCACATGAAAAAATGCTCTTTATCACTAATCATCAGGGAGATGCAGATCAAAACAACTATGAGATACCACCTCACACCACAGAGAACGGTTTATGTCTAAAAGTACAAAAACAACCGCTGTTGGCATGGTTGAGGGGAGAAAGGAACCCTCTTACACTGCTGGTGGGAATGCTGACTGGTTCAGCCCTTTTGGAAAACAATATGGTCGCTTCTCAAAAAATTAGAAATCGAGCTCCCATTTGATCCAGCAATACCACTCCTGGGAATATACCCCAGAGAAGCAAAAAGGTATAGTACAAATGACATCTGCACCTGTATGTTCATCGCAGCACAAATTACAATAGCCAGAATCTTGAAAAAATCCGAATGCCTGAGAACAGAGAACAGATGACTGGCTAAAAAAACTTTGGTACATCTACACAATGGAATACTATGCAGCTGTTAGAAAGCATGAAGTCATGAAATTTGCATATAAGTGGATCAACATGGAAAATATCATGTTGAGTGAAATGAGTCAGAAAGAAAGAGACAGACACAGAAAGATTGCACTCATATGTGGAATATAAAGTAGCAGAGAGGTACGAGCTAGCAAGGATGCAACCTCTGGCAGAAAGCCCTCTGGACTTAGTCACTAAAATACTAAAATACAGAAATCTAGAACCTCGAGGCTGCTACTGTGGCCACACAACCTCATATCTCTTCATTCTCAGCAATGGAAAACAAATTATCAAATGCTTCCTTTCCAGCAGGTCCGAATCTGGGGGGGAAACTCCAAACAATAATAGTGAGTTTTTTTGTTTGCATATAATCAAAGTAAAGAGAAATTAAAGTGAAATTTATCAGCTACAGAGGCGGGGTGGGGGGCTGGGGGGCGGGGGGTTGGAGGGGGAGGTTTACCATGGCTCTTGGTGGTGGAATATATGCACTGGTGAAGGGATGGGTGTTCGAACATTATGTAACTGAGACTTAAGCCTGAAAGCTTTGTAACTTTCCACATGGTGATTCAATAAAAAAAAGAAGAAAAATAAATAAATAAATAAACAATTAAAATAAATAAATAAAATATAAAATATAAAATAAAACAATTCACTTAAAAAATTAAACAAGTTGCCAATATACTTAAATGGTCCTCAGGCTAACATGGAATTGAAAATAGGGCTGGAAAAATAGGACATTGGTTAAGGTATTTGGCTTGTGTGGGACCAAACCCAGTGTCTTTGAGCATTGGTGAGAGGAAGACAGAGTGTAGTCCCTGAGCACTGGTATATCCCCTCTAAAATAGAAATAAGCAAAACTGAAAAATATAAAACACAGCATTAATATTTGTAGTAATTGACAAGTTTTCTGTGGTGCTCAATATATTGTAAACTAAAGCAATGAAGACTTGTCGGTGCTCACATTTGCGACTTGTTTGAGGCCCTGGGACACAACTGAACTCTGTAATTATTTTGATAGCATAAGTTTCAGGCACAGACATGCATAAAATGTTAGGATATGGTAGATATATTTCAAGGCTCTTTAGAGCCGTATGATTTCAAGGCTGTTTGATTCTTCTTTCAGAAGAACATATGGCTCTCCTTGGTATTTGCTAGGAAGACCTGAGACAGAACTGCAGAGGATGTTGGCTACTTTTGAAAAGTATAAAAAGGCTATTTAAAGGGTATATGATGGCAACTCTCTTTTCGGTTCAATGATGACAATCTTGTGCCCAGTACCAATGCTTTTATAGAAGATGTTTTAATGTTTTATCAATCTCACAAATGAACAAAGACCCCACCCATAAACTGTAGCACTGTCATAGCACTGTCATCCCATTGTTTATCATTTGCTCGAGCGAGACCAGTAACGTCTCCATTGTAAGATTTGTTGTTACTGTTTTTGGCATATCGAATATGCTATGGGTAGCTTGCTAGGCTCTGCTATGTGGGCGGGATACTCTCAGTAGCTTGCTGGGCTCTCCGAGAGGGATGGAGGAATCAAACCCGGGTTGGCCGAATGCAAGGCAAACGCCCTACCCGATGGGCTATCTCTCCGGCCCTATGCCCATAAACTAAGATGTGTTCTTTATTAGCAACAACAACATACAAGACATTATTAATGTTTTTGCAATAATACAGATACAAAAGAACTTTCATATATTGTTTTGGAGAATAATAATTGTTGAAACCACTATGGAAAATTATTTGACATTTTTACTGTTGGATTTGAACATACATTATGACCCAGCAATTTTACTCCTGGACAGATGCACAGAGAGTGCTGGGTATGCAAGTATATTGAAAACAGTTGTATTCTATAATGTCAAGAATAAACCCTGTATAAATATTTCCAGTTTGGAATATTATAGGGACTTGTAAACTGTTGTTCCAATTAGAATATTGCAAACCTGTGAGAATGAGAAATTTACAACTGTAGGTACAAAAATATAAACAAAGTTAATGTTGAGTAAAATCAACATTAAAGAAAAAATGCACTCTAGGTTATTCCATATTTAGTTCAAGATGTTTTATTATATTTATTTTTCTGAAGTGCCAGGTATAAAACCCAGGGTTTCCCACTTGTGAGTATCTTTCTCTAACAATAAGTTATATCCTCAGCTCCGTTTATAAAAAGTTCTAAAACATGATGGAGATAAGTACAATCACAATGGTATTGAAAGAGAGTGTAGAAATTATGGTGCAGTGAAGGTTGCAAAAAGTATCTGGGATTTTTGTTTTGCTTCTTTTAACATGGGACTGGTTTCATAATGCTCATATTTTTAAAAAGAGAACTTGTCAAGTGTTACACTTAATATCTGTGTCCTTTTCTGCATGTAGTGATTCAATAGGAACTTTATTTTAAGGTTGAAAGTCTCATATTATTGCTGCTTTGGTCAACAATCAAAAATCATTTCTCATTGACTTAGAGGTCAAAAATGTCCCTTAAAAGGCGACCTTCCAAAGGCAATTTCTCTATTTTTTTTTCAATGATGCCAACTGCAGCTCACCCATCAAGGCATAAAGGGCTGAGGATATATTTCTTTCAGCAAAATTTCCATTAATCTGCAGTTGGGGGTTTTACATCCCATAATCATGATGACATAAGTTATATCAATCTTTTTTTGGCTCCTGAAGAGAATTATACAGTGAAATAGATTTTGAATTTCTGTAGCCAAACTTCATTTTTCATGGTCTACCAGTGCTAAGGCAGCTGACACAGCCAAGATTATCCTGAGTTCAGTGATACCGTAAGAATGAATGGATTCTGATTAATGTAATTTGCTTCCCCAATGACGAATGACAAACATTCAGAGATCTAGTGTGCATGTAAATATTGCTATAACTAAGGACTGAGAGAGGGTTATCCTGTGTAAATACAACCTGATGGGCAATGAAGCTAAAATATCAGCCTTCCTAAAAAGACAAACCATCAACCTTACTAATGTAACCTTGGATATTAGGGTATCTTCAGAAACTGTGGATGCTGACAATAAGTGAATTAAATCCCAGGAGTTAAGTATCAAAAATGTATAAAAGTAGGATTTTACAAAAATTTTAGAATTTATTTTTTATAATGATAAATGTTTGGTCAATCCAGAGTTTTAAAAGGTATTTTGGGGACTGAAGTGATAGTACAGCAGGTAGGGTGCTTGCTTTGCACTTGACATAGGTTTTGGACCCTGGCCACATAGGGAGTGGAGACAGGAGTAAGTCCTCAGCACTGCCAGGTGTGGCCCCCAAACCAAGCAAGCAAGCAAACAAACAAAACTAAAATTACTAATGTAATAATGGTTTATATCATGTAGACTTCAGGAGCACAACCTTATAAATCACTATCTGTATGAACCACATTATACACAGGTGTTTGTACACCAAACATAAACAAGGTGTTTGGAGTTTGCTAGTGATTATGAGAAAATCAAAGTTAAAGTAACAAAGGGACAAATCATTTCTGATTAAATATAAAAATCAAGATATCTGGAACTTAGTGCTTTGTCTCCCATCAAGATAGAAATGTTCCATATCTCAATGTGTTTGTTTTCTACTGCTATTTTTTTTTTTACAGACATGGTGGCTTGAAACACAACTGGATAATTCTAGGTCAAAAGCCTCAGCTCAACATAGTTGAATCCTCCAATCAGGATCTCAAAATTGGCAATCAAACTGTTAACTGCATAGTGGTTCTCAGCTGATGCTTGACCCTCTTTTAAACTCATTCAGACTGTTGGTAGTATCTAGTTTCTTGCAATACTAGGAATGTGATCTCCATTTTTTTGTTAGCCATCAACCTGGGAGGGCTGGTAGCTTCAACAGGACACTTGCTATTCCATCCCATGTGACACTAACGAGCAAGTCAGGACATGCATGCTTGCTTTCTTTCTGGAAATTTGTCTCTCTGATACTCCACCTTCAACAGCTTCATTTAAGAGCCCTCAAATTAGGTCAATCCATCAGAACTCTCTTCTTTTTAATGGATTCAAAGGATTAAATACCTTACTAGCATTCGTAAAAGTTTTTCTGTCTAAACCAACATGTGAAAATCCTGTAACATTAGATTCTACCCATCTTCCACAGCAGAAGGCTGGATTTAGTTTTGTGCACTAGAAGGTAGATGTCTTGGACTTTCACTTCTGATAGGTCACTTTCCTGTAAACAGCTGCCTGGCTTTTCGATGTGGATTAATCATCTGCCAGTCCTCTGACTTTGACTTAATGTTTCTAAGGCTTAGTCTTTGTATGTCAGAACTGGAAATATTGGGCAACAGAAATGACTCAGAGGACAAGAGCACATGCTTTGCATGCAGGAGGCCCAGGTTCAGTTCTAGCACCACTTGTTCTCAATTACTGCCAAGAGTGACATTTGAGCAATGAAACAGGTCAATATAAATGAAAGCAAAGGGAAAACAACAAATAAACAAAACAAAAAATGTAGACCCTGACAATGTGGGGGTTACCATGTCAGTTTTCTATTGTAGCACAAGAAATTATCATATCCTTGAAAACACCCCTGTTTAGGTCAAAGTCTCCAAAGTGGATTGGACTCTTTGTCCTTATTAACAAAAGGGATAAATCAAGTGATTTCATATCTGGAAACTGTGGAGAGAAAAACCACTGTTAAACTTATTTTTCTTGTTGGCAGAATTCAGTTCCTCACAGTTCAGGACTGAGGTCCTCATTTCCTGTCTGGGAATCAGATGGGGTCATTTCACCTTCCAGAGACCCCCTGCATTAGCTTGCAGGTGTCCACTTCATCTTTAAGCCAGCAAAAGCATGTCAAATCCTTTTCAGTTTTAAATCTTTAACTTCCTTCATATCTGACCTCCAGACTTAGGTTTAAAGGACTCCTGTGATGCGATCAGATCTATAGGGATGGACTCCTCATCCTAAGGTCAACAGATTTGGAACCTTAATTCCATCTGTTACAGCCCTTCCTAACAGTGGTGAAACTATTGTTTGAATAGCTGGGATAAAGTGTATGTACACCAGCTGTTAGGAGTCCTGGAGGATCTCCGTCATACCTACCACAGTCAGCTGTAATGACCACAACAGATATTCTATGCTTGGCCAAGGGCCTGAGAGTAAATGCTTCATAAATTCTGATAATTAATTCATAAGATTATTATTTACAAAGTAACTCACACAGTATGCCTCACTAGCATAATCACTCCTCCCTCAGTAAGTCTACCCTGATTTTTAAACATTTCTATCCAAATTAAAATAACAAGTAGGTCAAGGAAAAGTCTGAGTCAAATAGTGTTTATGAAAGGCACTTTCCTAACTGGGATAAAGAAAGGCCACTTAATTCTAGCTTCAAATTTGTGGAACAACTCTATATTAAAAGAACATTTCCAAAAATGGCCCTTATTATATATAAAGCAGTTCTTTCTTTAGCTTTTTGGTGGTGGGGGGGTTGTGAGTGTTACCATAGCAGCCAATGAGAATGAGCAAAAGGGGTAAACTAACAGTTGAACTTCAGTAATAGAAAAAGATTTCATAAGATTCTAGGAGTCTCGGTTCTGATATTTTAATATCCTTATCAAATGTCACTGAATATTATTCTTCTGGTCTTGAAGGGATTAAGTGTGTTACTATTTGTGCACTTCACTGAGAAGCCAGTGCTTTTCTCACAAAATTACAGAAAAGGAAAAATGTTCTATGGTCTCAGAGATGTTTTAGAGAGCTGGAAAGCATTTATAATCCATAAATACTCAAAGGGCATTTTTGCATGCTGACTTGCTTCTGTGTGCATAAAATGGAGCCTTTATTTGGGGAGACATTTTGAAAACCTAGTTCATCTGTCATTACTTCATGGCAGCATCATTTAGATCTTTCTGTTTTGATAAATTGGTCTTTTTGACTTTAACTCTTTAAGAAAAAAAGACCATAGGACTGAAGAACCATGAGTTATTTTGCTTGGAGCTGGAGGTTCATTCATACAAGATGATTTCCAAGCCCACTTCAAAACAGACACCCTGGTAAATGACATCTGTTGTGGTCCTTGAAGCTGTTCCATATGCTCAGTACAGAACAAAGCAGGCATACACAGGGACGGAGGACTTAAACTTCTATATTTGCTAGTAAAATAAGCATGTCCTTTGTGTCTACCCCATAATCAAAGAGCTGGATAGATATTGGGAGTGGGGAACTATTTCTGAAAAGAAATAAAGAACAGGTAATTTTCCTCACTGTTTCGAGAGGGCAACTTTTATTTACTGCCCCCCATTAGGACTAGTGCAATCATTGTTCCTGTCACTACAAGTACTGATAAAAGGACCCAAAGATGGTTCTTGGAAACTTACCCACACTGACACTCTTTCCCTAAAGTCAGATTGCATCCAGTGACTAATGCACACAGAAGTTTTAATGTACAGAGCTCTCCCCTCAATTTGATACAACTCTGTAGCAACACTGGTCATGGGCTGAATTAATGGTTCCTCCCCTGTTCATATGAAGTTCTAAATCTCAGAGCCTCAGAATATGACTGTGTTTGAAGAGAGGACCTTTAAACAATTAATTTAATAATAGTTCATTGGTATCACATCTAATTCTATGCAACAGATGGTCTTATAGGAAAAGGGAAATTAGTCACAGAATAAAGATCAGGTGAGGACATAGGGAAAAAGCCAGTATGCTTGTGTCAAGGAGAGAGGCGCTTTATAAGAGGTTGTTCCTGCTCATGGCTGATTTTAGATTCTCCACCCCAAGAACATAAGAAAGTTTGTTTCTATGTTGATGTCACCAAACTTGAGATATATCATGATGGCAAACCAGAATTCCTTGTGGGTTGCAAGCAATCCTCTACTGTGACCATATCATAATTCCACTCTATTTTTTCAATCCTACTCCCCTTATTTTGCTTCTTCTTCCCTTAGAAATTGCTTTAAAAGCATCAGCCAAAATTTTTGCTTGAAAATCTCTTCATTTTCTTTTCTAAAATCTTTACCTATGCCAATCTCTATATTTAGCAACATGAACTTTCTTTCACACTCATTTTATACAACATTCTAATAATGCAAATAGCAACTGTCAGTCACACATTGAATCTGCCAGACTGATTCTGCTACCACTCCTTGGGAGGAGAAATATTTCATGGTTGAGCTGACCAATGGTTAGAAGGTCAAGATTGATTTTACTGAAGATTCAAAGGAAACATAAACTATAAATGTGACTATAACGTTTGTTGATATATGGGGACCCATCTAACACTCACCATTAGGAAATGGGTCAATTTTTTTTATATTCACTCTTTTCTGAGGATAGAAAACTGAACCCTTTGGCTGAATAGGTATAAACAGTCAAGGTAAGGTATGTCTTAAGTTGCTCAGAACTGAGACACATTTCTGTATATGTATTTTAAAAAAATTTAATGTTATATTTATCTTTTTGGATAGGTAAAAACTTCCTCTGAAAGCAGTTGCTTATTTTTTAAGATACATTTTTAAATAAAATGAGTTCATGCAGATTGAATGTGTCATTTGGAGGTGTGACAGAATGATGGTACTCTGCTTACATTCATTCAGGTCTGATGGATCAAAGTAAGGGACTGGCGAAGTATCTGCATTTCTTAACCTAAAGTCATCTTTATGTTATGACAGTATAACTGAGTATCTAGTAAGCTCAGTGTTCAAAAATTAGTGCCTCCCACCCCAATATCTCTTAAGCAAAGATTTGTAGAGGTTGATGTTTAAGGGGGCTGGGGAAATAGAAACAGCAGAGTAAGTAGGCACTATCTTGAATGCTGCTTACCCAGGTTCCATCCCAGCAGCCATCTAAACTCTACCATGAGTGCTACCTGAGTGCAGAGCCAGGAGTCAGCCCTAAGGACTGTCAGGTGTGGCCTGAAACCCAAAAAATAAAACAATTTTTTTTTAAATTACTGTTCAAATATTCCCACTCCATTACCTTTAAGCCATAACACCCAGAATTTTCCAGGAAGAATAAAACTATGGTTGTTTTGGGTGATGACTTTCTTTTTTTGCTTTTTTGGACACACCCTTCGATGCTCAGAGGTTATTCCTGGCTCATGCACTTAGGAATTACTCCTGGTGGTCCTCAGGGGACCATATGGGATGCTGGGAATCAAACCCGGATTTGGTCATGTGCAAGGCAAACGCCCTACCTGCTATGCTATTGCTCCAGCCCCCATGCTTATTTTCTTTATCCTTAATTCATTCACAAATAATCTACCAGAATTTTAGTCCTTGTTTTAGGATCTGCTTTGGGGAAAACCCAAATAGAGAAGTGAGAAGAACATTAGCCAAATATCTGCATATTCTTCAAAAGTTCATTAAGAGCATCCAGCTTCTAATTCAGTGAAGGTATAGACATCCTTCTCACACTTTGCTGTTACTTACATGTTGCCTTTGATACCCTTAGCTGAGAAGACAGTGCCAGGAATAGATCTTTTTGACTGTTAAAGTCTTCTTCACAAGTTAGTCAGTGACATGAAATTACCCTTCCAATGATAGAACTATTGTTTTTCAAGCACTCACACAGTGTTCATGACAACAGAGCCAACCAGCTGTAGCCCCTATTGTATATTCACACCCCTGCTTCTGAGAACACTCTGTTTCCTTCCTCTGATTTGACTAAGAACATCTGCAGAGGTGGTTCAGCTACAAAAGTTAATAATTACTCCCTGTTTTGTCACAGTAATGAAAAATTTCAAGGAATAATTGTCACTCATTGTTGTTTATGAGATTGTTCAGGGAGGAGAGTGTTTTATAAATACAAAAGTCACATCCTGGGGGCAAAATGTTATCACAGAGAGGAATTAAAGTCTTCCCTCACAACTGAAATGCTACACTGAGTCCCAAGGTAGCCCTGAAATCTGGGCAGGATGCTCACTGGAACAGAAACGACCACAACACTATGTGGACTGCCCTATGCCCAGTCCAGGCTCACTATCTCCACATTTCCATTAGCAGCTGGCACACCTGTGTGTGCCATACACTGTTCAAACGAAGCTCATTAATGTCTCAGCTGGAAGAGCATTTTGTAAGGACAAAAATAATTTTTCTTAAGCCGGCATCTTTCTCACTTCTACAAAGAAAATATCTTGAGTGTGAGTGTGTGGCGGGAGGTTGTGTAGGTGGGTGGATGGCATATATGGGGTGCAAGGATCAAACCGGGGTTGGCTGCTAGTAAGGCAAATGCCCTCCCTCTATACTGCTCATCTGAGAAGTATCTGGAGAAGAGAGAAGAAAGCACTATCTCTCAGCGACCCTCTATATTCTCTTTATGTGTTTTAGTAGCTCTGTTAGGTACAAACTGTATAGTATTGTTTTCTATTTTAATCTACTTGTTATTTCATAACAATTCTCTATAAATGCCAGATACAGAAATAGCTAGTTTGTAAATGCTGCTGAAAGAAATCACTATTCACCTTAGTATCTTTTCAGTACAGAAAAACCTTACTCATAGGACCAGAGAGAAATTGCAGCAGGTAAGAATCTTGCCTTGCAAGTGGCTGGCCCAGGTTTGATCCCTGGCATCAACACGGTCCTTGAGTACCTGCAGGAGTGATCCCTGAGCACAGAGCTAGAAGTAAGACCTGAATATTTCTGGATGTGCCCCCCACAATGCTGCAAAAATAAAAACAAAACAATCACAAAACAAAAGCACACACATAAAAGAAAAAGCCTCACTCTTATTGATCCATTGGGCTGGTATATTATTTTGGATGATGTAATTATCACAACTCCCTGACTCAAGGACCCCAAACAGAAAGACCACTTGAGAAAGGGGTAGAACGGTTTCAAGCCCTTATTCATTGTGTGCAAAAGAATCTTTCCTCTCTTGACAGTTAATTTGTGCATCCTTTATCCTATCTTTATAAACACAGTTTATCAACTTGGAAGGTATAAGAAAATCTGATTTCCTATTCATAATTTAAAAATCAAACTCGATGTATTCTTCACCCTGGTGATTTGCTTACATCTCAACCAGAGATCAGAACTTTTGGCTTTTTCTCCCTGGAGAAATCTGTGGTCTCTCTTAAGCATCTCTTTTTCTCCCTCTCCCTCTCTCTCTCTTCCCTTATACTTTTCACAAATTTCTCTAAGTAAAACTAACTCAAAGTAAATAAATAAAGTAACATATAAGTTTATTTTTTTTTTAATTTTTTATTGAGTCACCATGTGGAAAGTTACAAAGTTTTCAGGTTTAAATCTCAGTTATACAATGCTCGAATACCCATCCCTTCACCAGTGCTCATATTCCACCACCAAGAATCCCAGTATAGCTCCACCCCGCCCCCTCACACCCCAACCCCCCCCACGCCCCTAGCTCCCCCACCCTAAGCCCCCCCGCCTGTGTAACTAATAAATTTCACTTTACTTTCATTTTGATTGCATACAATATTTCAACAAAACTCACTATTATTGTTTGGAGAGTCTCTCCCCTAAAGTCAGACCTGCTGAAAAGGAAGCATTAGATAATTTGTTTTCCATTGCTGAGGATGAAGAGGTATGAGGTCGAGTGACCACACTTAGCGGCCTCTCAGTTTTGAGTTTCTGTAATTTAGTATTTTAGTAACTAAGTCCAGAGAGACATCTGCCAGAAGTTGCATCGTTGCCAACTTGTACTTCTCAGTTACATTATATTCCACATATGAGTGCAATCTTTCTATGTCTGTCTCTTTCTTTCTGACTCATATAAGTTTAATGTTTTATCAAATAATCTCTTACAAATATAAATATCAGAGAATATTTCCAAGGCTTGTTGAAAGTGTACATTCAGATACTCGAGATAGCCCATTGTGAATTTAATTCTATTTTGATATGTGTTACATGGTTTTGATAAATAGAGTTATAGAATGTTCAGGTTTGTATGTACATAAAAACATTGTTACTTCCCCCAATTTTCACTGATATACTTAGAAGAATAGGTTCTGTTTATATTATGAGTTCAAATTCCCAAAATAAATAACAAACTTATTGATCACTTCTATGAAGACTCAAGGTATGTAGTTTCATATGCGTAACATTTAGTCTTCCAGATACTACTATGAAATGGCCATTATTATCACAATTTTATAGTGAACCATTTTTTAACAAAATAAAATTAGTGAAGCAGCAAAAGAATAACCAATTTACTGAAAACAGAAATAATAGAAAGGGGAAAGTAGAGCAAAGCATGAAGCATTAACTGCTTATCAACCTTTTTAATTACTGAAGACATATGGAGAAAAACAATAATGGCCAGGTATCTATTAAGACAATTTTAATAGCAGGTAAAAAAAAGGAGAGCTTTCTGAAAATAACTAACAGATGTACCTCCAATTATACTGAGTTTTATTATATAACGTCTGCTTCTATAATCCCTTAAAAATCTATTTTCTAGACTCAATTTTGCCTTAGCATCTGTGATGCTAAATCCTGCAGTGGCTGTTTCCTGGTTTTTGCTGTTATTTCCAATGTCAGTTACAGGTCAAAATTTAAGAGCAGTAAAATGAAAACTTTGTTTGCATTTTCAGTAGGAAATGATGTGTTATTCACATCTGTGCTGCATTCAATAATACTCTATCCAACTATCCTTTACAGGCAAAGAAAGTGCCCAATTACAAAAACGTACAGATGTAATTGGGTTATTGGCACAATTTAAATTATTGCTTAGAAAGACACATTCCTAAAATAACATTGTCAAAAGTCAACACTAAACTTTCCACCTAAAGTATTATTTGTTCCATGAACTTAACTGAATGGTTTATTCATTAAAAATTAACTAATTCTCTATGTTATATTTTGGAGAAAGTTGGGTATGGGATGCTAAATTTAATTTTGTGAACAGATGTAAAAAAATATTTGGAAAAACCTACTGATAATGTTCTTATTGAGAATCTTAAACTGGGATTTTTTTTCTCTTTAATTTCTATGTTGTAAAACATGCATGCAATCTGGAAAACAAATTATTTAAAGTGTATTCCAAATCCAAGTTAAATATTTAGGAAACTTTGTAGAGAAGCCATAAATTTTCAATTATTTTAAGCTTCCCTCTGAGAGTACAGTTATTTTGAAATTATAATTTTTTCTTGATGTCGAAGATCTCCCTGTTACCATATTGGTTTACTCTATATTCTAATCATGCACCACCTGCTCGTATGATTCATCTCAATCAACAACCATTAGTCATGTTTCTTCTCTAGACAGGGGTTGTGAAATGGTTAATAGGTTCTCTTTGACGAACACTCTTTGATGACTATTCTGCTAAAATGGGCTAAAGGGGCAATCTCATTGCCACTCAATGGGAAAATGTAGAAATAAGAATCAGGGTGTTCTGGGAATATATCCCAAGGACGCAAAGAAGCACAGTAGAAATAACATATGTACCTATATGTTCATTGCAGCACTGATCACAATAGCCAAAATCTAGAAATAACCCAAGTGCTCTAGAACAGATGACTGGTTAAAGAAACTTTGGTACATCTACACAATGGAATACTATGCAGCTATTAGAAGAGATGAAGTCATGAAATTTGTTTATAAACGGATAGACTAAGTTAAATGAGTCAGAAAGAGAGGGACAGATATAGAAGGACTGCACTCATTTGTGGAATATAAAATAATATCACATGAGGCTGACACCCAAGGACAGTAGATACAAGGGCCAGGAGGATTACCCCATAGATGGAAGCCTGCTTCATGAGTAGAGGGGAGAAGGCAGATGGAATAGAGAAGGGATCACTAAGAAAATGATGGCTGGAGGAATCAGTCGGGATGGGAGATGTGTGCCGAAAGTAGATAATGGACCAAACATGATGACCTCTCAGTATCTGTGTTGCAAGCCAGAATGTCCAAAAGTAGAGAGAGAATATGGGGAATATTGTCTGCCATGGAGGCAGGGGGAGGGTGGGAAAGGGGGGTATACCGGGGATATTGTTGGTGGGGAATGTGCACTGGTGGAGGGTTGGATGTTTGATCATTGTGATTGTAACCCAAACATGAAAGCTTATAACTATCTCATAGTGATTCAATAATTGTTTTTTTAAAAAAGAGAGAAAAAAAAGAAATCAGGGAGTTCAGGTGAGAGGAAACTGTAGCTATATTATATAAAAATAAAAGTAGATGAATGTCTTCATTTAGTAGAATATCTTTGATGGGGACAAACTGATGTAAAATGCAAAAGAAAACTAAGAAAATCCCAGGGCATCCTAGGGAAAATAGTGTTTGGAAAAATCAGTGAGAATCATGAGATGTTGTTGTACTTTTAACCATACATAGCCTTGAATTCTAAGAGTTGTAAAGGGAGACCTTTCACTGCCCAGTTTCCTCACAACAGCATCAGGAATTCTGGATAACTGAAATTTCCTTATTGCAGTAACCTTTTATCATAAAATTAAATCAATTAAAAACCATACTTGATTTTACATGGTTACCTATTTTAGTATAAAAATACTTCTTTCTTTAAATATATGTGTGAAAATTGGTGCCTCTGTAAAAGAAGTATCCAACCCATAGACAAGGCTCCATTTTAGAGAAGCCACATGGCATTAACAAGGGAGGTACTCTATTCTTGAACAGTGGGGTAGAATGAGAGAGAATAAAGAGACTGACTCAAAATCAGACCATCCTAGATTTTGTTTGTAGAATTGGGCACGTTGTCACTTCTAATGAATTGCCTTGTTCTTCAAATCTCAGTATTTTGTCCATAAAATAAGGTTAAAAATGTACTGACGGTATACTGGAACATTTAAGGGGATTATATATGTAATTATCACAGTCATTATTGAACAAATAATTGATATCACTCTGAACAAAGTTAAACATACAAAGTGATTGTTGAACTTCCCCATTCTGCTTAAGAAAAATCCAGGTCTGGACAGGAGAGATCGAACAGTTTTTATTTATTTATTTATTTATTTATTTATTATTAGATTTTTATTTCATTGAATCACGTTAAAAAAGTTACAAAGCTTTCAGGTTTAAGTCTCAGTCATATAATGATCGAACCCCCATCTCTTTACCAGTGTACACATGTTCTACCACCAAGAACCCCAATATAGCCCCCTCCCACACACACCCCCACCTGAGTGGCTAATGATCTTCACTTTATTCTCTCTATACTTTGAATATATTCAATATTTCAACAGAAAACTCACTATTATTATTTGGAATTTTCCCCCAACAATCAAACCTGCTGAAAAGGCATCATTTGATAATTTGTTTTCCATTGCTGAGAATGAAGATTATAGGAGGTTTTGATATTTTAGCCCAGTTCACAGTCTAGATGCATTTCTATAAGAAGCCGCTGGGTGCCAAAATGAGCCTCTGCTCATTAAAGACTACGATCTGGGGGAGGTCTACTAACCCATTTTGGCTATATGAGCTAGAGGAAAATGCATGGTGCCACCACATGTACCCTTCATCCAGCAAAAACAAACAAACAAACAAAAACCAAAGACAAAAGGATAATCCTGACTTATGGGGAATTATGGAGTTTATAACATGTGCTTATTTATAGGGAATTTTATTGTTTGATTTTGATGATATGGATCTTGCTATAAGCTCATAAGTTGGGTTTCCCATTAACTTTAGTCATACGGCAGTCTATATATTTTCTTTCCCAGTCAGCAGCACCTAGCCACATGTCAAGTTGTTACTTAGCATATGGTAAAGATGGAAGACACAATAAAATTTTGTGAATTCTTAACACACTTATCTAAAACACATTCACAATGGCCTCTAGCTCTTTGCACATTCATAATAAATTATTACCACAAGCAAGATTATTCTATATTATGCTACCTTATAAGATTTAACCAATAGGAAAATGTAATATGTCATACATATATACATCTCCAAAAGTCATGGTATTAAAACTTAAGCAAGCATAAAACCTCTAAGCAAAAATGCTGATTCTTAATTCTCCTCACAGACATGATCTGTAGGCTTGGAGCTGTGCCCAGGGACCAGTAATCTTAATATCTATGTCCCATTCTTGGGCATTTCTATCCACATGGTCAGAATTTTTTACAGGTCTTCACATATCTTTTCAGTCACTGAATTTAAGTCCCACTATAATCAAGTAGAACTCATTTTAACCCTGTTTTATTTGTAAAAATCCTATTCTAGTAAAGTGACATTTTGAAATACCACGTAAAATTTTAGGGAGGCATTAATGAACACAGTAAACCCTTTTAGCTTTGAAAATAATCCTTTTACTAACTGATCAGATGAGTATAAATTGCATTAAATGTGATCTCTCATTAAGTTTCCAGGTAATTATAGGATTGCTATTTGATGATGTTTTTATAAAATAATCTCTGGCAACATGGCTTTATGCTTCCTACAAAGCATCTTATTGATATTTCAGATAATGTTATTTCAGAAAAGAAAAATCTCCTGCTGACAAGCTTCCTGGTTCATTAATGAAGCATTTTTATACTGCATTGTAGTTTGTCTTATCCTTGCACATGTCATAGTGCATCAAATAGGGAGTAAATACTCAGTAGAGTATATATATATTTATGTACATATATAGATGTATGTGTGCATTTATCATATAACCAATATCAGGGGTTATAGATGGCATGAGGTACGTAAGTTAGACATTTTTAAGACTTTCCTAGATGAAAAATATAAGCCTCTACATAAATATTACAAAGTCGAGTGGATAATTCAAACGCTGAGCTTGATTATAAATTCTGCAGCTAAACCTTTGTTAGAGGCAATACCTTGAACAAGTTTATTTAATTTCATTTAGGCTCCATTTTCATGTCTACAAAATGGGTTTTATGCTTTAACATTTCTCAAAATATTGCCACAAGAAGTGATGATCTGTATTAAAATCTAAGAACACCACTAGTGCTTAATAATAGCAATTTCACGGAACTGAGGGAAAGGAGGAATAGTTGACAGGCTGATGATATATTTTTACACAATTGCTGTGTTTCCCAACTGGATTATAAACTTCCTGACTGTGAGAAACTCATATTTACACTTTTTAAAAATTTTATTTATTTCATTCTTATTAATATAATATATTATATATTTTATATATTTATTTTAAATAAATAAATATTTTATATATTTTAATTAAATTTTATTTTATCCCTGTGAGATACAGTTATAAAGCTTTCTTGTTTGAGTTTCAGTTTGATCAATCACCAAACCCTCCACCAGTGTGCATCTCCCACCACTAAGGTCACCAGTATCCCCCCTCACTCAACCCCTCCCCCTGCTCTGTGGCAGACAACCTCCCCTATACTCTCTATTGTATTGCTTGTTATGAATAGTATAAGATGTCGCGGCCACGCTTTCCTGGAAGTCTAAAATTTTAGATGGTTAGGGTCTGGAGAAATCTTTGCAAAAAGCTGCTCGGTTCGGAGATTCTTTTGTGTGTCTCTGGATCATGGCCATTAAGCAGCCTAAGTAGCAACTGGAGGCAGCTCATGGGCGTGACCTACAGGGTCCCTTGGGGACAGGGGAGGGGGTGGGGAATGAGAAGGACCGGCCCATCCCCCATCCCTTGAGGCCTGGAGTTTGCCCTCACTGAACCTGCATACCTGCACTTCTCATTGGGTTCTGGAAGTTGGAGACTGCGGGGTTCTTGTTCTTAGGGGACAGGACAGGAGTCTGCCCCTGTCTGAGGCACCCTGGTGAATTCAGCCTGGCTTAAAGTCTGGAGCCATCTCTTGCAGCGAGCTGTTTGGTTTGGAGATTGTTTTGTGTGTCTCTGGATGATGAGCCTTGTTTATAACTTTTCCAGAGAAATAAACTATTGGCTTACGCCATGCAGGGTGTGACTGCTTGCCCACAGGGCACACCTCACAGCCGGCCCCAACTTTGGCTTTTGATCTCCTAGACATTATGGTCTCCGAAATAAGGCCAATAAATGAGCTGAGCCAGAGGTGGTTTGTAGGTGACTCCCACATACCTAACTTTTTGCAGTTTAATTTTTTGCTAAACTTGAACCCAAGTTTTTGGGGTCCAGTCAAAGGCACAGTAACAATTTTGGGGTATCAGGAAGTCTGATGGCACCATCAGGCTGCTGATGCACTCACCCCCCAGATACAGGTTGTCTGCTGGCAACATCATAGTCCCATATTTACACTTTTTCAGCCTCGTAGGTCCCTGCAGAACATCTCATAGAAATTTGTATAATGTCGCCAAATGTGGTTTTAATTAATTAATCCATTGGGTGATTCTACTAGTCTCTTTCTTTGCAGTAATAGTAAAACAACATGTTCTAGACTTTTACTCTATTCATAGTTTTCTTTTTAAGAAACATAAATTTTTGTCATTCCAATATCTGTAGGCAGATGGCAGAGCATAGTGAAATGATGGCTTGGCAAGAGAGAAGAAAAAGTCTGGTGTAAAGGAAGTTTGGGGAGTAAAGAGAATTGGGATATGGGTTAGAGAATGTGTATATGGTGCAGGAGGACCTGGTGACAGTCAAAAAGGACCCCTCAGATTCCTTCCTATTCTAGTCACAATCACTATTGATATCTAATCTATATAGTTTACAAGACAGTTTGCCATAGAATCCAAGGTGGCACAGAATAAAAAAATTACAGATGCTAATTATATGTCTTTCATTTCTCTTGAGTAGCTGGACTTTCATTTGGCTTTCTGATCATGCATATAATATTCTGTTGTTTTCACTTTTGTGTGATTACTATCATGCTGATTTTTTTAACAGACCCATGGCAGAAATTCTATATATGTGCCAAAGAAAATTTTACCATGACTTTTACATTTGTACTTCAGAAATTATCCTAAATATCCATCTGGAGCCTTGAAGTTAATGAAATTTCAGCTAGTTAATTTGGTTCGCAACAGCAAAATATCTCCTGCATAAATTCACTTAAGTATCAGTTATTGTGAACATGCCTATTTATTTAGTAGAAGTCACTTTATTATGTTGCTGCAAAAGCACTGGAGGGAAAATATTACATAGAATTAACATAACTGTACCAGTATATGAACATGAATTAATATAAACCATTCACATGAAAAATGTTCTTCTGCCTACACTGTACATTTAGCAAGAGCAATAATCATACTTTGCTCAAATAATGAATTAAAATCAGCTTCCAAAATTGAGCCCCTGCCTTCTTTGACCTTGTTCAAACCCAATCAAATTGGTAAGGACCAGGAAACAAGGATGATAAATGCATAGCAACAATGCCAATTGGCACCAGTATAAAACTCTATTTCAATGTCAAAATGGTTTTCATGTTCATAACCTTATTTAATTCACTATTATACTTGTGGTGTCCCTAACAGGGATGTTATTAATGGCAAAATTTCATAAATAAGGTGAGGTTAAATTAAATTCATGCCTTCAGATGGTGAGGAAAAGGGTGGGATATTATAGTCTAATCCTCTGTTTCCTGTCTCCTTTCCCAGTATTTATTCCATTAAATTATTGGGACTTAGACTATAGTTCAGATCTAATCAAAGTCTTTCAGGCAATGAATCATCATATTCATGAATAAAGTGTAGGAGCCAGAGCAATAGTACAGGAGGTGGGACACTTGCCTTGCACGCAGCTGACCTGATTTCAATCTCTAGAGACACATATTGTCCCCTGAATCTGTCAGGAGTGATCCCTGACTACAGAGCCAAGAGTAAGTCCTGAGTACCACTAAATAAGGCCACCAAACAAAAAATAAATAAAAAACAAGTTGTCTACCTTGTTAAGGAATGTCAGATGCTTATTTGAGAGGCAGTAAACTATGGGGCAAACAAGGTAGACTGGACAAATCTTATACAGCGTTGGGACATCTGGTCTATTCAAATGAGTTTAAAAATCAGAGCATCTACCTAGCATGTATTGTAAATATTGTAAATACCTATTTAGCAGCCATTCAAACAATCACATCTTTTATAAAAGCACAAAATGGTATAATAATATAATTTTAAAATAGAATAATTTATGATACTCAAAATAGAAAGATAACCAATAAGATGCTTTTAGTTTGTTTGTGTGTGTGTGGGTGGGGGGGAGTGGTTAGATAAGTTCCTATTATTACCAATAGCATGACATTAAACAAAGAAAATTGAGGATTATATTTATACCTGATAATTTTTGTTATTGCTGTTTGGCCACACCTAGTGCTGCTCAGGACTTCCTCTTAGACCTGCACTCAGGGATCATTTCTGAGGGTGTTTAGAGGGCCATAAGGAATTCCAGGGATCAAATATGGGTTTGCCACATGCAAGACAACTGCCCTATCCACTGTACTATCACTCTAACTCATAATACAAAATAATTTATTTTGTATCTTCCAGAAACTTCTGCACCACCTCTCCCACCTACCAAAATTAAATTATTTGGATTAAAAATATCCCTTGGTATTTTGAGCTCATTTGTGTTGGATCTTTATTATTAATAAATCAAACTCACTCAAAACCTCTATTTTCTCATATTTGGAATAAAGAGTTTAAATTGGAGGTTGCCAAGGGATTAATTACTTTCAAATTTTATTGCTATAAATGTTACATATTTCCCTGTTCTTCTAATAGAATATATTCCAGATATCCAAATTCCTGCCGGGTCCCTGTTGATCCAGCTCTGCTGGAATCAGGAAGTCGTAACCCCAATGTGACAGTGGTTCTTAATGTTTAGAGAGTACCAAGTGTCAGTTCTTGTTGTATATTGTCATTTTGTTGAATTGTGGCATCATTACCCTGACAATAGTCTTGTTTCAGAATCATTTTATTGACTTTTTTCTTGAGTTCTAGTGTTCAATGACTTTTTGACCACCTTCCCCAACTGAACTGATGGACAATATTTCTACTAATTCTTCTTTCAATAGTCTTGGTCTCCTATTTTTTGCCTTGAATTGAGTCAACACCCACTTTGTGGAAGGAAATAAGACTTAGAGCTGCTGCTTGTTTATTTTGTCATCTGTATGTTCTAAAGCAGGAAGTATAGTTATAAACAAAATAAAATCTCCCCCTCTCTACTTTATCAAATACAATAGCACCTGAACTTTATCAGTCAAAATGCCTGAGTGTCCCATCATTATTCTATGCCCTTCACTCATGTTGGATACTATCCCCCACCAATATGATTGGGTCATGATCCCTGAAAAGATGTTTGTTCACAATTCCTTACACATACTCCTTGGTCTTTCCCTATGGTCATGTTCATCCTGTTCTCATATGCTACCTTTGTTGAGACCATTTTCTTTATTTTTTTCCACAGAATAATATGGGTCAACCCACAACCAAAGTCCACATGTAAATTCAGATAATGTCAGTTATTCTATCTCACATGGATGATGTAAGGATGAAATGAGACCATAAGGATGGTATGCTTTGAAAACTCTTAAAGTAAAATACAAATGTAAGTTTTTGTGGTGCCATGACATTTCTTTTAAAAATTAAAATCTCAATAATATTCAGAGTCTTTATGTTGAAAAAATGTACAAGGAGAAACATTTTTAAGGCTGTGTGTGTGTGTTCAACATAAAACTGAGTAAAGTTTTGCATGTGGGTAACATTTGACATCTTTCACAACTTATACTGGGAAAAAACAGTTCTGTATTTAATTACTTTCCTATATGTCTCTGATCTTCTTTGGGTTAACAAGTAACCTAGTAAATAGTCCCACGGTAGTAGCAAAATTGTGAAAACAAGAACAAAAATCCACAAGATCTCTAAAGGCCTAGCCTTAGAACTAACACAAAATCAACCAAAAGAAGTGGTAAGTTAAGGAATTGGGAAATGTCATTTCTTCACATTGAAACAATGGCTAGAGTATAAATATAGGAAACAGTTAAGAATTGGAGTCAACACTTAATTAACCATAAGGTTAAAATATACATGAAATAATTATTACAAATTAATTAATAACTAATTAATTAGATTTCTCCTGAATATTGATTGCCTTGCTTTATTTCCTATAAAGAGATTCCTCTTTGTAAAAAATATATTGTGAGAAGCTTTTGTTTTTGAGAAAGATGAAAATCAGCTTTGCTCTCAAACATTTGATATTTTAGCTGAAATTAGATCTATCCATGCAGAATGAGGAAAATATTACAAACATACTAACATCAGGAAATAATTTAGACAAAATACAGTATATGCATATATTTTAATAGTCATCTGTTGAATACTAACCCTAAGTATTTTAGCGTTCGTCAGTGAATTGTCCCCTTTCCTCCTCCCAGAGAAGCTCACTTTGCTCTTGCTAGCATCCCTAAGTTAGTTAATCTTTAGCCTTTCCTTTGTATTTTACCTCTCATTGTCACAGTTCCCCAAGTCAGTGGGACTGTGATGGACCCAGGGTTAGTGGCAAATCTACCCCAGCAATGAAATGGGACAGTCTAGAAGGCATTAATGCATAGTCTTGAAGCAAGCTGTATGACTTAAGAGACAGGACCCCCATGGGGAAGGACAAGTTGAACTGGCCTGAGGAGATTTAGTCTGGGATTTATAGTAAAAGCCTTGCTTGCTCTCAGAGCCCAGAGAACTAAGTGTTGGTATCTTTGTCTCTTACTGTGTATGTCCAAACAACTGCAAGTATTGATAACATATACAACTGGAGAAAAAGATAAAAGTAATGTAGATGTCCCTGGGAGACAATGTCTCCTTGAGTTAATCTTTCAAACAGAATTTCCTAGTTTTATATATGTAAATGATCTATGTAAATTTGCATATATTTTAGCTATGTAAATAATCAATCAAACCTATGTCCTCACCTCAACCACCCTCAGATGTTCTATGCTAGCAGCATGTTGTATGCTAGCAACTGTGCATTAAACGGGCCATTTTCACCATTAGGCTGTGGCCCCCATCTCTCTTTCTCTCTGTCTCTCTGTCTCTCTGCTGGGGAGGCCTGGGAAGGGTGGTAGGCTGCTCCGGGTCACCACACTCTGCCCCCACACTTTATTTTGTGAACTCATTATATCTATCTATAAATATATTTGTATGTATACATGTGTGTTCATGTATATGTATAAGTGTAGGGCAGAAATATTCTTATGTACATGCAGGTTTTGAGGATCCAAAAGCAGTTCCCCAAATATACTGAAATTTCCATTATACTTATAATAAAAACTCATTTTCAGAAGTGTTCTTAGTTTTACAATTTATCAAATAAATTCAGACTGCAAGTTCACTGTGTTATTGATGTATTTATTTAAAAGGTTCAATCTGTCCTAAATCCAAAGTACTTGAAATGCAAAATGATGCTTACCACCTTTATTTTCATTTGATTCTTTTATGTGCCTCAGAAAAAAGACCTCATCAAAAGTTAGCTGGGCTCACTGGGTTTTATCTCATAACAATTGTGACATGGCTATACTGGGCAATCTCTTCTCATCAAAACACAATTGCCACAGATATAGCTAAGAGGATGAAATGCAATTGTGAACAAATAATGAAATAAAACAAACCCCTAAAGACTCTTCCCAATATAAATCACAAATTAAGTTCTAGCATCCTGAACAGAGTATAAATATGTGTATGAACAGAAAAAGTTCAATTGTTGCTTAAATTTTGCATCACATCTGCTGATGATACAATGAAGAGATCCAAAAAAATGGAAACATTTAACATTTTATGTAGAAAAATAAGATATGAGTATAAATATTAGGAGAACAACTTCCTTCTATTCCTAATATGCAATAACATTTCCAAAACTAAAAACAAAACAAAATAACTATGTTGGTTGATCTTAAGTTCACTTGTTGCCTTTTGGAAACTGGGAGTTCCATGTTACTAAATTTAAAGGATAGCATAAAATGTATTACTGCTCCATAGAATCAAGCAGCTTGATATTTTAGGTAAATATACATATATATATATATATATATACTAAAAATTAAACATATCTCTGAGATATTTAATGAAGCATGTATAAGTTTTTCCTGAGAAATTTTAGTACTATAAATTTGTGCAGCACAAAATAGGTGCAAAAGAGTCCAAAATAGGTGCAAAAGAATCCAAACTAGGTGCAAAAGAATCCAAAAATTTCACTGGCTGATAATTTCAAGCTCTTGGATCATTTCCAACATGGAAGGTAGGTACGGGGAGTTTGAAGTAAGAGACCAATCAGCAGGTGGTGGGTAGGCCACTCTCCACATGATTGGACAAGCCTCACGCATGAAGGAGCTGGAAGGGGAACCCAGGTGTGCAGAACCTGGGGCTGAGATCGCCAATCCTGCTCGGATCAGGACTGGTCCTCCTCCACCCAGATCCCCCATTTTCCAGTAGCCTGGCAGTCAAACCCAGAAACTGCCCCTGGCACCATGTAATCCCATCAACAGCCAAGATCCAGAGACTATAAAACAAAGCTCCCGGAAGAGAGTGATGTAGAGTCTCCTGTCCCTGTGCCAGGTTGTCCTCACCAGGGCCCCTCAGAGGGGAGCGGGTTGAGATTCCCTCCCCACCCCAAGCAGAGCCCCAGCAACCAAAAACAAGAACCCAGCAACAGCCATGCTCAGGCCACTCTCCACATGCTAGGACGAGCCTCACCCATGACGGTAACAGGCAGAGGAACCCAGGTATGCAGGACCCGGGTCTGAGATCTCCAATCATACTTGGACTGGGACTGGGTCTCCTCCACCCAGATCCCGCATTTTCCAGTAGCTTCGCAGTCACCCACAAACTGCCTCGGGCCCATGTAATCCAATCAACTGCCAAGATCTACAGACTATAAAACAATGCTTCCGGAAGTGCAAGGCCACATTTGTGGCTGCACTATAGTCTAGCTCACTGATATTTCTAGAGAAGCACACGTGTTTGTCTTTAATATACTTGCTTGTATTCTCTTATATACATTCTTTGTCCCTCTCGGCGAGCTCGGCAAGCTACCGAGAGAATCCCATCCACATGGCAGAGCCTGGGACAAGCTCCCCATGGCATATTTGATATGCCAAATACAGTAACAATAAAGGGTCTCATTCCCCTGACCCTGAAAGAGCCTCAAATATGGCACCATTTGGAAGGATGTGTAAGGAGAGGCTGCTAAAATCTCAGGGCTAGGACGAATGGTGACGTTACTGGTGTCTGCTTAAGTAAATTGATGAACAATGACATAACAGTGATACAGTGATATTTATCTTGGATTTGAGGCCATACTTGGTAGTGCTCATGGGCTATTTCTGACTCTGTGCTCAGTAGTGGTCCCCTGTTGCTTAGGGGAACATAAGGGCAGCTGGGATTTGAATCAGAGTTAACTGCATGAAAGGCACATATCTTAACCACATACTATCTCTTATCTAAGAGACTGGGGCTTGGCTGGTGATTTGGGCCACAATCAACTCAGAGCTTACTTCTGACACACAAAGTATATGGGATTGAACACAAAGTGCTGGAGATTGAACTGTATGTTCATATACACATTTATATATATATATATATATATATATATATATATATATATATATAAACTTTATGATTCAAAGGCAACAGAGTTTGAGAACTTCTCTATATAACTTCACTTACCAAGGGCTGAGGGTAGGGTGTGGAGGAGAGGGAACCTAAACAATGGTGGAAGGAAGTAGGCACTCTGGTGGAGATTGTGGTGTTGGAATGTGTATAAAACCTGCCTGTAAGAATACTGTAAATCACAGTGCCTCAAATATATTTTTTAAAGCTATGTGGTTAAAAGACATTAGGAAACACTGGGTGTTTAACCATTTCTAAACATTCAGAAGGTTTCCTATAGAATCTTTCTTCTCTCTACTCATGAAAGAATTTTGCAGAGCAAATGCATGTGCGTGTGTGTGTGTGTGTGTGTGTGTGTGTGTGTGTGTGTGTGTGTGTGTGTGTGTGTGTTGGAGGGGGGTGCCAGCAGCCAACCCTACTTTTTAAAAGTAAAACTTATATCTTTATTGAACGCAGGCAAAGTTCCTATTTCTCTGATTCAAGAACAGACTTCCAAGGGCCCCATGCCTCGGGTTTCATTTAGTAAGGCAATTCTCATAGGCACAGTTTCTCTACCATGTAACTTGGCCTTCTGCAAAGGAATAGCTGTGGTCTGTTTACTAAACTTCTTCCCAATTAGACCCACAGTGCTTCCCTGAATGCTCCTGAAGTTTACCGTAACTTGACATTACTGCGCTTACTGCTTAGCTCAGAGGTGAGGAGGTGGGGTGGCGTCAGATCAAATTAAAGTTATTTACATGACCATTTATGTCAAGGCTACTACGGATGGTCAGTTCCATTCAGTACATCACTATTCTATGAACAAATTATCGAATGAATAAAAAAAGCCACTGCAAGCTACAATAAAATTTTAGAAACTTTTAAAAAAGATATGTATTTAAGTAACTAATTATTTTTCTGACCAACCACACCTAAGTAATAGCCTTGGCAGACAGATGTGATAAATTATATCTCCTGAAATGATTATGTATTTATTTTAAGTAAAAGATAAAATAAATTCATAGACAAAGTAACTCTTGTGAATTCTGTAAAACGGATCTTCAATTGTGTTATAAAGTCTTTGCAAAAGCTAGAGATATTTAGGAAGGAATGTGTGTGCCAGTAATAAGGGGTTTGCTGTATATTTTCAAATCTCAAGTCTATACCAATTCCATATATTCTTACACACAGAGAAAAGAAATAACTTTGCAGTCTTCATGTGCCATTAAAAGATAAAATAGGGGGCTGGAGTGATACCACAGTGGGTAGGGCATTTGCCTAGCACGCGGCTGACCAAGTTCGATTCCCAGCATCCCATATGGCCCCCTGAGCACTGCCAGGGGTAATTCCTGAGTGCAGAGCCAGGAGTGGCCCCTGTTCATCGCCGGGTGTGACACCCTCCCAAAAAAGATAAAATATTAGTCTTATTTGACATCCAGTTGGAGTTTGAGAAAGGCAAAAAAAAAAAAGTTGAAATGGTTCTCCCATAGAAAATAGAAAAGCTAACCAAATATTATGTCAGAGGACACTTGTAGCTCTGTGTGGGAAGAAACAGTTTCCTCTTCAGTTTTGCTAATGTTAATAGCTCTTCTCCCTGATCTGGGTTCCATGAGCTTAGACTCATTCTGGGACAAATATTCTAGTATATGGTGAAGGAGAAGCCTTCACCATATAAGAAGCAGAGCCTGGCAAGCTACCTGTGATGTATTTGATAAGCCAAAGACAGTAACAACAAGTCTCACAATAGAGACTGGTGCCTGCTCAAGCAAATCAACGGGCAACGGGATGATAGTGACAGTGACAGATCTTATTGGGTGGCTCTCTAGTCTAATGCCATGATATTACATTTATGCAATTTTCACCTGTGTTCTTCTTGGAATATCCCGGGTTTTTACTATAATTTTAAACCTCTGCTTCTTCAACACTCAATTTCAGATAATTCTATTTTTTCCACCTTTAGGAAAAATTTTAAAAATGATAATTGTTGTAAGTATTGATATTACAAAGTAGTATTCTATGAGCAGTGAGATATTACGTACAGAGATGAAGGCACTTGCCTTGCATGTGGTCAACCTTGGTTGAATCCACAGCACTAAATATTGGTCCCTAATAGCTAAAGGAGTCATCACTTAACAGAGAGTCAGAGAAAGCCCTGAACACTACCTTCCTCCCCCCCGACAAAAAAAAAAAAACCCATAAAATCCCAGTATTTTGATAGTATAATTATATTTGTACCATTTTATTTTTTTTGCAGATTTAGAATTTGATTATTGATAAGAATTAGAATATAACAATGACATATTTTAAGGGAGCAAGATAAAAATAATAACAATAATAACATATGGCTAGTCATATAGTATTAAAGTTGATGTTAAGTAGCAGACAAGGTTTCAATGATAGACCTATTATATGTGATTCTAATGTTACTGTGGAAAGAGGTAAATGAAAAAAAAAATCTGTATTAGTTACCTCTGTCAGACACAAAACAACTCCAAAGTTTAGTAGTTAAAAGAAACAGTAATCATTCATTATCTCTAAATATAGAAACTTGGAAGAGGACTGGCTAGGAAAAAGATTTGGGACTTTTGTGAGGTTGCAGTCAAGTACTGGGGCTACAATTATTTGAAGGACTGGAGGTTTTTTCCCAGATAGCACTCACATGGCAGACAATTTTCATGTTGACTAATGACAAGAAGTTTCACCCCTTTCTCCATATGTTTGCTCAAATGACCTCATGCTCTGGTGCATGGGTTCCGCCAGAGTGAAAGATCAAAAAGATCCAGCAAAAGCTGAAAGGCCTTCTATGATGTAGTCTCAGGAGTCACACTTTTTAACATTTCCACTGTATTCTGCTGACCCACAGGTCAGCCTTGACTGAACATGAGAAGTAACTATTTACAAAGGCAGAATACTAGGAGGTGGGAGTGTTTGGGACTATCTTTGAAGCTAGATATCACAAACTGTTATGTTTAAGCAAAGAAATCTATGAAATGATTCAGTCTATCAGATGTGTTTTGAGTATCTATTATGGGCAAACCCTCAGGGATACTTAAGATGATCAGATAAAAATCAACTGATGAAATCCTAGTCCGGTAGAGAAATGATTTTTACAATTTTCTTACAACCAGGAAGACATGCATGTTATGAGATTTAACAAATAGATACAGAAAAAAGCTTTGCAAACACAAAAGGGGAGAGATGAATATAAATGGAACACTCATAAGGCAAGCTTTGGGATTTTTATCTTGACATTAAGAAATAGATGATTAACAAGTAACAATGAATGGGGCTTGGGGTTGAGCAAAACTAATCAAGTGGAATAATATAGACTGCATTTAAATATAGCAATCTGTTTTGTATGCTTGATAGTAAGTGGTAAGGACACAATCTAATTTACCTTTCAAAAAAACAAGCAAATTTCTTTGTTAAAGAATTTCAGATTTAAATGGATCTCATTGTCATCTAATTTCAATGTTTTCATTTTAAGTTAAGGTGCCCAAAGACTAAAGGTACCAAAAGTTTTTTGTGGGAGAACTCCAGATCATGTGAAATGTAACATTTTAGCCCTGGAAAGGTTAACATTATTTCCTACACTGTGGCTTTGTATTAGTTTGTATCAGACCATGAAACTACTGTTAGCGAATAAATGGTCCAGGAAGATCACCAGCCATCATTTAGTGATCATGGTTTTAATAAATTAAATTTGAAGTATAGCAACACAAAAGTATACTTACAACATAGTGTTTCTTATATTTAATAACTAATTTTTAAACTTATCAACTCATTTGGTGAATCAAGCACTTAACTCCTCCAAATTCTTATCATCTGTAAAGAGCAGTGACTCTATTTTTAAGTATATGTTTTCCCTGGCTCTACTCACTTCATTGTCTTGTTTGCCCTTCCTACTTTACATATAAACTCAAAAACATTAAAAGATGTCCCCAGTACCTTTTATTAAGAATAACTAAAGCCAACACAGCATTTCTCTCCAGACATATTGAGTTCATTTGCCATAGACTTCAACAAGATTAAATCAGAATGTCTGTATCTGCTTCCCACACACTTACACACATAGAACATTTCCATACATAAAAACTGCCATATGTGTAAAATAGGGACAGCAGTCTAAGACCTCAAAAGTTAATTAAGTACAATCGAGAACTGAAATGAGAGAAAAAAATCAAAGCCTGTGGAGAATCTAGCTAACAAATTCATAGGCCAAACAGTTCAGAATTAATATTAAGGAAATGTTGACAACTATTCTTATTTGAGATTTTTATTTTTATCTATCAATTATAGACATTAATTATGATTAATGCTAAAAGTGTTACATTATACTTTGGAGCTAATTTTCAGTAAATGAGCCTCACTTTTTCTAGAGAAAATGTAATTTTAAAAGTTTATTTTCAAGAGTACCTGACGAGGCTTTTCAAAAAAGAAGAGTCATTTTATAAGTTAAATCATCCTGCTTTCTGTATATTTAATTGATTGTATTTGGTTAGTAATCAGGGAGAGCAGCAACCAGAGAGAGTCCAGGGGTGAAGGTACTAGCCCTGCTCACAGTCAGCCAGGGTTGAATCCCAGGATTATGTTCCCTGAGTATAGAGCCAGGAATAATCCCTGAGCATTGCTGGGTATGGCCCAATCAGTTCCATTTTAAAAAAAAATCAAAGAAGGAAAAGATGAAAAATTTCAGTACCTTACTACTCTGAGAATTGTTGGATACAATTGTTTTTCTGTGTGCTGCTTTATATGTAAGCCTGGCAAGGTAGGCTAGCTTTCATGTTATGAGATGGTAATAAGATGTTAATATACACAATTACATCAGCAAGATGCTAAAATTTTTCTAACAGGTTCTAGTTTGTTCCCTCAGAAATTGGGTAGGTATCAGTTGCCTATTTGACCTCTGCTCCAGTCTCTGTTCTCTATGGCAGAGACTCATCAATCTGGTGCCATGTCATCTGGTCAATGGCAATCACTGACAAAAGACTAACATTTAAGACATTTTCTCAAAAGTGAGTTACACCCGGTTTTTTCGCTAATGCATCTGTGACATTGACTTGCTGCTTATAAAGTTCCAACTCATGTAACTCTTTGTTCATGGAAAGTGTTTCTGACTTTTCATGAAGACCCTACCCTCTGAGTTGGTGAGCAACGCCATCCCCCATGTTCCTTCTATACCAAGGCTAGAATAGCTCCCTGGAACTCGGGGCAATCTGATAGTCTCACTGTCTTCTATATGGTTATCTTGCTGACCTGAGGCCAGGGTCTGGATTACATATCACAGAATTCACTTAGATCAAAATTTGCATTCACCATGAGATTCTACCCTCTCTTCCTCACCTCCTCCACTCTCATATCTAGTGTGACACTCTTTGAGAACTCACAAGCTCACATATTAACATATGCACCTAGGAACACATACAAACATATACTTGAAATCTTCTCTGAGGATTGTGAAAAAAAAATCACTAAAATAAGGAGGTGCTAGGAAGAGAGTGCAAATGGAGTAGAATATACGGTATGGTTTAGGGAGCACCACGTCAAGTACCACCCGAGTCAACCATCCTGTGTGGTCCAAAATCAAAACAAACAAAATCCCAAAAACAAGAAATCCCTAAAATATAGGACTCGTATCTTATTTAATAACTGAAATTAGTATTTTCATTTATTGTACATTTTCCCATTTTGAGTTACTAGTAAAAATCAAACGATGTATCTCCCACTAAGGAAATTTATAGATAAAACTAGCTTGAATTCTCAGCTCCAGTCTCAGTTTAAGGCTTAAATTTTAAGTCCAAGAAGCCCCAGAGATAGCAGTGACATTTAGATAACATTTTCCATGAGACTTTGCTAAACAACACAAACATATCAGCACATGAAATCAGGAGTCGAGAATAGGTCACCTGGAGATGGATTTTATTTTTCTTTAGCAAATTACTTTCAGGACAAAGCCTGGGATCAGCGCTGGCTTAGCTACCCAGGACTTGGTGTTCTGGGGTGTGACAGGGGTCCCAACTGTCAGGAGCGCTCATGGGATGCAGAGGCCAGGGAGAAGGTAAAATCCCAAGTGTTGTCAAGGAAAAGGAGAAGACCAAGTTTTGAGAGGGAATGGTCAGAGGAGTAAGGCATAAGCAAAATGGACAGGACTCAAACAGGTGAGGCAGGAGGACAGGATGTGGGCAGAACACAAAATAAATGGAAATGATAAGACAAGTGGTTTAATTCAACTTTGGATAGGGACAGCTATTCTGTGGGCAGATCCATTTTATGAGTGTGTCAAGCTACGGGATGGCTAAGCTATTCTTCTAGACTTGCACAATTTTAATTTGTTTTTATACATGAATATTCCTCTCTGTAGTTTTTGCAAGCAAGTGTATCTCAACAATTAAGGATTAGAAACTCTGCTTGCAGCTTTTAGAGGAGCAAATTCAAGACAGAGCCTGAGATTCTCAGGATAACCCCTCTCTTGATATAATTTTCAAGTAACACAACAGGGCTCTCAATCTTGTAATCTTCCTAAGAAAATAAAATCTGTAATACCTATGGCTTGGGAGTCACACCTGCCTGTGCTCAGGGCCCACTCCTGGTCTGGCGCTCAGGGATCACTGCTAGTAGAGCTTCAGGAGACCATGCGGACCAGGAACCCAATCCAGACAGTTTACATTCAAAACATTCACTATAGCTTGTGAAACTCTCTCTCTGGCCCAATATATCTGAATGACATGGACCTTGATATACTGTACTATCAAAAACTTTTGTATTTCACACATTCCCATTACACATTCATGTTTTTCATAAATAACGTGAATACTTGAAGACTTTAAGGCAACTAGCCCACTGAACATATAACCCAACAAAAGTTCTTATTTGAACAGGGAAAAAAAGTGTCATTTTACTATTACATAAAAAAATTTGTATATAAATCAACTTCCAAAGTAGATATACATATACAATACGTATATATACATATATTCCTATGTATAAAGTTGATAGTAATTTTGATTTATATAGTACTATTGTTCGCAGACTTATATACATGATTTCCTTGCATAAATAGACTTTTTATTTCACTTATAAATTATGGTTTATATGTAGTCCAGTCTTTTGACTCCAGATATACTGTTTTTCTCTAGTTGTTTGTTTTCCGATCCGCTCATTCCTGGCTCTGTGTTCAGGAATGGTTCCCAGGGGGCCTGGGGGACCAGGGATTGAAAACCATGGAAAAGGCAAGCACTCTACTTGCTGTACTATCACTCTGGCTTATACTGATCTCTTTAATCCAGAAACCAATGTACAACTGAAAGATCCTTCCAAATCCCTGGACAAAATCTCTTCTTTTGGAGTCTCCAATCATATTTTTGGTGATTACACTCCACATTGTATTTTACTTGGTGATTCTCTAATCTGACAATCTACTAGTTCATGGGGTTTAATGCTTTATAGTCATCAAAAATGTATGCTATATGGATGGACCATTTATCCCTGCCTTGTGCTAGCAGCAGGGATGAATGGAGACGTTACTGGAACCTGCTCGAACAAATCTATGAACAACAGGAAGACAGTAATACAGTGATATGGATGGACACTACTGGTACCCTTGGTCATAGGTTCCCAGACAGTAATACAGTGATACAATGATATGGATGGACACTATTGGTACCCTTGGTCATAGGTTCCCAGACAGTAATACAGTGATACAGTGATATGGATGGACACTATTGGTATCCTTGGTCATAGGTTCCCAGACATCAACACAAGCCTGGAGTTTCAGAAAAGTGTGTGGTCAATTGTACTGTTCTGCTAAGATTCAACAGGCTTTGACTTATGCAATGTCAGTGGGTCCATGTTGAGAATTTGCATATTACACATGCCCACATTTTGCTCAATTTCTAAGTGGATTTACATTAAGTTATCAATATATCCATTTGGGATATAAAGAAACACTTCATATGGAGAAAGTGTTTGATTTCTGTCTATGTTGTCTATTTTTGTCATGGATAATGCTTTGTATGGCTGCCTGTTCCCATCACTTAGACGAGAAGACAAAGCTTAATTTTCAGGCACCTTCCAGTACCCTGAAAACAATCTTACATTCCAATCACATACTTGTCTGTAGATTATGGAACATGCTATGCACTTGCTTTGCTAGTGGGCATTCACCATTCCCTGAATTTAGTTTTTCCTCTGTCCTTCCTACTCAGTTTCTTCCATAAATATTTCTTCCAGATTCAGCTTCTGTTAACCAGGCTCATCTTAGTTAAAGTAGATAAGTTTCTTTTATATGTTCACCTTGCCCTTGTATAGGTCAATAGAAAATATTTTTTGCTTTTTTCCATTCATTTATCATGTTCATTCGCTTCTACTCCAAGCGAACAAATATTGATAGGTGAGTATGAGAAATCTTTCCCTGTATATTTGAAATTGCAATTTTAATTTTTTGGTAATGTTGAAATATTTACTGAGAAATAATTAAACCATAACATTACATTAGTTTCAAATGGAAACTTGTGCTCAACCCCTGTCACTGTCATCCCATTGCTCATCGATTTGCTCGAGCGGGAACCAGTAACATCTCCATTGTGAGATTTGTTGTTACTGTTTTTGGCATATCGAATACTCCACAGGTAGCAAGCCAGGCTCTGCCATGTGGGCTAGATACTCTCTCGGTAGCTTGCCGGGCTCTCTGAGAAGGGCGGAAGAATCAAACTTGGGTTGGCTGCATGCAAGGCAAATGCCCTACCAGCTGGTCTATTGCTCCAGCCCAACCCCTAGCAACCCTTATAGTTGCTGGAGCCCCACCAGGAACAATTCCTGAGCACAGATTCAGGAGTAAGTCTAGAGTATCACCACACACACACACACACACACACACACACACACACACACACACACACACACACACACAAGGAAACCAAAAACACCCCCCAAAAATAAAAATTAAACAAAAAAAACCCTTTAATGAATGGCTGGTGTAATGAATGAAATAATGACTTGAATTACAGAAATTAATTCAAAGGAAATCAAAGATAAGATCTTCAAATTTTCAGTCTTTCCTTGTCAAAAGTAACCAGTAATAGTTGATTCAAAAATTTTGCACATGAGGCCAGAATTATGGCTCAAATAGTATTAAATATGCCTTGAATATCAGGTTACTATAGCCATAATTTAACATAATTTTGATTTATACAACCTAGATAATTTATTTAATTCTTAAATTTTTAAATCCATGTTTCAATTAAATGGGGATTAATTAAAACATAGACTATATTAATTTCACTTAGTTGGGGTTTAATTAAAACAAGGACTATAAGACAGCTGAATATGATTTATTTTTTCCACAGTGAATTTCTTAATATAGAAGAAAAACTGTAGCTCTAACAATTAAGGGACATAATAAATTTGAGTATAGAATGGGGGAAAATTATTTTTAAGTAACAGTTTAGAGAAGCATAGGTTAAATTCTAACAGTGCTTTTTGAATATCTTAAATGGCTTTAAATGTCTTCCCTCTCTGACCTCATGTTCAACTTCAGAGTTGTTCTTCCTTAAAATGATAAGATGAATATTAAAACAATCTATGCCACTCAAATATTGCCTTTAACACAAGGTAATTTTTATTGAATAATCTTTAAAACATATTCAAAAGAACTGCTTTTAAATAATAGGCATGTGATACATTAACTTCTTAAAATAATGCTAATTGTTCTCAAAAAAGGTGGTAGGTTTTAGATATTGAAAGATCATAGCTCATAAGAAATTTAAGGATAAATAAAATAGGTGGTTATATTGAAGCATTTAATTCATTATACCAATCTCATTCATTCATTCAACGGATATCTATGTGCCTATTATGTGTTAACCACTTTTTCCAATGAAAACATACACAGAGAATGGTCGATGTGATACATGGCTACTAGTGCTTGAAATTGTAAAGTTAAATAAAAATAAAACAGAAAAAGAAAACAATTTAGACTGTCCTTTGAAACGTGCTTAATGTACAAAAGAGTGCTTTGCAATGTAGGACAACTACTGTTTGAAACATAGTTAGCATTTTCATGTGGAATTATAGCTGTAACCAACAAACTAATACTAATTTTGACACGTGTTCATGAGTTAAATCAGAAGAAATCTAGTTTTCTTCTACTCAACAGCTAATGTCAGCTAGTTCATTACCTCAGAATTAAAGTAGGATTGAATTTGAGGGTTTTGAGGGGGGAAAGTGATGTTACTGCAATACTGGAAGTGTATGTTTTAATTCAGCAATCCAAATTTATTCTACTTTAGGACAGATGTATTGAATTGTAACCAAAAAGCAGTTGAGGCAGTATAAAATAATACCAATTGTTTTGACCTGAGTGTTGCTTATATTTATTCCATGTTTTCCTATATTCCCTTTGGTGATAGACAAAGGCCAGGAGGCCACTTCTCTAGTCCAGCATTGATATGATAAATGACAAGACAGGCACATATGGACCACCCAGCTTAAGTCCCTCTGAAAAGCTTCCAGAAATCTTACAAGGAGGCTCAGCAACGTTGTCACTCATTCAAAAGAGCCTTCACTATCTATTCTCATTATCACATTGCTTTATGCAATAGGCCACTGCAGCCTTGGCCACCAATTAGAACATTAGTTAGCCAACACACAAGTTTTTGGAGACTTTGTGATGTGCTGATCACTTACTAATATGTATGCAAATCAATTCTGGACACCTTTCTAGGCCTCCTTATGGAATCTCATGTAGTAGAATACACAAAACATTTTGAAACTGTGACCCTTTCCTTTTTTCCAAGTAACATATGACAAGATAAAGAAATTGTGGCATATACAAATAACATAGTATATATACACACTGTATCACTGCCATCCCATTGCTCATCGATTTTATCAAGCGGGCACCAGTAATGTCTCCATTGTGAGACTTGTTACTGTTTTTGGCATATTGAATACACCACGGGTAGCTTGCCAGGCTCTGTCGTGCGGGTGAGATACTCACCAGCGGTAGCTTGCTGGGCTCTCCAAAAGGGATGGAGGAATCGAACCCAGGTTAGCCTCATGCAAGGCAAATGCCCTACCCACTGTGCTATCGCTCCAGCCAAATATATACAATGGAGTACTATTTAGCTAAGAGAAAAGATGAAGTTTTGCTGTTTGCTGTATCTTGGTGAGTGAGTCAGGAAGTAAAAGATAAATATCAGATAAACTAGCTCACAGATGAGTATAAAATAATAATGGGATTAGACAACCCCAAATGAAAAAAGTGCACTATTTTCCGTAGATGCAATATTTTTGAGTGTCTTTGCCACGGTATGCACCTCAATTACATATGTCCAGCTTTTACATTCACAAGCATGTATGTTTATATAAACTGTTGTGTCGTCCTCAGAGAGTCTCTTGTCTCTTGGCTGCCTTCCCCGGGGCCCCTAGGAGGGGATAGGCTCCAGCTTCCCTCCCCACCCCAAGCAGAGCTCCTGGCAGCTGAAGACCACCGGAACCTAGCTGCAGCCATGCTGGAGGCTCCTCTCTACATGTTCGGAAAGGCCTCATGCATGAAGGTACCGGCAGAGGAACCCAGGTGTCTGTGATCCCATCAACAGTCAACATCCAGAGACTTAAAAGCAAGCTCTCAGAAGTGTGCGGCCGAAAGTGGCCACGCCATATCTTTAGCCTACCTCTCCCTCTAGGAGAAACTGGCAATCTTCTGAGAGTTTCCTGCCCCCATGGGACAGCCTTGCAAGCTCCCCATGGTGTATTCATATGCAAAATCCAGTAATAAGCTGGATCTCATTCCCCTGACCCTGAAGAGCCCCCAGTGCAACCTCATTAGGAGGGCCAAGTCAAAATAGACATTTAAGATCCCAGGGAAAGGATAAAATGAGGCGTTACTGAGCCCGCCCGAGAAATCGGTGATAAACAGGATATTGTGTGATTATGTGTGTGTGTTGTGTTGTCCTAACTCTATCCAGCATAAAGTGAGAACCCTACTTCCTTTCATTTAAACTTGCTCTACGGCCTGTGCTGTTGGACATGCTTTTGAGATTCTATTGTTTTCTTAGCAATTAAACATTTCTCTTACATACAATTATGTGATTTTGTGAACAGCACCCATAAACAAAAAAGAGAAAGGCATTAAGTAGTAGAAAATGTAATTTATTCCTCTTTAAAAATTATTTGCATAGATGGATTAATATTTTCCTTCTTACACTTCTGGTATTTATTCCACCAGGCAGATCAAAAGATCATTAATACATTTTAAAGATTTCTTTAGATGAGTTTTGTAAAACATCTTTTGCAGTTTTTATCTTACTTCCTATAAAGGTAAGAAATGTATAGAAAATTTTATTAGTTATGTTAGACATATCATCATAGAGGGAAATAAACATTAAAGTTTGTAACTCTCTCACTGTGATTCAATAAAATTTAAAAAATATGATTTCCCTTATAATGATATATATTAATTATAATTTCCATATATTTTCATATATATGCCTCTTGGAGCATCTGGCAGCTACCAAGAGTATTCCTCCCACACGGGAGAGCCTGGCAAGCTTCCCAGGATGTATTTGAATCAATATGCCAAAACCAGTAACAATAACAGGTCTCACTCCCCTGATCCTGAAACAGCCTTCAATCATTGGGAAAGATGAGTAAGAAGAGGCTGCTAAAATCTCAGGGCTGAGACAAATGGAGACGTTACTGGCGCCCACTCAAGTAAATCGATGAACGATGAACAATGAAATGACAGTGATACCATAATAGGAAAAGATGTCCGGGAAACATAATCACCCCATTTCCCTTTAACATGTGTTAAATAGACCTACCTACAGTATTTTTGGGAAATAAAAAATAAATCATGAATATTCCTAAAAAATTAATTTGAGGTCAATTACATTCTCTAAATATAATCATTAATTTTCTTATCTTTGAAATTTTTCATAACAATTCCAAATGACTGCAACAACAAAAGTTATATCCATTAGAAGGATGGCCACTTGTTTAAAGTTCTTGAAAAAGAAAATAACTTTCAAAGAAGCTCTACTTTTTCTAAAAGGCAATTAGTTTACTATTTGCCAGAATCCAGACTCTATATTGTCAGAATCCAGACTCTATATTCTCATTAATGATCATGATACAAGTTATTGCTTATCATTCCTTTAACTGCTCAATAGTATTAGAATATGTTAATACTATAGAGCTGAAGTTCATGTGTTAGTCACATTTTTTTTTCATTATTAAAGTTCTAAGAAATTTTGGATGGTAAAATCTACATATGGTAGAACTAAATGCCCTATAATTTAAAGATAAGTTTCCTACCATATTATTTTGTAACAAAATTTTACCATTATCTATTGTATACTTTTCCCTCATTATGGTTCATAGACATCATCATCATCATCATCATTATCATCATCATCTCGTTGATCGTCGAACTTCTTGAGTGGTCTCAGTAATGTCTCCATTCATCCTAGCCCTGATATTTTAGAAGCCTCTCTTTACTCGTCCTTCCCAATGTTGCTGCATTGGAGGCTCTTTCAGGGTCATGGGAATGAGATCCAGCATTGTTACTGGTTTGGGAATATGAATACACCACGGGGAGTTTGCAAGGCTCTCACATGTGGACAGGAAACTCTCGGTAGCTTGCCAGGTTCTCCCAGAGGGAGAAGTAGGCTATAAGAGCGTCTCTTGCCTCCACGCCTGGCTGTCTTCTCTGGGGCCCCTCAGAGCGGGTAGGATCCAACTTCCCTCCATCCCGGAGCAGAGCTCCTGGCGGCCAAAGACCTCTAGAGCCTGGCCACAGCCATGCTCAAGGCCCCTCTCCACATGTTCAGATGAGCCTCACGCATGAAGGTAACCAGCAGAGGAACCCAGGTGTGTGGGACCCAGGGCTGAGACCTCCAAGCCTGCTCGGATTGGGACTGGGCCTTTCCACCCAGATTTCCCATTTTCCAGTAGCTAGGCAGTCATACCCAGGGACTGCCCCCGGTGCAGTGTAATCCCACCAATGGTTCATAGACATAAACTTTATAAAGCCCTATACAAAAAGTTGTGAAAAATATTTTAATATAGGAATTTGTGTTGGACTGGAGCGATAGCACAGCAGGTAAGGCGTTTGCCTTGCACACTGCCCACTCAGGCTCGATTCCTCCATCCCTCTCGGAGAGCCCGCCCACATGGCAGAGCCTGGCAAGCTACCTGTGGTATATTTGATATGCCAAAACCAGTGACAACAAGTCTCACAATGGAGACGTTACTGGTGCCCACTTGAGCAAACTGATCAACAATGGGGAAAAAGTGCTACAGTGGTACAGTGTTATAAGAATTTGTGTTCAAGGATGTCTTTATTTATGCCTTGTATAGATTCTACTGACTGTAATACTACAAGGTAGATGAGATTTCTTCCCTGAGCAAAAGTATAATAAAAGAATTTCACTAGAGCTGGAGAGATAGTATTTGGATTAAGGTAATTGCCTTGAATGTGATAGACCCAAGTTTGATCCCTCACTACAATTGGACCCTGAAGCATACTAAACTGATTGCTGAGCAATCAGGAAAAAAGACCTGTGTACCACTGTGTGGACACTACCTGCCCCACAAGAAAATAATTTGAGTAAGATAATATATAGTTTATGGAAATGTTGCATTGTAGAAACCCCCATAGTCTCTAATTTTTAAAAAGTATTTTAAAAGTACATTCATAGAATATAGAATAAAGTAAGTTTTCAATATGCTTGGGTTTTTCAATTTTCTCTCATTTCATGACCGTCCTTGCATCTACACCCTTCTCCTAAACCTGATGATTGCTCTACATGGGACAACAGTAATGTTAAATAGCACAGATTTATGTTTCTATTTATGTATTTGTTTGTTTGTTTATTTATTTATTTATTATTTATTGTTGTCTTGGGGCCACATCTCCCAATGCTCAGGCGTTACTCTTGGTTCTGTCCTCAGGAATCACTCAGGGAAGTGCTTGGGGGATGATAAGGGATGCCGGAAATCAAACCCAGGTCAGCCCTCACCTACTTGCAGGCAAATGCTGAAACCACTGTACTATTACTCTGCCCTGCTAAACAGTACAATCTGAAATGAGTTATCTGAATAGAATGTCTAGAAATGAATATTCCAAAAAGAATAGTAAAATTAATAATTACAAATAAGCAAAGTACTTCTCATATCAAAAATTGCCAAAATATGTATGATCTCTTTAATACCAAGGGTTAATATTAATGTATTTCTTATAAAGAATGTGTTTTAAAGATAGACTGTATACTTGATGACAAATCAATTTTTATAATGAATTCATTCTTTTCACTGGAAATGTTTGAGTAGAAAATGAATAAATAATATATGCCTCTGGGCAAAAAGGCACTTCTTCAGAGAGCATGAAATTGAATTTAGGTACACTTTCAAAAAATACATTTAAAAAGTTGGTCATTATATAGGTATAATTATTCCAACAACGGTGTACATCTTTTAATTTATTGTCTACTCTAACCATCATTCAAAAAGAAGTATCCATCAATGGTTAATAGAAAAAAAGGATGGAGAAAACAAGATATACAAGAGCTTTGATGTCCTTAAAAATGAGAGTACATTGGGAGAGATACATGACTGTGTAATTTCATAGAGTTAAGGTGAAAATTATGGGAAAAAATTACAAAAATGTAGGTGGTATAGTTTTCTACACACCTACACCATTTGAGATGACCATTGCAAATGTGGCCCAACAATGAACAAAAAAGTCATTAGCTGACCATGATTGTGTATATAATGTAAAGTTATTCAAATAAAAAAATCAAATACATCTGTAAAAATATGTCAAAGTTGAAGTTATTGTGCTAAGTGAAATAAGTCATATAAAGAAATGCAAATAATGAATTAAGCTTAGCTATATGGGGAATCCCTACATTCTACCCACGCAGCAGAGCCTGGCAAGATACCCGTGGCGTATTTGATATGCCAACAACAGTAACAAAAATGGGCCTCATTCCTCCACCCTGGAAGAACTCTCAATATGACAGCATTGAGAAGAACGAGCAAGGAGAGACTGCTGTAATCTCAGAGCCTAACTACACTGCCAAAACAAAGGAATAAAATGACTGTCTGCACTTTTAATACACGCACGCTGGCATTGGAAGCATCCATCAAGGACCTGATGGTGCAAGCGCAGGAGATCAAGTAGGACCTCATTAGAATGAGAAGAGAAGGCATCGATCACACTGAAGAAGAACTGTTCCTCGAAACATGTGACAGTAGAGGCATCAGTGGTGTCAGTGCCCTCATCCACATGAACTTGGTCATGAGCATTGACTCTTTTGAATGCCTAACAATCCAAATTGGATGCTTACATTTGAATAGATGTGGCTCATTGCTGGCAGTTTCTATCTTCATCGTCTACGCACCAACATCCAAATACGACGAAGAAGAAATTGAGAAGTTCTACATGGAGCTGGAGAAGTTCTATAAAGAGACCACACCTTCTACAAGGTCATTGTCAGTGATTTTAATACCAAGATTGGATCAAGAAGGTCACCTGAAGAACTCCACATTGGGACCCATGGCTTAGATGGAATGATCAGGGTGAGAGATGATCTGAGTTCATCATGTTGACCAAGACCATCCATGGTAACTTGCAGTTTCAGGAAGCCAAATCTAAACATTGGGCATGGGAGTCTCCCAGTGGACAGTTCCACAACGAAATTGATCACATCATATTCAATCAATGGTTTTGCCTGGCTGATGTCGTTGCTGTCCCAAAATTCCAAATGGGATAAGACCACTGTCTCCTTTGTGCGAAATTCTACTTCATTAAACAAGGAGAATGAGCTGCCAAGTTTAAGAAGAGAACTCCAATAATGACCAGCAACTGGGAGCTCTTTGGCACTATTGCAGCAATATGGGAAGATGCTGTCATTGACAATATCAATGACTGATCAGCACCTTCATGACTGTATGAGGAATGCTAAGAGAGAGAAAGCCACAAAAAGACTCCTGTCTTCGGAAACTCTCATACTTATTCATCTACGTGGTTTGGCGTGAGCCTCAGGCAATCACAAGCTAATGTCTGAGCTCGAAAAGCTGTGCAGAAAAGCGATAAAGGAAGACCTCAAAGAGAGAAGAACAGCAGTGTTGACCGTTGTGGCAGTGTTTCCAATGCCCGCCTGTCCTTTGCCAACTATAAGACCAAGATGACTGCCCTTGGACATCCTAACGGATCTATCACATCTTCCAGAAGTGCAATGGAAAAGGTTATCCACTTCTACTCAGATCTCTTTGATAGCCACATCCACCTGCCCACATACCAAATTCTGCAGGATGGATATGTCGCTCTTTTCTGAAATCCGACTTGCCATTTCATCAGTAAAGAAGCCTACAGCCCCAGGTCTGGACAAGGTCAGACCTGAACACCTGAAGAATCTGCTGCCAGTACTCGTCAATACACTGGCTCGACTCTTCACACACTACCCATCTGAATGCAAGGTTCCATCCCAATGGAAAACCAGCATGACCATCCTGTTGTACAAAAAGGGAGACATTCACAACATTGGAAACTATCTCCCAATCTGCCAGTTGTCCATCGTCTACAAATTATTCTCTTGAGTCATCCTGAATAGGATTGGCAGAACACTAGAAAAAGGAGAACTATACAAGCAAACCAGGTTCCGAAAAGGATTCAGCATGATTGACCATATCCACAGGGCAACAAATCTTGTGAAACCCATTGAGGTTTCACAAGAGTTCAAGATGCTGCTTTGTCTAACATTCATTGATTTAAAGAAAGCCTTTGATTCTGTTGAGACTGAAGCAGTCATGGAAGCCCTAGCCAAACAGGGTGTTCAAAGTCAGTATTTCAGGATCCTCCGTGAGCTGTATTACAGATTCACCACCAGGATCTCACCTTTCTACAAGGAAGTGATCATCAACATAAAGAGAGGGGTTTGGCAGGGTGATGCAATTTCACCGAAACTCTTTAGTGCCACCCTCGAGAACGTCATGTGATTACTGAAATGGGAAGGAATGGGAGTGAAGATAGACAGTCAGCAACTACACCACTTCCGCTTCACTGATGACATTATTATAATAATACCAAACATTAGCCAAGCAGCATGAACACTGGCCGACTTTGATTTTGAGTGTAGAAAGGTTAGACTACAGCTGAATCTCATGAAGACAATGTTCATGAGAAATGGACTAGTTCCTGACATTCCATTTGCTCTCAATGGAACAAACATTTCCGAATGCAGTAGTTATGTGTACCTCGGTCAAGAACTCAGCATGACAAGTGACCTCGCACCTGAGATGTGCAGGAGGAAGAGAGTGATGTGAAACGCCTTCAAGAACTTCGAAAAAGTTGTTAAGAGGATGAAGAACCCAACTCTGGGCACATCTTTTTGACTCCATTGTTCTTCCTGCAGTAACATACGCCTCAGAGACTTGGGCCCTATGAAAACAAAAGGAGAATGCTATTCGGGTCTCCCAAAGAAAAATCTAAAGAGTCATGCTTGGAATGTCACGTTTCACTCAATTGAAAGAAGGAATCTGGAGTTCCACCCTCCATCGATGATCAAGAATCAGGGACGCTGTCTCGTTTGCCAAGGTGTCAAAAATCAGATGGGCTGGACATGTAATTTGGAGATGACAGCTGGACTAGAGCTATTACCTACTGGATTCCATGAGGCGTCAAAAAGAATGCGTGGCTGCCCACCTACAAGATGGTCAGACTTTTTCATCAAGACCCTGAACAAATGGTTTGAGGCTTTTCGTGTTCCTGGAGTGAGAAAATGCCATTGGGCTACACCAGCACTTGACAGGCACGAATGGAGATGTTACTGGCACTGCTTGAGCAAATCGATGAACGATGGGATGATAAGAGATACAGGTGATATGGGGAATCTAAAAACACAGAAATCACAAGAGCAGAAGATAAAATGTCAATTTTTAGCACTAATAAAGAGCTGTTGAAATGGAGACATAGCGATCAAAGGGTACACATTTTTATCTAAGTCAGTTTGATAGATGTGCGAACAATCTAACGTATGTGGTGAATATACTTAACAAGTTGTATTACATGTATGAATGTTGCTATGAGAGCAGAACTTTAATGTTCTCATACTAACAACAACAAAATGGAAATGAAATAAGAAAAAGGTATGCTAATCAGCCTTATTGTGGTAATATTTCATTATATATGCATGCCAAATCATCATATTGTCTACTTTAAGCTAATACAGTGTTATGTGTCAATCATTTCAATAAAGCTGTGGCAGAGAAAATAATAGCTATTTCTTAATTAACAAAGTAGAAACTGCAGAATCTTAGAGCGAGCAGTCTTTCTGGGAAAAAGGATCTGTGAATCTTTACTGCTGAACATAAACTATTACTTTAAGTTTCAATAATTAGGAACAAGTCACTTAAAAGTTTAATGTTTACAGTGAATGAATGCTTACTGGGAGGCTCAAAATAAGCCAGCTGAGTGGGTTGATACTGAACTGCAATTCAGTTGTTGACAGTATCTCTTTGTGGTTTCCCAGGGCCCTGAGATTCCCATAGTGTGATGTATGCATTACGGTGATATGGGAGGGAACATTCTCAGGACACGTGGTCTGACAGAACTCCCAAGTTTCTAGCCCTTATAAAATCCAGTCCTAAATGGAAACATATATTACAGATCATTTGCTTCTAAGAAAGACGGGTATAAGCTTCACTTTTTAGTTCAGGAGTTGTAAAAAATAATTTGTAGATGCGGGAATGCAATGTAGTAAAGAGAGGCAGTGCTCTAGATCAGCCTTCACATCAGAATACAGGGAGGGGAAAAGCAGAAAAGGTAAGAAATCAAGGTGGAAGAAGCAAGATGAGAAAGGGAATTAATGGGGGAATAGAGATCAGGACTGCAAGGGCATCAGGTCCACTAGTAATGTGGAGCTGTGACCTAGCTATATATTAGCTATATATCCAAACCACAGACTCAGCAACACCGTAAACAGATGATCTAAACTACAACAGTCACACCAAAGATTGTGCCTGTCAAGAGGCAGCAGTGGTAGGAGGGAATCTGGGAACACTGGTGAAGGGAAGCTGACACTGGTGGTAGGACTGATGCCAGAACATCCTATACCTAAAACTCAACTAACAATAACTTTGTAAATGACTGTTCTTTAATAGCAGTGTCATAGCACTGTCTTCCATTGTTCATCAATTTGCTCCAGTGGGCACCAGTAACATCTCCATTGTGAGACTTGTTGTTACTGTTTTGCTTTTTTTTTTTTCTTATTTTTTGGGTCGCACCTGGCAATGCACAGGGGTTACTCCTGGCTCATGCACTCAGGTATTACTCCTGGCAGTGGTCAGGGGACCACATGGGATGCTGGGAATCGAACCCGGGTCAGCGGCATGCAAGGCAAATGCCCTACCTGCTGTGCTCTCACTCCAGCCCCTTGTTGTTACTGTTTTTGGCAAAAAAAAAATAACAATAAAGGAAAATGTTCCGTGGTAAAGATTGAAAAAGGTAAAATTACACCGTCTTCCTACAGCACCCTTTCACTTCAGACTGACCTGTGAGGGGCCAGAGAGGTAATGCAAAGGCATATGTTTTTTAAGTAACAGGCCCAGATTTGATCTGAGCACTGTTGGAAGCAATACCCACTTGCAGAGCTGAGACTAGTCCCCAAATGAGAAAAGAAAATAGAATCAAAAAATAAACTCAGAAGAAAAAATTGTGGAAAACTGATCTCTCCAAGTGACTGGTTTTGTTTTCCTAATTTTTGTTTGTTCTGATCAGAGTGTGGTCTAAAATTTGCACATATTTGTGAACCATTACTAGGAAGTCACAGGTGAAATAACTTACCTAAAAAGAAATATGCAAACAGTTATCTAACCTCTCATACCCATACAGAGAGAAATTTAGTTAAGGACACATTCTTGCACTTACTTAACAAATATTATTAAATGTTTATTTCAGGCAGAGTTGGGATGGGGGATAGGTGGGAGACAGAAAGAATTGAATCCATGAGAACTTGTTTCATTCCCTTGAAGAGCAGTTGCCATAGGCAACACGGACAAATGTTATATGTTAATCATCCTAATGTATGGGAAAGAACTAAATTCCCATTTACTTTTAATTTTTTCATAAAAGTATTATAGTAATTATTTATCTTCTCATGTCACCCAACACTGGCACTGAGTCTGCTGGAAACTTAGCAAAACAAGATCTGATATTTTATTCAATAATAGACTGTAATTTATGAGATTAGGAATAGAAAGGTGAATAATTGATACTCTTCTTTTGCCCTGTTTTTAAAAGTTTATATCAAAATTATATATTCCCTTCCAAACTAGAGGTAAGGAATCAACCCATAAATGTCCTTAAAAGTCCATGGAGTTTTCTAATGAAATCTACTCATACGGGGTAAAAAGTCATATCTTAAAATAATGTTTGTAGAGATAAGGACCAGAAGGTCTGCACCACAGCTTGGAAACTGGCCTCACATACTGGGGGAAAAGGCAGCTGAGATAGAGAAGAGAACACCAAGTATAGGATGTTGGAAGGACCCATTCGGGTTGAAAGATGCATGTTGAAAGTAGACTATAGACCAAACATGATGACCACTCAATATCTCTATTGCAAACTACAACACCCAAAAGGAGAGAGAACAAAAGGGAATGCCCTGCTGCAGAGGCAGGGTGGGGTGGTGGGGGGTGGAGTGGGGGTGGTGGGAGGGATATTGGGAACACTAGTGGAGGAGAAGGGGCACTAGTGAGGGATGGGTAAATGATCACTGTATGAAATGCAAACACAAAAGTTCATAAGTTTGTAACTGTACCTCATGGTGATTCAGTAATAAAAAATGTTTTAAAAATACAATGTTAAATATCCCTGTCTCAAAAATATATTGCTATTGGGAAAATCTCTCTCTCACTCTCTCTCTCTTTCTCTCTCTCTCACACATACACACACACTTAAATTTGCAGTACATCTCCTGGTTCAATAAAATCATCAGTATTAAATCAATTCTCCCCATCTTCAACTTGGTAATTGCAAATTTCACAATTGATCAGGAAACTATACAGTCAATTCAAACCCATCATCGACAGCTGAACTCCTCACATAGCCAACAATTGCTTAGCAATTAATTGAATCTCTCTGGTCAATCCATTACAACATTAAGAAATAACCAGACTAACCATTTTACAGTCTGGTTACTCCAGTTGCTAATGATAGAATTGAATTGGGCTGCCCAGTGACCCACATCAATGACTTCACAATTGGCCTGCGAATGATCAAGAAAGCCAGTCAACCATGACCAGTATAATTTCACTAATAAAATGGAGCTGTCTTCTCATATGCTGCAGAAGAACTAACAAGATTATTTTCACTATAAACCATGGTCTCATCTGACACAAGAACATTTTCTGACTACTACATAGCCATACGTATGTTGCCTAGAGTTATTCTAAGTGTCAGCACATCACTTGGAATAACTACTTCAGTCTGGAAGCTACAGCACAACTAAGGATACAAAACATTATTAAGTAAATTGCATTTCTATCATGATGTCTGCTACTTAATGTAAATATTCCTTATCCCTGCTTTCAAAAGACATGAATGACAATTTTCTTCCTTGATTTAAATACCTGATCAAAAAATAAAATAAAAAGATTTGAGAAATGATGCTTTTAAAACAATCTAGTTATTCCTGATTTTAAAACTTAGATTACCCCAGGTATTTTCTGGCTATATGTCTGTTGAAAAATCTCTCTACTTATCATATATATGTTGGATTTTACAATTCTTATTTGCTTTACAAACACATACAATGAAGAGTTTACCTGCTGTTACCTTAATTAGAGATATTTTATAGCTCACTTTTGTTTGTCATTAACAATACTCTTTCAAATATATATCAATGTTGTTTCTAAATAAAACACCCAGGCAAACAAATATGATGTATTTGTGAATATTTTTGGAATTGAAGCTATTGTCATATGCCATAAGTCCCTCTCATTCCTGAAGTTTTAACTCAGTCATTTATTTGAAGGTATTGTAATGGAAACAAACATGCTGGCTGGTTCATAAACTTCAGGAGTATTGATGAAGTACTGTGAAATAGTGAGTACACAGAAAAATTAATGTAATTTAGCATGGAAATTGTCCTCTGAGTAGATATGCCTGCTTTCTCTTCTCCATCCACTGTATCTTCTGTATTCTTTCTTATTTAGAACTGCCTCTCCTCAAAATATTCACTTCCCTTCCTCTCACAAAAGGTCAGACTAACCACTGCATGGACTATTAATCAGTAATTTTGAACACTATAAGAAAAACGCGGCTGGCCTTTCTCACTACATAAATACTAAATGGGAAATATTTTGCATAGTTAAATTTATTTCAATAAGTCGATCAGATAAAAATTTTTTCAAGATTTATCTTCTTATATGCAAAGGGAATTTATATTTCCTGATTCTAAGCAATACTTCAGCCATTATATAAGTGTTCTAAAAGATAACAATAGTCACAAAGAGTAACATCCAGTTTTATCCTCGTATATTATACATTCTTGTTAATAAATGCAACTTGTTATTGTGAGGAGAAAACTGATGCCATGACAAGCTGCAGCCAACATTAAGTCTCTGCTAGGCCCCAGTGTCTGTTTCCCAAAAGCAGGACTGGCAGTTTCTGGTAAATTCCCAGTTGAGTTATTTGCTGAGATAAGGAATTAGGCAGTTGGGTCTGGCTGGTCATGAAGGGTCACTGTACCCTCCTTAGAAACTGTTACTAACCATTCCCTAATTGCTGACCACCATTGTAATGGAGCCAATGCTAAAAATAGGCCAGTATATAAATTGCCTCTTAATGCTGAACCCTATATAAACTGCTTGTCATTTGCAGTCGGGTTCCTAGTCAAGACTCCACTGCGTTGGATGAGACTTGGACCCTAGCTCAAGCTAGCACTGGCTCGGGCTAGTAATAAAGTTCCTTTGTTTTAGCATTATCGTGTGTGGAACTGGGTCTCTCTGCAATTGGGGATCTGAAACTCAGGCACAATATCACAACTTCAAACATGATATAAGCACATTTTCCCATAAAATATCCATAAAGCAGATAAAGGAAAACTCATTTATTTAAATAGTATAGACTGTATCACACTTTCACTTGGTTTAGATAATAATATTATAGCTTACATTAATAACTGTTAGAAGAATATAGTCACAAGATTATTAATATTTGGGGGATATTACAGTGGGATGTATATGTCATTAAAATTAAGAATAGATCCTAGGATTCAAGCTGTTATACTTTTTCTTAGCTAAACATTGATTTAATTTGTATCACGATCTTGGTTTATTTGCTTGGCCTACCAATCTCCAAATGATAAAGTATACATTATTTGTTTTTATAAAGATTAGTAACTTATGTTCTAAAAGAATATAGCTACTATCACTTGTCACTTGTCATCCCATTGATCTTCAATTTGCTTGAATGGGCACCAGTAACATCTCATTTTGTCTCTGTTGTGTGCTAGTGTAGCCCAATGGTATCTGCTCGCTCTAGGAACACAAAGAGCCTCAAACAGTTTGTCCATAGTTTTGACAAAAAAGTCTGACCATCTCGTAGATGGGTGGTGACATGATCTTTTGATCTCCTGTGGAACCCAGTCCATAACAGTTCTTGTCCAGTGGTCATCTCTAAATTGCATTATGTGTCCAGCCCATCTGATTTTCAATGCGTTGGCAAATGAGACAGGGTCCCTGATTCTTGATCGTTGACAGAGGTTCGAATTTCGGATTCCTTGTCTCACTTGAGAGAAATGTGATATTTCAAGCAGAGCTCTTTTGATTCCTCTTTGGGATACCCGAATAGCATTCTTGTCCTGTTTTCATAGGGTCCAGGTCTCTGAGGCATATGTTAGTGCAGGAAGAGCAGTGGAGTCAAAAAGATGTACTCAGAGCTGGAGGTTCTTTGTTCTCTTAAGAACTTCTTCGATGTTCTTGAAGGTGTTCCACGCTGCTCTCTTCCTCCTGTGCAATTCTGGCACCAAGTCATTCCTCATGTTGAGTTCTCGATCCAGGTATGCATAGCTGCTGCATTCAGAGATGTTCGTTCCAATGAGAGCAAATGGAACATCAGGAACTAGTTTGTTTTTCATGAACATTGTTTTGCTGAGATTCAGCTGCAGTCCAACATTTCCACACTCCTGGTCGAAGTCGGCCAGCATTTGTGCCACTTGGCTAATGGTTGGTGTTATTAGGATGATGTCATCAGCGAAGCTGAGGCTGTGTAGTTGCCAACTGCCTATCTTCACTCCTATTCCCTCCCATTCTAGTCCTCATATGATGTTCTCGAGGGTGGCACTGAAGAGTTTCGGTGAAATGGTGTCACCCTGTTGAATCCCTCTCTTTACATCGATGATCACTTCCTTATAGAATGGTGAGATCCTGGTGGTGAATCCATAATACAGCTTGCAGAGGATCCTGATGTACTGAGTTTAAACACCCTGTTTGGCTAAGGCTTCAAAGACTGCTTCAGTCTCAACAGAATCAAAGGCCTTCTTTAATAGATGAACGTAAGATAGAGTGGTACCTTGAAATCTCACAAAACTTCAGTGAGCCTGATCACTGTGTGGATATGGTCAATTGTGCTGAATCCTTTTTGGAACCTGGCTTACTCGCATAGTTGTCCTTCGTCTAGTGTTCTGCCTATTCTATTCAGGATGACTAGAGTGAACAACTTGTAGATGATGAACAACAGGCAGATTGGGTGATGTTTGCCAATGTCATGGATGTCTCCCTTCTTGTACAACAGAATGGTCCTGCTGGGACAAAATCTTGCATTCAGACAGGTAGCATGTGAAAAGCTGAGCCAGTGTATCGACAAGTACTGGTGGCAGATTCTTCAGGTGTTCGGGTCTGACCTTGTCTCGTCCGGGTGCTATATGTGTCTTTACGATGAAATGACGTGTCAAATTTTGGAAGGGAGCATGTTGGGAACAACATATCCATCCTGCAGAATTTGGTATGTGGGCAGGTGGACATGGCTGTTGAAGAGATCCAAGTAGAAGTTGTGAATAATCCTCTCCATTGCCCTTCTGGAAGATGTGATAGATCCACCAGGACATCGGAGGGAAGTCATCTTGGTCTTCTAGTTGGTGAAGGACAGGTGAGCGTTGCGAATAATTTTCCCAGCTTCTGCCATATCGGTCAACACTGCTGTTCTTCTCTTTCTTTGAAGTCTTCCTTTATCACTTCTCTGCAAAGCTTTGTGAGCTCGGATGTTAGCTTGCGATTGCCTAAGGCTCATGCCAAAGTATGTTGGTGAATGAGCTCGGGATTTTCTGAAGACAGGTGTCTGTTTGTGGCTTTCCTACTCTCAGCATTCCTCGAGCAGTCATGGAAGTGTTGAACCAGTCGATCATATTCCTCATCAATGTCAGTGATGGCATCTTCCCACACTGCCACGATAGTGCTAAAGAGCTCCCAGTTGGTGGTTTTTCTGGGAGTTCTCTTCTCAGACTTAAAGTTTGCAGTCTTTTATCCCCACTCTGTGAAGTAGAATTTTGCACGAAGGAGATGGTGGTCCAATGCCATTTGGAATTTTGGGACAACAGCGACATTGAATATGATGTGGTCAATTTCATTGTGGAACTGTCCACCGGGAGACTCCTATGTCCAACGTTTAGATTCAGCCTTTTGGAACTGTGAGTTACCACGGATGGTCTTGGTCTACATGATGAACTCAGACAGTCTCTCATGCTGTTCGTTCCATTCTAGGACACGGGTCCCAATGTGGAGTTCTTCAGGCGACCTTCTCGGTCCTATCTTGGAATTGAAGTCACCAACAATGATCTTGTAAAAGATGTAGTCTTCTTGATAGAACTTCTTCAGCTCCATGTAAAACTTCTCAATTTCTTCTGCATTATAGTTGGATGCTGGTAGATAGATGATGAAGATAGAAACTGCCGGCAGTGAGCCACATATATTCAAGTGTAATCATCCAATTTTTGTTGTTAGGCATTAGAATGAATCAATGTTCATGGTCAAGTTCATGTTGACAAGGACACCAACACCACCAATGCCTCTATTGTCACATGTTCCGAAGAAGAGTTTTCTCCAGTGTCCCAAATGTCATGATGTGATCAATACCTTCTTGTTTTGGTCAGACCAATGATGTCGTACTTGATCTTCCGTGTTTGCGCCATCAGGTCCTCGATGGATGCTTCTGATGCCAGTGTACGTGCGTTCAAAGTACAGACAATCATTTTAGTCCTTCTTCGTTTTGGCAATCTAGTTCGTCCCTGAGATTTTATTAGCCTCTCCTTGCTTATCCTTCTTAACATTGCCGTAAGGGGGCCTCTTTCAGTGTCAGGGGAATCAGGTCCATTGCTGTTACTGTTTTTGGCATATCGAATACACCATGGGTAGCTTGCTAGGCTCTGCCATGTGGGTGGGATACTCTGGGCAGCTTGCCGGGCTCTCTGAAAGGGATGGAAGCTTTTACGTTGGCCTCTAATCACCCTTACAGGTGTTCCCGTGGTTCACACCATATTTGAACCTCATAGCTACTATGCAAGTATAAAAAAGAACTGGGCCTCATTAAAATCATGAACTTGTGTTTATTAAAAGACATCTTTAGGGAATAAAAAGTAAAACCCATAGAAAAGAGCACATTTTCAATATGAAAAAAACATTTGTATCCAGAATATATAACTTCTTTTTGAAATTAATGTATGAAAAATATTGGTAATGTAAGATGATCAGGGAAATGTCATACGTAATTCCAAAAAGGTTTTCAAGTGGTCAGTAAACATATGAGGAGATGATATTCAATAATGTGCAAATTAAAACCAAGTGATATATTACTATTGCACAAAATATTTTTTAAAAAAATATCAATTGCAAGGTATGAAGAACAAACTGATTTCTCACACTCTATTTATGAGCAGACAACTTGGTGCAGCCTCTTTGGTAAAGGTTTTAGGTAATCTATACTAAAACTAAAATAAATATTTTCTAAGACTCAACAATCCCACTTTGATATTACCCAATGAAAATGACAAATATGTATGTGTGTCAAAAGACATATGCAATAATATTCCAAGAATAAAAACTCAAGTAGATATAATTTGATGTATACCAGAAGGAAAAAAAGGCGAGAGAATTAGCTCAACAGGTTGAGCATTGTTTTGCCTGAGGAGCCTGGGTCCATATGGTGCCTTGAGCCAAAGAAGAGAGTAGCTCTTGAGCACTGCCACATGTGGTTCTCTCAAAATGAACAAAAAAATCTAAGTCATTCTATATTCATGGAGTGAAATACTCAATAAATAAAAAAGCGTCCACTATAGACACATGCAGCGAAATACAAAATAGCAGGAGTAAAGCAAAATACTCATAAAAAAAAAAACACATCATGCACAGCAAAAGACTCCAGAAACAAAATAGCAAAGAATTTGATTTCACTTATGTGGACAGGTAGAGCAAGTCTACCAGGACTTGTCCAGAGGTATTTTGTGGGGTGGTACTCAGGAGTCAGAGCCAGTACATATGCTGCTCTATGGGGGTCACCAATAGTTTTACTAGAGACCAGGGGATCCATCAGATAGAAGCTATAATTTCATATATATATATATATATATACATATATATATATCATGTGCTTTTCCATTCAATTAAAACCAAGTGATATATTACTATTGCACAAAATATTTTTTTAAAATACTTCCATCCCTCTCAGAGAGCACTGACACTAAATCTGATTTTTTAAGAAGTTTTACCCTGATTTCTAAAATGCATGGATAATAACAAAAGGCTAAGAACAGAAATAGCTTCAATTGTAGTTTAGTTGAATATTCAACCCATTTCCTCAAGCTTTTCAACCCAATGTACCAAAACCCAGAAGTGGATGAGAACACTGTAGGTAGAGGTACTTTTGTTTTAGCTAGGCAGCACAAAGTTCACCTTCTGAGATATGGAACATAGTATGAAAACAACAGGGTATCTTGGAGTATAAAGAATTTACTTTTCTAATGACTAATTGAACAATCTTTGACTTAATTTGTCTGGCATATACTTGTGATAACACAGCACATAGGGCGTTTGCTTTGCACGTGGCTGACCCGGGTTCGATTTCTCCGTCCCTCTCGGAGAGCCCGGCAAGCTATCGAGAGTATCTCACCCACACGGCAGAGCCTGGCAAGCTACCTGTGGCATACTCGATATTCCAAAAACAATTACAACAAGTCTCACAATGGAGACGTTGCTGGTGCCCACTCGAGCAAATCGATGAACAACAGGACTACAGTGCTACAGTACAAAGCTATACTTGCTAAACAGACACACAGTGCCAACTATGGGAGATAACACTAAAAAGACTTGTATTCTTGACTTCCCAGTGAGAGAAATAAAGTTAACAGTTTTACAACTGTGTGGTCAGTATTGTGGCAGATTCTGTTAAGATGAGACACTTATATCAGGAGTATACAAGACCTTGTTGAGGAGTTGGGGAACCAAAAAAACAAGCAAAATAAAAAACAAAAGTGGATGATATAAAGCACATATCCTGAATGATATAAAGCATGTATCCTGTATGAGAAACAGAGTTTTACCAGCAGGAAGAAGGGAGAGCAAAGCACTGATCCACATATGAAAATCTTAAAGGAAAAGAAACGATAGAGTTCAATAGTAATTAGCATGTGAGAGGCATAACATAATAAAGAATGCAGAGAGGTGACTGGGTCAGGTGAAGACACATGAGGGATCCTTGGAAACATTCTTTAAATCTGTGAGGGAACTTACAAAAATAGCTCAATCAAAATTGCATTTCTTATATCCTTCGGGATTTGACAGGATGAGATTGAAGGGATGTATTCCAAGAATGGAGGCGGGAAGTTTAAGTGGGAGAAGCAGAGACACATGGAAGAAACAATGGAGACATAATCTAAAACAGTGAATTAGGAGTGTAAAAAAGAGGCGTTAAAGAGCAGTAAGTTATGGAACTTTAGTATATATAGCTAGTAAAGAAAGAGGTGTCAAAAGAAGGCTTCATTTTTCCACAGGGGCATTACTTAGTTTGCAGTAATTAGTCACCACCTGACTTGAATAATATGAGTTTCAGTAGTCTCCTACTTTCCACAATCTTAAACAGAAAAATATGGTTTAAACAAATTACTGCTTGAGTATATTTAGGGAGTTTGATCAATTTCATGAAGGATTATAATATTTTGTTGCAACAACCCACCAAACTATTCTTAATTTTTTAGTATGGATATCTACACAGACAGGTAACATAGATACCCATCAAAAGTGAAACTGAATCATTAATGAAAAGCCTCCCCCAATCCCTGGCATTCCATATGATCCCCCAAGCCCTGGCAGGAGTGATCCTGAAGACAAAGCTAGTAATAATCCCTGAGCACCACTAGGTATGACCCAAAATCCTCCTTAAAAAATATGACTCAAAACAAAACTTTACCATAAACAATGGCCAGAAACTGGTCATATCAGTAGCTGATTCTACTAAAAATTTAAAAAAAAATTAATATTTATCCTTATCAAGCTCTTCACTCAAATTAAAAATAAAAAGTAGAGAATGCTAAAGAAATTCTTATTCTAACTTTACTTCAAAACCAGACAAGGACATCTTTAGCAGAACAACAGCAGACTGGATTCAATACTACATGTAAAAAATTACATACCATGATCAAGCAAGATTTAACCAGGAGATTCAAGGATAATTTCATGTATATGAATTAATAAATGTGAATTACCGCATCAAAAAGGAAGTACATAGGTATTATGAGATAGTTCAGTGAAGTGGGCACTTGTTTTGCATGTGGTCAATGTGGGTTCAATCCCCAGCACCCCATATGGTCCTTTGAACCTTCCAAAAGTCATCCCTGATGACAGAGCCCAGAATTAGACCTGAAAACTACTGGGTATAGAACAAAACAAACAAACAACAAAAAAAGTAAGGGTCTGGAATGATAGTACAGCAGGTAGGGCATTTGTCTTGCATGCAGCTGACCCGGGTTCAATTCTGAACATCCCATATGATCCCCCATACACCGCCAGGAGAAATTCTTTTTTTTTTTTAATTTATTTATATTTAATTAGAGAATCACCGTGAGGGTACAGTTACAGATTTATACACTTTTGTGCTTATACTTCCCTCATACAAAGTTCGGGAACCCATCCCTTCACCAGTGCCCATTCTCCACCACCAGTAAACCCAGCCTCCTTCCCATCCTCCCCAATCCCATCTCCCCCCACCCCACCCTGCCACTGTGGCAGGGCATTCCCTTCTGTTCTCTCTCTCTAATTAGCTGGTGTGGTTTGCAATAAAGGTGTTGAGTGGCCGCTGTGCTCAGTCTCTAGCCCTCATTCAGCCCGCAACTCCCTTCCCCCACATGGCCTTCGACTACAATGTAGTTGGTGATCGCTTCTCTGAGTTGCCCTTTCCCCGGAACGTGAGGCCAGCCTCGAAGCCATGGAGTCAACCTCCTGGTACTTATTTCTACAGTTCTTGGGTGTTAGTCTCCCACTCTGTTATTCTATATACCATAGATGAGTGCAATCTTTCTATGTCTGTCTCTCTCTTTCTGACTCATTTCACTCAGCATGAAACTTTTCATGCCCATGCACTTAACTACAAAATTCTTGACCTCCTTTTTTCTAACAGCTGCATAGTATTCCATTGTATAGATGTACCAAAGTTTCCTCAACCAGTCATCCGTTCTGGGGCATTCGGGTTTTTTCCAGATTCCGCCAGGAGAAATTCTTGAAAGCAGAGCAAGGAGTACCCCTAAGCATCGCTGGGTGTGACCCAAAAAGCAAAAAATTAACAAACAAACAAAAAGGAAAACAAGTAAGTAAATAAATCATATGATCATATCAATGGACACAGAAAAAAATACATGACTAGATTTTTCAAAATTAAATGATTAAAAACCCTTAGCAAAATTGGATATAGAAGAAAAATACCTCATCATAATTAAGGCCATATATGACAAATCAATAATTATATCCAATAGAGAAAAACTGAAATTTTTTTTTGCCATCATGGTCAGGAATAAGACAAGACCTACTACCACTACCCTTTAATATAGTTTTGGAAGTCTTAGCAAGAGCGTTTGGAAATAAAAGGATATAAAACAAGTATAAATTGAAATAAAAGTAAAAATTTTACTATTCTCTGATGATATGATCATATGCACACAAAATACTAAATCCCCAAAACTCCAGTAGATATTTATTTAAACTAATAAATAAATACTATAAGGTGGCAGTTTACAAAATTTCCATAAAAAATTATTTGCATTGCTACATACAAATACTAATCTTGAAGACACTGAAGTCATGAAGATAATCCTACTTAAAATTTCATAAAAATGACTGAATATCTAGAAATAAGTTTAATCAAGACCAAGGAATTGAAAAAACAAAGAATATTCCAACATTATTGAAAAAGTATGACACATTTAATGAAAAGACCTCCCATGCACGTAGATTTGAATGATTAGCATAACATTTATTATAGTACACAAAGTACTATATAAATATTATTAAAGCAATATTCAGAAAATCAATGAAATGTATATATATAATTTCAATGTCATTCTTTACATTAATAGCAGAGAAATTATGAAATGTACTTGGAGCTATATAAAACCTAAAATAGTAAATATTCTCATGAGGTAGAAAAGAAAAGATATCACTATCTCTGAATTCAAGTTTTATTAATGGGAAAAATGAATTAAATTAACATGCTATGGAACTAAAACAACAAACACACAGGTCAATGGAACAGAATTTAGAACCCAGAAATAAAAGCACACATATAAGAAGAGCCAATTTGGCAAAGAAACCAATAGCCTAGAATGGAGGAAGAAAATTGCCTTTAATAAATGGTGTTTGACAATTTCAACATGCATATAATGAAGCAAGAACATCACATAAAATAATTTACAAATATTAATTCAGAATGGGGGCTGGAGCAATAGCACAGCTGATAGGGCATTTGCTTTGCATGCTGCCGACCTGGGTTTGATTCCTCCATCCCTCTCGGAGAGCCTGGGAAGCAACCGAGAGTATCCTGCCCACATGGCAGAGCCTGGAAGGCTCCTCATAGTGTATTCGATATGCCAAAAACAGTAACAACAAGTCTCACAATGGAGATGTTACTGATGCCCACTCGAGCAAATCAATAAACAATGAGACGACAGCGAGAGCGCTAACTTATTTATTTATTTATTTATTTATTTATCTTAATTTTTTTTTATTGAGTCACCATGTGGAAAGTTACAAAGTTTTCAGGTTTAAGTCTCAGTTACACAATGCTTGAACACCTATCCCTTCACCAGTTCACATATTCCACCACCAAGAATCACAGTATAGCTCCACCCCGCCCCCCCCACAAACCCAGCCCCCCCACCTGTGTAACTGATAAATTTCACTTTACTTTCACTTTACTTTGATTACATTCAATATTTCAACAAAACTTACTATTATTATTAAGGAAGCATTTGATAATTTGTTTTCTATTCCTGAGAATAAAGAGATATGAGGTCGAGTGACGTACTTAGCGGCCTCACGGTTTTGGGTTTCTGTATTTTAGTACTTTAGTAACTAAGTCCAGAGAAATATCTGCCAGAAATTGCATCACTGCAAACTTGTACTTCTCATTTATATTATATTCAACATATGAGTGCAATCTTTCTATGTCTGTCTCTTTCTTTCTGACTCATTTCACTCAACATGATACTTTCCATGTTGATCTATTTATATGCAAATTTCATGACTTCATGTTTTCTGACAGCTACATAGTATTCCATTGTGTATATGTACCAGAGTTTCTTTAACCAGTCATTTGATTTGGGGCACTCTGTTTTTTTCCAGATTCTGGCTATTGTAAACAGTGCTGCAATGAACATAGGAATGCAGATGTCATCTCTACAATACCTTTTGCCTCTCCAGGATATATTCCCAGGAGTGGTATTGCTGGGTCAAATGGAAGCTCAATTTCTCATTTTTTGAGAATCGTCCATATTGTTTACCAAAAGGGCTGAACCAGTCGGCATTCCCACCAGAAGTGAAGGAGAGTCCCTTTCTCCCCACATCCATGCCAACACAGGTTGTTTTTGTTTGGGGGGATGTGGGCCAGTCTCTGTGGTGTGAGATGATATCTCATTGTTGTTTTGATCTGCATCTCCCTGATGATTAGTGATGTTGAACATTTTCTCATCTGCCTCTCAGCCATTCGGATTTCTTCTTTGGGAAAATTTCTGTTCATTTCATCACCCCATTTTTTGATCGGGTTGGCAGTTTTCTTCATGTGGAGTTCAACCAGTGCATTGTATATCTTTGATATCAACCCTTTATCAGATGGATACTGCGTAAATATCCTTTCCCATTCTGTAGATTGTCTTTGTATTTTGGTCACTGTTTCTCTTGAGGTCCAGAAGCTTCTTAGTTTGAGATAGTCCCATTCATTTATCTCTGTTTTCACCTGCTTGGCCAGTGGCCTGTCAGCTTTGAAGATACCAGTGTCTTCAATGTCGTGGAGGGTTTTGCCGACCTTGTCTTCAATGTACCTTAGGGAATTCTGGTCTGATATTGAGGTCTATAATCCATTTTGATCTGACTTTTGTACATGGTGATAGGTGGAGGTCTAAGCCCATTTTTTTTTGCATGTAGCTGTCCAGTTTTGCCAGCACAATTTGTTAAAGATGCTTTCCTTGCTCCACTCACATTTCTTGCTCCCTTATCAAAGATTAGATGGTCATATATTTGGGGGTGTGTGTCAGAATATTCAACCCTGTTCCATTGGTCTGCAGCTCTGTTTCAGTACCAAGCTGTTTTAATGACTACCACTTTGTAGTAGCGTTGGAAGTTGGGGAGGTTGATTCCTCCCATTTTCTTTTTCCCAAGAATTGCTTTAGCTATTCATGGGGGCTTATTGTTCCATAGGAATTTCAGGAGCACTTGCTCCATTTCTTTGAAGAATGACAAGGGTATCCCTATAGGGATCACATTGAATTTGTACAACGCTTTGGGGGTAATTGCCATTTTGACAATATTAATTCTTCCAATCCATGAGGGTTATCTTTCCATTTCCTCGTGTCTTCTTTTATTTCCTGAAGTAGCGTTTTGTAGTTTTCATTATACAAGTCCTTTACCTCCTTAGTTAAGCTAATTCCGAGGTACTTGATTTTTTGAGGCACAATTGTGAACAGGATTGCTTTTCTCATGTTGTTTTCTTCTCTCTCATTATTTGCACATAAGAAAGCCATGGATTTGGGGCATTGATTTTATAGCCTGCAATTCACTATAGGAGTCTATTGTTTCTAGGAGTTTCTTGATAGAGGTTTTAGGGTTCTCTAATTATAATATCATATCATCAGCGAATAGTGAGAGCCTGATTTCTTCCTTTCCTACCTGAATGCCCTTAATATCTTTTCCTTGTCTAATCGCTATTGCAAATACTTTTAGTACTATATTGAACAGAAGTGGAGAGAGTGGGCATCCTTGTCTCCTCTCTGTTCTCAGAGGGAAGGCTCTTAGTTTTTCCCCATTGAGGATGATGCTTGCTGTAGGCTTGTGGTAGATGGCTTTGACTATATTGAGGAAGGTCCCTTCTGTACCCATTTTGGCAAGAGTTTTCATCATAAACGGGTGCTGGATCTTGTCAAATACTTTATCTGTATCTATTGATCTGATTATATTATATTTATCTTTTCTTTTGTTGATATAATGGATTATGTTGATTGATTTCCAAATGATAAATCATCCTTGCATCCCTGGGATGAATCCCACTTGGTCATGGTCTATGATCTTTTTGATGAGTTGTTGAATTCTGTTTGCTAATATTTTGTTGAGAATCTTCGCATCTGTGTTCATCAGGGATATTGGCCTGTAGTTTTCTTTTTTTTGTGGTGTCTTTGTTTGCTTTTGGTATTAGGGAGATGTGAGCCTCATAGAAACTGTTTGGGAGGGTTTCTGTTTCTTCAATTTCCTGGAAAAGCTTGAGAAGAACTGGCAATATGTCCTCTTTAAATGTTTGTAAGAATTCGCTAGTGAATCCATCTGGACCTGGGCTTTTGTTTTTGGGAAGGCTTTTGATTACCATTTCAATTTCCTTGATGTTAATAGGACTATTCAGATACACCACGTCTTCTTGGTTCAGCCTTGGGAGATTATAGGAATCCAGGAATTTATTCATTTCTTCTAGGTTCTCTTGTTTCGTGGCATACAGATATTCAAAGTAGTCTCTGATGTTCATTTGAATTTCTTTGATTTCTGTTGTGATGTCCCCCTTTTCATTTCTGATTTGGCTTATAAGGGTTCTCTATCTCTCTTTCTTTGTGAGTCTTGCTAGTGGTTTATCAATCTTATTTATTTTCTCAAAGAACCAGCTCTTGGTTTCATTGATCTTTCAGATTGTCTTTTGGGTTTCCATATCATTAATTTCTGCTCTAAGTTTTATTATCTCTTTCCTTCTGCCTGGTTTGGGCTCCTTTTGTTGGTCCTTTTTTAAGGTCCTGAGCTGTGAAGTCAAGTTATTTATGCGGGCTCTTTCTTCCTTCCTGAGATATGATTACAGAGCTATAAATTTTCCCCTTAATACGCTTTTGGCTGCGTCCCAAAGTTCTGGTAGCTCGTGTCTTCATTCTCATTTGTTTCCAGGTACCTTTTGATTTCTTCCTTGATTTCCTTCCTGACCCACTCATTGTTCAACATTGAGCTATTTAATTTCCAGGTGTTTGATTTAGTTTTCTGCATCTGTCTATGATTAACTTCTATTTTCAGCTAATCATGGTCTGAAAAGAAAGCTGGTACAATGTCTATTTTGTTGATTCTGTTGAGGTATGTTGTGTGGCCCAGTGCATGGTCTATTCTGGAAAATGTTCCATGTGTACTGGAAAAGAATGTGTATTCCCTTTTTTTTTGGATATAGAGCCCTGTATAGATCTATTAGCCCTCTCTCTTCTATTTCTTCCTTAAAAGCCAGTGTTTCCTTGGTGAGTTTTATTCTTCTTGATCTGTCCAGAGGTGATAGGGATGTGTTGAAGTCTCAAACTACTATTGTCTTGCTCACAATGTCCTTCTTAAGGTCTATTAGCAGCTGTTGTAGGTATTTAGCTGGTCCCTCATTGGGTGCGTACACATTTAGGAGTGTGATTTCTTCCTGCTGTACATATCCCTTGATTAATAAAAAGTGGCCTTCACTATCCCTTCTAATCTTTTTCAACCTGAAGTCTATATTGTCTGATACTAGTAAAGCCACCCCAGCTTTTTTGAGGGAGCTGTTTGCTTGCAGGATTGTTTTCCATCCTTTGACTCTGAGTCTGTGTTTGTTCTGGCTATTCAGATATGTTTCTTGCAGGCAGCAGAATGTTGGGTTGAGTCTCTGAATCCATTTTGCCAGTCTGTGTCTCTTAATTGGTGAATTAAGACCATTTACATTGAGAGAGATTATTGTCAAAGGGTTTTGTGCCATCTTTCTGTAAGTGTTTGTTGTGCTTGTAGGGGTTTTTCTTTTCTTATAGTAGCCCCTTTAGACCTTCTTTTAGGTTTGGTTTAGAGTCTATGAAGTTCCTGAGTTGTTGTTTATCCACAAAATAGTGTATTATTCCTTCGAGTTTGAATGAGAGTTTGGCCAGATAAAGTATTCTTGGTTAAGCATTCATTTCATTGAGTTTTTTCACTATATCCCATCACTGCCTTGAGCTTGAAGGGTTTCCTCCGATAGGTCTGCTGTGAACCTAAGGGGTGCTCCATTGTATGTTATTTCCTTCTTCAACCTTGCAGCTTGCAGTAATGTGTCTCTATCTGTTACGTCCATCATCCTAACTATGATATGTCTTGGAGTTTTTCTGTTAGGGTCTCTTTTAGCTGGCACCCTTCTGGCTCCTTGAATCTGGATGTCTGCATTCTCCAGCTCTGGGCACTTTTCAGCAATGATTTTTTTGACTGTGGCTTTTTCATTGGGGTTTGTTCCCTGTCCTCCTGATACTCCGATAATTATGATGTTGTTCCTCTTGAAATCGTCCCCTATGACTCTAATTCTCCCTAGAGCTATTTTGAGGTCTCTCCCCATTGTTGTTGCCTGTAGGCTGCCTGCAGCTGATCTTCAAGCTCACTGATTCTGTCTTCTGCTGCAGTCATTCTATTGTTGAGGGCACCCACTGAGTTTTTTAATTCATCTACCGAATCCTTTATTTGTGACATTTCCTTTTGTAGATTTTTTTTATTTCTGCTCTCATTTCTTCCCGTAATTTCTCAGCTGTCTGTTGTATCGTTTCTGTCAGGTCCTCCTTTTATTTAACGAATACCTTGTCAATCTTTCCACTGAGTTCATTGAACATCTTGAGGATTTCACCTCTGAATTCTTTATCAGAGAGCTTAAGTTTGTAGGAAATGTCTATTGAGGCATCTGGACTCCTTTCTTCCTCCTCTCCTTGTGGCGGGGATTTGCGTTGTTTCTTCATATTGTTGTGGTGGTATGGAAGAGGGACCTTCAAGTTCACCTCTGGGTGCAAAAAAGGATTCTGAATGGGCTTGGTCAGTGGTGATCAATTTTTTCTGTACCACCTCTAGAATATGTTCCTCTCTGATGTGCCTCTATTCTTTATGTGAGGCTTCAAGCAATGCTTTTTGAGAGTGGGGTCCTTTAGCTTTGGCTTGAATAGCTGCTTATATTCATTGGTAATTTTCAAACTTGGAATTAGCTAGCAACCTATTTAGGAATTATTTTAGGGACCACTAATATGATACTTGGGGATAAAGGGGATGAACACTGAGAAGTACCTAATAAATGCTTGGTATTTCAAAAAAAAGAAATGCAGCCGCCGGAGCGGCCACCGACTCAGAAGGAGGCCACGCCCACTTTTGTTGAAGCCTCGCTCACTTTTGTTGAGGCCACGCCACTAACACAATGTGGCTGGGTGACCTCAGGGAGGGAGCTGACCAGTGGGGCGGCGCTGAAGGGTGGCAAGGGGCTAGGTGGGCATCGCTCAGGCAGGGTGGAGTCGGGGTCCGAAAGAAGATGGCGGGGGTGGGGGTGGGGAAGTACAGGCACAGATGAGATGGCGCCTGTTCAGTCCACTAACCTGCAAGAGGGAGCGGACCAGCGTGGCAGCAGACAGCGCTAATTTAAAATGGATTAAAGACATGGCCATATTACTCAAAAGCATTAAATACAAAGAAGCCATAGGCAATATGTTCTTGACATCAAACCTTGAGAACTGTTTGGAATGTCCAATTTAATAGCAAAAGAAACAAAAACAATAATAAAGTCTTTAGGCGCGGAGGGTCCATTTCGCTCTCAGCAGCTCTGGATTTATCTGGGCCTAGGGCATGTCAGTTACACCCACTTCCCATGATTACCTAGGAGCCCCAAAGTGTAAAAACCGTATACCTCTGGGTTAGGAGTCTTAGAAGGTGCCTCTCACCACGTGGATATTGCTGCCGCCGCCTTGGTAGTAGGGCTGTCCTTCTTGAAAGGGAAACTCCAACAATAGTGAGTTTTGTGTTGAAATATGGAATGTAATCAAGGTAAAGAGAAAATGAAGTGAAATTCATCAGTTATGCAGATGGGGGTGGGGGGGCGGGGGCGGGAGGTATACTGGGGTTTTGGGTGGTGGAATATGGGCACTGGTGAAGGGATGGGTGTTTGAATGTTGTATAATTGAGACATAAAACTGAGAACTTTGTAACTTTCCACAGGGTGATTCAATAAATAAACAAATAAATAAATAAATAAGAATAAACCATTGGGACTATGTTAATCTAAAAAACTCTAGGAAAATAAACTTGCAATGAAACAAGAAGTCCTCCTGCTAAATGGGAGAGAATATATATTGTCATATGTTTGACATGGGATAATTAAAATATAAAATGAACTCTTCAAATATAACAATAAAAAGCAAAAACTGAGCTTTAGAAAATGGCCAGAGTATCTGAATAGACTGCTTTTCCAAATAAGGCATACATATGGTCATGACATGACGTTCATCATTTTATTACTAGGGAAATGTGAGTCAAAAACAGTAATGAAAGCCTGCTTCAAGCACTTGTGGTAAAGGCAGTTGGGACAGAGAAAGGACCACTACAATAAAGGAAGCTGGAAATGATCATTCTGGATAAGAATTGTGTGCTGAAAGTAGGTAAAGGAAGAAACATGGTAACCCCTCAGTATCTGTATTACAAACCATAATGCCCAAAGGAGAGAGAGGGAGAGAGCTAGAGACAGACAGACAGACAGACAGAGAGATGGAGGCACAGAAACAGACACAGAGACACCGAGACAAAGATAGAGAGAAGGAGAGTTACTGCACTAGAGGTAGACTGAGGGAAGGGATGGCAGGAGAGAAACTGGGATCATTGGTGGTGGGAAATGGACACTGCTGGAGGGCATGGGTCTTGGAACATTGTATGGTTGAAAGCCAATCATGAACAGCTTTGTAACCGTGTATCTCATGGTGACTCAATTTTTTTTTAAAGGAGGAGGTGGAAAAAACTTTTTAAAAAGCAGTAATGAGATACTATCTTACACCTTTGAGAACATCTTGATGTCAAGGAATGACAAGTGTCAGATAGAATGTGGAGAGGAGGGAACCCTTTATACATTGTTGGCATAGCCATAGGGAAAGTAGTATGGGAATTTCTGAAAATAGGAAATAAAAAGTTTATATTTCCAGTTATTCCAATTTTATGCATTTCACAGAAAAAACATGACTGATTTAAAGACCCCATCCCCTCCTCGTGGCATTATTTAAAATAAACATTATTTAAAAATGTTTAAGAATTGGCTAAAGTCTAAGCGTTAATTCAGTGACAAATGGAGAAGGGTATGAGATACATATTCATATATACAAACACACAGTGGAATACTATTCAGATGGAAGGAAAGATGAAGTCCCAGACTGCAACTACATGAAACAACTTATGAGATACTATGCTTTAGTTAAATAAGCCAAAGATAAATGCTGCATAATTTCATGCATGTGCAATATTTTGTAAAACTAACCACATAAATAGAACTGTATTATTTTGACTCTAACATTAGTAGAAACCAGAAAGGAGAGGAGAAAGTGATAATAGACCAAATGGGACATGTCACTGTCACTGTCATCCTGTTGCTCATCGATTTGTTTGAATGGGCACCAGTAACGTCTCTCATTGAGAGACTTATTGTTACTGTTTTTGGCATATCCAATATGCACGGGTAGCTTGCCAGGCTCTCTGAGAGAGGCGGAGGAATCGAACTTGGGTCGGCTGCATGATAGGCGAACGCCCAAAATGCTGTGCTGTCGCTCCAGCCCTGGCGCACACATAAAAGTTGCATAATATTATAACATCATATTTCAATTTTTAAAAGTTTACTTGAAAGAAAAGTCTATTGCATGCTTAAAGCATTTTCTCTCCCAACTTCCATTGTGCCTTTTTATTTATAAAGTTAAATTTAAAAAAAAAACAAGCACTAAGATATAATTTATAAAGGAATGCTAATTGACTCCATAATTTATAAAAACATTTTTGGAATTTACAAATGGCTCAGCCTGTGCTCTCAATGAGGTACATAAGATAAGTAAATAAGCAGTTTGTTTTTCTTTCCATTTTTCTGCTAAGTTGGAATGAGAAGTTGAATTATCCAGATAGTTCACGTTAATTTACTAGTATTTCTACCATGAATTTTCTCCATATTATATAAGTTAGGCCTATGAGGAAAGTTTTGCTCACAAAATAGGGTTTATATTTTCTTTAAACATAGAGCAGATGAGACAAGGAAAAAGAAGGGGTGAGGGGGAAGCAGAGGGGTAGAGAGAAAGGAACAAAAATAGTTTTTACTATTAACAATGATTAAATAATATGAATGCTTCGGATAATAGTCCTTCCTCAGGCATTCCTGTTTCAATCATCTAATTTTCACATATGCTTCAGATTTGGTTGTTTTTGGGGAAACCCAGTGGTTCTCAGGGTTTACTCCTAGCTCTGCACTCAGGGGCGGGCTCAGGGGGCCACCTGGGGTGCCAAGAAGTGAACCCGGTCCACCCTATGCAAGGCAAGCACCCTATCTATTGTATAATCACTCTAGCCCACTTTTGGGATTTTAAAGCTTTTAAATCAAATAATCAACATGTTGGGGTTAACATGTTATTTTATCCATAAAAAAATAACAAAATAATAACTCTCCCCTCTTGGAGAGCCTGGCAAGCTACTGAGAGTATCCCGCCCACAGGACAGAGCCTGGCAACTTACCCGTGGCATACTAGATATGCCAAAAGCAACAACAAGTCTCACAATGGAGACGTTACTGAAGACTGCTCGAACAAATTGATGACCAAGGGGATGGTAGTGCTACAGTGCTACAGTTGGCGTGAAAATAACCCTGCCAAGCTCTAACATCCTACCATTCTTCCTGTGAGTGAGAAAAAGCTGAGAAGAATTATCTTACATCTTAACTAAGGCAGACTTTCATGACTTGAACATGCAACAGATAATTGAGGCAATTATCTTCCCAGGAATTCCTGCCTCAATTACCTGTATATCCTGACCAAAAAAAAATAAGGTTTGAATTATTATGCAGCTTTTATAATATTTTACGTTTCCTTAATAATCAAGACAAAACTCAAGTAGAAGTGTTTCCTATATTGGAATAATTTTCTCTCATTTCTTTTCTACCTATGAGAGGCTGAGAGTGAAATAAAAGGAGGCATAATACAATATTCTATAAACACCAGCTGTCGTGTAAAGGTCTGGAGGTTCATTTCATCTTAGAACGTATTTTTTAAAGAATTGCTGGTTTAACATAAAATAATAACTCCATTGAAATATGACACAAGTTTTAGCCTTGGAGTCTATACCCAAGTAAAAACTCAGAGTTCTTTCTTCTCTAAACTTTAAGATGCTTTCAAGAGGTGCTAATAAAATAAATGACGTGCATTTTACTCAATTCCGCATATTTAACCATGCTGAGTGATAAAAACTTCTTTCTCTCTTATTCACATTTATTTAAAAATGAGTCGTTGCATACTCAGCTTCCCTGACCAGCAACTGAAGCCAAGTTCTTGTTTGAAAGGGAGTGAGTTATCCGGTGTGATTGGTTTTATGGGTTACACTTTTGTGATGAATTATTCCCAGATGCTGAAATGGGAAAAGTGAACTTTTCTTCTCTGAATTACCTGTATAAGCAGGTGGATTTCAACCAGATGGTTTCAACCAAATTATATTCTGCTATTGTTCTAGACATAGTTAAAAGTTATAGAAAGACTTTCCATTGCCTAAACATCATTATCACACTTCATATGACAAAGTATTTACTAAGAATGGACTTTGAGAAAACTATGCTAAGGCATTCTCTTTACATTCACTGAGTTGTTCTAAACTAGTTGTTCTAAACTTATGCAACTGTTACCCATTATAGGCATTGAGCAAAAGAGAGGAGTCATGACCTAGGTAAATATGATATCATTAAAAGCTGATAATAACTCTTAAATTCAGAACCTGCTATAAATCTAATAATTGGAGTTCAAAGACAAGCTTCTCTGAAGAGAAACAGTGGATACTTAGGGTCATAAGGTCCTTCCAAGAGAAGAACCTTAAACTAGAGTATAAGTTCAAATTATTTAGCTGGGATGTGATCCCTGGAAATACAAAATTGTGAACAGAGAGGGGAAAACACTCAATAAAAGGGGGAGTATCAAGGCAACTTTCACAGTTAGTTTCCACTATGGGGCAATTCTGTAAAAGGATTGTAAAATAGATGCCTTAAATTTATGACACTCAAATGGGGAAGAGTTTCAGTAGAATTGACACTTTTGAATTACTGGTAGAGTACAAGGTTTCAAGCACGGGGAGCCTTCTTCTAGCAGAAAATATTTTCACCATTATGTCAAAAAGTCCACAGACACGGAATTACAGGTACTGACATCTGAAAATTATTTAGAATACAGTGAAATGTTAAGGTCAGAGGACTGTAAACAGGACACATGATATATCTCTGCAGTGAGTGACTTGCTTCTCGTCTCTCTCCTTTTTTCTCTTACTCTATCTTTTCTCTCTTTTTTATGTCTGCCATTATTTAAACTGATTACAGATATTAGATAAGAGAGACTTGACTTGCCTTTTAATCAATTGTTATGTTTTACTTTGAGAGAATTATTTTATAACTACTTGGAAATTTTAATTTAACATATTTTAACTAAAAACATAAAGATGGAAAGAAGAAATTGTAATAAAAATAATTATTTGTAAACCAAGATATTTTATGTGATTATAAACTCTGAGGATCATTATGTTTTTCCCCCCTATGTTTACCAATATATTGATGATTCTAATCTACTTTACTAATATAACATATCAGATTCAGTTGCCACCTAATATAACATATTAGACTCAGTTGCCACTTGAAAGAACAAAATATTCTTCATGCTTCCCTAGGTCAAATGATTTTCACAGGAAATCAATCAATCGATTGACAGCTTACTGTGTCAATATGACTTTACAGAGCTAACTTCTGCCTTTTATATTGGTTATTTTGGACCAGTGAAATAAAGAAGTTGAGAATATTGTAAGCAACAGGTTTTCCTGTGATTTAGTGATTAGTCTTAAGTTTTAAAGACATATAAAGGCTTTGGGGTGTTGAATTAAAATTCAAGTTGAGTTTCTGTAAATGCTTTGAGTTTCTGTACATATATTCTAGTGATTAAGAAATTATGTTCTACAGAAGAAACAAAGTCACACAAAATTAATGAAAAAAAAAGATACTTTTGGGGAATCCAATCGGTTTGTTGACATTCCAAGAATATCAAATAGTTTGGTTGCTATTACACTACTTCTTCTTTTTATTCACATTCTAATTTCATAATAACTAGAAGCAAGTCTTTAAATACTGTATGAGGATGTTGTCTGAAGAAGACTGATCCATGGAAAATCAACTGCCCCTTCTGAAATGATGTTTCCTCTAAGGATAAAATCTTTCCAAGTGACACCTTGGTTATTTTAAAGTCAGTATGGCAGTAATGTATTTGACTTCCCTTTCTATTCCAACTAAGGAAAAATAAATAATTGTTGAATCCATGTCAATGAAAGATCTTTATGAATCTTCTTTATAGTCAAGGTGGTATTTTTCTGCACTGAAAGGCTTTGGAGCATGTCAATTTATTGTGCATGTCCATCCTCCATATTAATGTGAATTAATTATTATGGAGGATCAATGGAGCATGAGTTATTCTTGAGCTTTGTGTGATTTCTAAGAATAATCAAAAGCCAAAGATATTACATTAGATAAAGGTCTGTAGAGTAAAATGATAAAATACTCAATTTTATTAAACAGGCTTACAAGTACTCCATTAGATGTGAAGAAAGTCAAGAAGTTGGAGAAAGTACCTTATTTCATTGAGTGTACATCTCATAATAAGATTTAACATTGAGATTAAGTGATCAACTTGATAGACAAAATTTGACAGACCACTCAGACATGAGTTATAATACTTTCCAAATTTAGCTTCTCATCCTGTTACTTTTTATGAATTTCTAGGTTCTTGCACAGCTTATCCCTATTTACTTGTTTTCCCAATCTCAAGGTTTTCCCAATCTCAATGCTTCTTGATTTAACTTGATTATCTAGTGGTTCTCTGAGCACTGCAACCTTTGGTCACCAGACCCTATTTAATATTTATAGACAGTATTGCCCTTTGATAAATTTGAATGTCTTGAGGTTGATTACCTGGTGAAACAAGCTCACTCCATATGCCAGAATAATGCTTTACTTTATTATTATTCTTTTGTTTTTCAAGTCACACCCAAAGTGCTCAGGGATTTACTTCTGGCTGTACACTCAGGAATTACTCTTCATGGTCCTCTGGGTTTGATATGGATGCTGGGGGTGGAACCGGATCAGTTGTATACAAGGAAATGCCCTACTGGCTTTTGTGTGCTTTATAACACATTTAGGCTTACACACTTCCAGAGGGCAAGAAATACATATGACTGTGACTATATTAGACTATGGGTCTAAAAATTCCACCCTTACTCCTAGATTGCTAAGGTATTTTTATTCATTTTGAATAGGGTGGCCTGTGTGATCCCCACCCTCACTTTTAATTGGACTCCAGGTTTCCAGAGAATGACTTGGGAGGTGCCCCAATTTAGGGAAAAAACTTTTAATAACATATATATTATGTATATATATAAAACATACACATAGAAATAAGTGGGAGATCACATATTAAAAATTATATAATATTGCAAATCAATGGCTTTCACTCCCCCACAAAAAAGAAATGTTCTCAAATTGCTTTTACCTTTTCCTATTGTTCTATTGTTTATTGTTTTAATAACTCAAATGGAGATTTCTTAAGATGTCTTAATAACAATTTTAGTGAATTAAGACAAAAAGTCAATTGTAAGTAATACCTATATCTGGAGCAATATAGCACTCAGTTTTACCCAACATTTCTATTTGATTGCTGGAACTCAAGTTTTATTGAGAATTAACTCCACTCTGGCCTGTAGACTGGTTATTATTAGTCAATTAGTACAACAAGCTATATCCCCAATGGAAGATATTACAGGAAAAATACCATCAATGTAGTTTTCTTTTTATCACATTACAAATGTTGTGGAACATATGAATAGACCTGTATTGCCAGATCTTTATATTGTCTTGATAAGAAAAGGCCAACAAAGTTTCCCTCTTATCGGAGATAGGTCATTTATGAGGGATATTAGTAAATACATCTTTGGCTCATGTCCTGAAAGAGAGATCAACTATAAAAAATGCTACCTGAGGAAATTATTGTTCTTTGGGAAAATTTTACTAAGTATCTCCTTTTTTATGAAAATCTCTTTTCTTCAGTCAAATAATGATGCTCACAGTATCTTCACATGGCTTCTTCAGATAGAGTGTCCTTAGCTATCTTTAAGTAAAGAAAAATCAATTCTAAATCTGTGTTTCTTTTCTTACAGACTAGATTTTATCAATAAACTAAAAAATGAAATCAAAGAGGTTAAATATGTATTTTCCAGTGAATTCTTTCTTTGAGAGGCCAGACAGTTTTATTTGAAAAAGAATATAAAGTCCATTTATGAAATGTTTTTTGTTTTTCAACATTTATGATAACTTCTATTTCTTATGAAATATATAAATGTACATATATAATAACAAACACATAATAAATAATCAAACACAAAATCTGGGAAGTTATTGCAGCCAGAAAAGTCGTGAATAAAGAGCATTTTTCTGCTTTGAGAAGTTGGGCAAAATGTGAGCAAATAAGTGCAGAGTTAATTTCAATTTTCTGGCAAAGAACTTTTCAGTATTTTAATCAATGAAGTGTTAATGAAAATTCCACTGGCTGCAATATAGAAAAACAACTACCAATTTCATCGTATTGAAAATGACAAGCTCTAACCACTCAGTTTTATTGTTAAGAAAGAAAATATTTATTTACAATGAGGTAAAAATGAATTTGTGAATGGTTAAAGAGAGAAGACATTTTATGCATATTTAAGAGAGAAAAATGTTTACTTCACAAACTCCTATGAAGTACTGACTATATGACCAAAGCTTTCACAGATTTTTTTTGAATAAATAATTTCATTTCAATGAACTGAACAAGATTACTTTATGATATTCTCAAGAACAATGAATATCACCCTGTAAGCAGGGGCTAACACATTAGACATAAGTCTCACTGTCAAGAACACTGCCACATTCCCAGTTCTCCGAGAAAGTTCTTTTCGCTTCCCCTATCTCTTCCCTCTACCGTAATGGATTCCACTCAGTTAACATCAATCCCTGCTGCTTCTCTTTCACTATCTTGGATACTTTCTTTATTTTAATTTTAGTCTCCTCTGTACTGATGCTCTAAACTCACTAAACTATCACCTCCATCTTCAAGAGGCATAATAATAGAGTTAAAACTTGAATCCCTAGACTGCAAGTATTGTTCCCTCTTCTCAGCACTCTGAAACAAGGTTCATTTTCATTAAAGCTTGTGCCTATCCCATGATTCAAAGTCTTCAGTGAGTCTATATCAAAGTCTCATTTATGGAATTATTGGACTTCTTAGATCCCCATGGTTGTACTTAACTTATACTATACCTTGGTGGGAATCAGTCTTTTTTGTCTCTTTGATTTGGGGCCACACCCAGTGGAGCTCAGGGCTTGCTCCTGGCTCATCACTCAGGGTACACACACTGGGGGTTTGGGGAACCACTTGGGGTACCAGGGATTGAGCTGGGGTAGGCCATATGCAAGTCAAGTGCTATTGTTCTGGCCCTGGGAATCAGTCTTAAATTAGATTTGGTCTCTTCCATTTTGAGAGTTTAGCCAAGCTTCCCTATGATATTGATGGATAACATTTTATATAAAGTCCTACAGGAACCTTAAACTGACAATGAAACCATGCAAGGTCATGCATGGGTTTGACCTTGAGAACTGCAGCCTCAGATGTACAGGTTAAAGTTTAAATAGTTTATTTGGGAAATATTCTTCATAGTCACCAATTGAGAAATTAAAAATAGAGGTAAGGAAGGGAGTCAATAATGATGGCTTTCTAGACTCTGGGGAAGTCATCTGGAGGCTGCAGTTGTGTCTGAAAACTGTCATCCAAGGCATGACCTTACATGGGTTTCAGTGTCAGTTTAAGATCCCTGTAGGACTTCACATAAAATGTATCCATCAATATCATAGGGAAGCTTGGCTAAACTCTCAAAATGGAAGAGACTGTATCCCTAGCTCTTCCTACTATTCTGGGAATAAGAGGGCTGATACTATGAGAGAAGGTGCTCAGGCAAATAGCTTCATGCGTTTAGTTAGAAGTCATTGAATTAGATGTTCTTGGCATCTTTGAGTACCAATGAGAGTGTATGGCTCTGATATCATTTGTTATGTAGGCACGCATGCAGAAATGGTTTCAGATTCAGATGTATAACTTCTTTGGAAGGAAAGAAGCTCCTTGCTACCTACCATATATTCTCAGGTATGTGCCTATAAGTTAGTGACTGACCTGAAAAATATATTCAATAGTCCTGAGGTATATACTCAACTATGCCACCACCACCATAAATTCCATTTTAGCTATTTTTTTCTCCAACTAATCCAAAAGGTTTAATTTCCAACTAATAGTTTCCTTCTCATTAAGGAAATGTCCTACTGATGTTCTAGCTGCCATATCCCCTCAGAAATGGCTTCTCATACTCTGATAAAAATTCACTAATGAAACATTTTCTCTGGACACTAAATTAACATGGATATAATAGTCACTTTTTAAAATTTTTGTACATTATTAATTTCTAAAAACAACAAAAGAAAAGAAAAGAAAAGAAAAGAAAAGAAAAGAAAAGAAAAGAAAAGAAAAGAAAAGAAAAGAAAAGAAAAGAAAAGAAAAGAAAAGAAAAGGAAAACCCCAACCACTTTAATTCTTTAATTGGGGAATTTTGAAAACAAGGGTTCAAGTCCAGTTCCATTAAAATGTGTAATAAAATTAATACTGTCTTGCTGTAAGCCTGGCATTAAATTATTAAAAATAATAGTCATATGTTCTGCTGACTTATAAAGCAGACTTTATGTACAGTAAGCAAAGAGTAAAGACTTTTTAAAAAGAAAGATAGCTACAAAATTAGGAACATTTGGAAAATTCTAAGTTTAAAACGCAGCTCAGATAATTTTTGAGATTATGCCTTTAGTTGCAATTCAAGTATTGATTTACTGATGGTTATTGAGAAAGATTAGGATATTTCTCATTAATCTATCTCTAAACTGTAGAAAAAAGTTAATATGCACTGGTAGATTTTTCACAATATACATATTTCTAAAAAAGTTACTTCCATGCCAAAATGCAATCATTGTACAGTACTTAATACTCCAGAAAAAACTTACTGTTAAATGTTATGCAGATGAAAGTTTGTGGTAGTCCATAGTAGTATTTATAAATCTTTTTCCAACCATGATATTCTTCTAATTTTGTTTCGTTTTTAATTTCTCCCTCTGCCTCCTACCTACAAGTTGGTGCCCTAATCTTATGCTATGTCTCCCATCCCCAATTTTGCAATTTTTATCTTTGAGCCCCTTAGAATAAATGTATGGACCCTAGTTGAGAAACACTCCCCTATAGAGTCAGTTACTCTTTGGAACTTGGGTGGTCACTGATTTATATGATAAAATGGGTCATTTTGATGAATTTTCAGTATTACATAACATTCTATTAGGGTTTTTATTAAAAGAAGGTGAGATAAGCATTTGTGACTTTTTATATACAAATATGGTCCTCACAGTCTGGTGTCCAAATCACCAAGAGTAGCATCACTAAACTTGTTAAAAATATAAATTCTGACTCTCTACTCCAGATCTACAGTAGAGTCAGAAAAATCTTGGAGCACAGCCCAGGATGTTACCTTTTATTAAACATTTTAGGTGATTATGATGCACACTATAGGTTGAGGACTGTTGCTCTGTTAAAAAAGAACAATAATTTTTCTTCTTTATGCTACAGAGTTGCCAATCTTAATTGTCAGAATATGATTAGGCTGGCCAGAAGAATCCTGTTACTTGATATCAACTCCTAACACTAAGTGATTTTTTTATATAATTACATTTCCAACTGACATTTATCATATATCTAAAATAAAATTGAAAGGAACTATCTTGCAACAAACAAATAGATCAAAGGAGAAAGACACTTAAAATACATTTTTGGCAGAGTGCATGCTCTAAACTCAGATAGCTGAATTTATATTAGTCCATATTGGAGGGTATCCAGCTACTTTTCATCTTAGAAAAAGTTGTATTCTCTTAGTATTCATCTGGACTTCATACCGTCTATGCCATAGTTGAAAGTTTCTCAGAAAAGATGCATTTGCTGCACGTCATGTAATGTCATAATCTGTTTTTCTATGAATATCTACAACTATTTCTTCTTTGCCAAACTGCTCCTTTTGCAGTTTCTGGTGATATTGGGGTGCAATATGGAGTCTTTAAGCATACTCTTCCCTAGAGTTTGTGCATTTAAGAAAGCTCAAAGCACCCCCCTTTGTGTGTACAGGTTGAGAAAAGTCTCTCTGCAAAACTCCCAGCCTCTTATGACCACAAAACAAGAGAATAGAAATGCTAATGTGGCATTATTAGTGAGAGGTAGGACCTTCCAGTCTTTTGTGGACAGGAAGCCTTTTGGGGTGATTGAAATGTTTGCATACAGTATAGCAAATGCCATCCATGGATGTTCCCACAGTCAGCACTCAGAGATAGCCCAGGCACGGGTTGGTCTTTTATCTATGACCAGTTCTGAAAGACAACTTGACATTCTTTTAATGTCATGCAAATGTATTCCCCTGTACAATGCCAGTGATTCCTTAGATTCCCAAGACAAGCCATACATATCTTAATAAATCCAAGTAAACATTAAAGAATTTAGAGGAGAATGGTCTTTCACTGATAGAGAAGCCATCATTTGTGCTCTTCAAATTATAAGAGGAAGTGTTTAAATTATTTTCAGTGAGAACTCACTCCAGATAAATATGGGCAACAGTGCTATTCTGTTCCCAACTATCCCATGCACCACCCTCTCATTGAAATGTGATTCATTCTGAAGAAATCCAAATAAAATGTCATCTCACTGAAGCATTTTTTGAATTTTGTAACCCGACTCAAGCAAAAATTATTTTATTCTCTTTGCTGATCTTAGATGTTTTTATTCAGATATGTAAGTGTAAACTGAGTTCTTCATAATATGTGTGAAACCATACCTTCAACTTTACCCCACTAGACCTTCTCTAAGAAATAAATTAAAAAGTTTTAATTCAATCATGATGACATCTATCCCAACTCCACTTTTCCTTATGTTATGCCAGATATGGCTGGGCAAGTTATAATTTTAGAACTTTCTGAGATAGCATTAACATCTCTCCACATATATATATGTATATACATATATATAGCACCTTCTAGAATTGTGCACCATGTACATATCTTGTTAGTATTATTTTACAGATGTTTATTAATGCTTTTGTTAAATATAGTTGAATTATAAACAATGAGTTAGAACAGGATTTGGAAATCGGCAATATAGATGTTTATTGATGTTTTTATTAATAATTGTTGAATTTTAGCAGATGAGTTAGAGCAGGATTTGGAAATCAGGCAATCATTTATTTAACATTAACTTGAATAAGCTATAGGATTAAGTTATTTTCAAGACATATAAGTAAATCTTATCATAGTTAATTTAGTATTAACATGTGTATGGTATGAGACAGTGTTGGTTACCTGAAAAAAAGTTTCATTTGATGCAAACCGGCTGCTTAACATGAGGCCATAAAGAGATGGCGACAGACAAGCTTTACATCCTCTATTTGCAATCAATTTGCTTCTGACCGTGATTCCAAGTACTAACCTTGTTCTATCAAACCCCTGGAGTGTGGGGCTGTGAAGACAAGAGCATGCACAGTGGAAGCTGAGATCAGCCAGAATAGCTAATGAACCACTAGATTTGATCTTTAGAGGAAAGAAAAAAATGGCCTTGGTATAGAAAACAAAACATAAGAATCCATTTCCTTGGTAACCCGACCATGGCTTGCTTTGTCGCCGACACGGTCTAGTGCAATGCCTGTGTGTGCTCAGGTTTTCTGTCCCAACGGAAGATGGGGGGATGGTGCCACTGGATGAAAAAAGGGCTTCATCTTTGAACTGTTTTGTACTTTTTCCATATGTTATCTAATGTTTCCAAAGAAGACTGTAGAAGAGAGACGTATTTTGTTTGTAAAAAATACAAACAAAACACAAATTATGCCAAGAAAATGTTAAAATAAAAGGGGAATAGAATAAAATTAAGCAATCTATGCTTGTAGTTATTCCTCTACAGTTTAATAAAATTTACAACTATAGGATGTAACATAACTCTAATGATGTATTAACATAGTCATAAAAGATGCAAGGGTTTGTCATCATGTCTATCATCTTAAATAATGACCCATGAGAGCAATTGTGTATGGTATATATTGTGCGTATTTTTTACAATATATGTCACTCTTGTTTCAGATATTACAAAAAACGGCATTTTTTTTAATTGAATCACTGTGAGAACAGTTACAAAGCTTTCAGGTTTAAGTCTCAGTCATACAATGTTCAAACACCCATCCTTTCACCAGTGCACATGTTCCACCACCAAGAACCCCAGTATACCCCCTGTCCCACCCTCCACCCTGCCTGTGTGGTAGATGATTTTCACTTTAATCTCTCTTTACTTTGATTATATTCAATTTTCGACAGAAAATCCAATATTATTATTTGAATTTTCTCCCAACAATCAGACGTGCTGAAAAGGTATCATTAGATCATTTGTTTTCTATTGCTGACAATGAAGAGCATACCATGTCACACAGCCACGGCAGTGGCCGCATGGTTTTGAAATTCTGGTATTTTAGTAATTAAGTCCAGAGGTATTTCTGCCAGCAGCCGCTGCATTCTAAGATTGGTTTGTCTCTCTGACTCTCTCCCCCACTCTCTCACCACTTTCCTCAGAATGTCCAGAGAAAACATGTTACCTCAAAAAATTATATGTATATATATGTACATATAACCCTTTAACTTATTTTTGATGGTGAATCTTGTGACATTTTATTAAGTAAAAAAGACAAACTCTGGAGCTGGAGTGATAGTACAGCACATAGGTCATTTGTATTGCATGCGGCCTACCTGGGTTTGATTCCCAGTATTCCATATGGTCCCCCGAGCACTGCCAGGAGTAATTCTTGAGTACAGAGCCAGGATTAACCCCTAAGCATTGCTGGGTGTGACCGAAAAACCAAAAAAAAAGAAAAAGACAAACTCTATCATCCAGGAGGTGAGTCAAGTGGTACAATGCATGCCTAGCATATACAAAACCTTGCATTGGATCCCTGGCACTACATGGCCCACATAGAACCATTAGGTCTAGGTCTAGTGGATGCTGAGAATCACTGATTTGGCTGTGATGATCCCTTGCATGACCTTGTTGGTTACTGGGTATAGTATGGTGATCAAAGAACATCAATAACCCAAGCTCTGCTCACCCGCAACTGGAAAAAACTCTCTGGCAGTTGCTCTGGGCCCCCAAACACTGCCAGGTATGGCTCCTTTTTAAAGAAAAAACAAAATTCAGATAGAATATTAAATGTATGGCTTAATGAAGACAACACTGTACATGTTGTCTGCGTGATTTCTTGTAAAAATATTAGTTACTTCTATTTTTATTAGAATATTCTTTCACATGTTCATCAGATAAATCCTTTGTATTTCTGAATAACTTCAACAGTAAATTTATACTTTCTGGTTGATGTTTGAAAAGTAATTTATTCCCCAATGAGTTTTTGAACTGCATATTAATTGTACCTAATTATTGATTTCATATCATTTTAGATATTTGTATGATCCCCCTGTACAGATTCTTTAAAATTACATATAAAAATGCTTATATATCTCAGAAACTATTAGCTGAAATGTTGTAAACTTTCAGATGAACAAAGTTTTTTGGAAAACACATTTGGAAGATATTTTATTTTTGAGAATTGCTTACAAATTTCTCATAATGCTCCACTTTGCTGTGTTTCCAAAGTAAAAGTGCTTAAGAGATATTAATCAACTTGAAAATGTTTACATTTGCTAATATATTATTTACACTGTATTTGTGCCATAATTTTTATGCAGATTTTCCAATGTTTCTACAAGCTAAATTTTTAATACTTTATTTTCATTTTATTTGAACTACTATGATTTACAATAGTGCTAATGATTGGGAATCATGTACAAAATGTCCCAAGAGCACTCCCCTAGGAGACTATGTACGTCCCCCCATCATTGTTTCAGTCCTCTTTCCTTCACTAAACCCTGCTCTGTCTTTGGAAAGCACATTTCTGTAGACCAGTTTTCATGTCCCATTGTTTCTGTTCATTTTAGTCTTTGGTCCTAAATAGTCTTTCATGACCCAGGATATTTTTGAAACTTTGAGAACTTTTTTTTCAAATTTGCATTGTCTTCTATAGAATTATCTAAGTGATGAAAAAAACCTTCTACTTTGCGTTCATGCTGAAATATAAGAAAAGTGATGGGATATTATTTCAAACAAAGCTAGTTTTATATGGTGGTTTCTCAGCTTGATAACTTGATTTAATGTCAGAAATCATGTGCTTCTGTGATCAAATGAGGCATTGTTTCTTATAGGGCTCATATGCTGATTATGAAGGCAATCCAGATTATAGTTCAAAATATGTTTTGACCAGAGGCAATTCTTTATCAGCTAACAATTCTTTGGGTGTGTAAGCACTTCTTTTAGTCATTTAAAGGGCTCATTACCATGTAGTCAGATGTATGTTCACTGTGTAAGACATCAGAAAGGCAGATAAGCCACAAAGGAAAAGTGAGAACTCAGCAGGGCTTCAAACTCCTTCGCAGTCCTGAGCTGATCTTTTTCATTCAGTGTAAAACGCAAAGTCATTCCTTTCAAGGAAAGAAGTAGCTACATTTATTTATAGTTATTGGACAAATATGCAAAACAAGAATCTTATTTTTCTAAATAAAGAATGAAGCACAAGCCAGTATAAATACTTCAAAACAGACTGTGTTGTTGATATAGGGTAATGAAGAGAGGAATGACCAAAAAAAAAGAAAAAGAAAAAACAATGATTAAGAGTTTTTATGATTTCTTTAGTTAATGCTAAGGTTCTAAACACTTCATAACATCCTAACATGTTACAGTTCTGCCATGTAATTTGAATGGTTAATGCCATTTATGAAAAAAAGTCACTTCCTGGATAATTGATAATTACTACATATCTATTAAAATGATTCGTGTCTTCCTTTAAAATGTGCACTTATTTTATTCTCATTCTGTTAATGCATATCTTTTCCTTCATTATATCTCTAAAATGTCAATCCTGCTATGTTGGAGAAATCAATAATTAAATAGCTTTACAGTAATTACCTCCTAGTAACTTATTTTTACACCTTAACAACACAAACTAAATCCACTAACATCAAAATTACACAAATATATTGGTAAGAAGGTCATTGTGTGAAATATAACTCAATTTACAAACATTTTGAATCACACATTAAACAGCAACTCTTCATGGGAGTAAACACTGGGCAATTTTCTTCAGTAACTCTCATGAAATTAAATTCTAGATTAAGAGCAATACTTAATATTTTTGTAGTTGTGCAAATCTGAAGTAAATCTTAAAACTTACAAAAAATATAAAACTATGAAATCCAGCAATAACTGTAAGATATGGCATTTCTCATAAATTTCTTTAGTTTTTTTGAAAAAAGATTGTCAGTAAACAAATAAATTTAAATCTTAATCACCAAAAATTAAACATAAGTCAGTAACTGTGTATTCTTAAAAGTAAACTCAGGCCCGGATGGATTCACTGGCGAATTTTTCCAAATATTTAAAGAGGACCTGTTGCCAGTTCTTTTCAAGTTATTCAAGGAAATTGAAAAAACAGGGACCCTACCAAACAGTTTCTATGAAGCTCATATCTCCCTAATACCAAAGGCAAACAAAGATACCACAAAGAAAACTACAGGCCAATATCCCTGATGAACATGGATGCGAAGATTCTCAACAAAATACTAGCAAATAGAATCCAACAACTGATTAAAAAAAATCATACATCATGATCAAAGTAGGATTTATCCCGGGGATGCAAGGATGGTTTAACATTCGGAAATCAATCAACGTAATCCATCACATCAACAAAAGTAAAAATAAAAACCATATAATAATTTCAATAGATGCAGAGAAAGCATTTGACAAGATCCAACACCCATTTATGATGAAAACTCTCACCAAAATAGGCTTAGAAGGAACTTTCCTCAAGATAGTCGAAGCCATCTACCACAAACCCATGGCAAGCATTATCCTCAATGGAAAAACATTAAAGGTCTTCCCTCTAAGATCAGGGACAAGACAAGGATGCCCACTCTCACCACTTCTGTTCAACATAGTACTGGAAGTACTTGCAATAGCAATTAGGCAAGAAAAAGACATTAAGGGTATACAGATAGAAAGGAAGAAATCAAGCTCTCACTATTTGCAGATGACATGATTCTATACCTAGAGAATCCTAAAACCTCTACCAAGAAACTCCTGGAAACAATAGACTTGTACAGTAAAATTGCAGGCTATAAAATACTCAAAAATCCATGGCCTTCCTATACGCAAATAGCGAGTCAGAGGAAAGTGACATTAAAAAAAAATCCCATTCACAAGTGTGCCCCAGAAGATCAAGTACCTAGGAATCAGCCTAACTAAGGAAGTAAAGGATCTCTACAAGGAAAACTACAAAACACTACTCAATGAAATAAAAGAGGACACGAGGAAATGGAAACACATTCCCTGCTCATGGATAGGAAGACTTAACATTGTCAAAATGGCATTACTCCCCAGAGCACTACACAGATTCAATGCAATCCCTATAAGGATACCCATGAAATTCTTCAAAGAAATTGATCAAACACTCCTGAAATTCATATGGAACAATAAACGCCTACGAATAGCCAAAGCAATTCTTGGGAAAAAGACGATGGGAAGCATCACCCTCCCCAACTTCAAACTTTACTACAAAGCAGCAACAATTAAAACAGCATAGTACTGGAACAAAGGCAGAACCGCTGATCAATGGAACAGGGTGGAATATCCCTACATGCAACCCAAAATATATGATCACCTGATCCTTGATAAGGGGGCAAGAAATGTGAAATGGAACAAGGAAAACCTCTTCAACAAATGGTGCTGGCATAACTGGACAGCCACATGCAAAAAAATGGGCTTAGACATCGACCTAATACCATGCACAAAAGTCAGATCAAAATGGATTAAAGACCTTAACATCAGACCACAATCCATAAGGTACATCGAAGATAAGGTCGGCAAAACCCTTCACGATATTGAAGCTAAAGGTATCTTCAAAGATGACACGGAACTAAGTAAGCAAGTAGAAACAGAGATAAACAAATGGGACTATGTTAAACTAAAAAGCTTCTGCACCACAAAAGACACAGTGACCAGAATTCAAAGGGAATCTACAGAATGGGAAAGGATATTCACCCAGTACCCATCTGATAAAGGATTAATAATAAGGGTATATAAAGTACTGGTTGACCACCTCTACAAAAAGAAAACACCCAACCCCATCAAAAAATGGGGCGAAGAAATGAACAGAAACTTTCTCAAGGAAGAAATACGAATGGCTAAAAGGCACATGAAAAAATGCTCCTCATCACTAATCATCAGGGAGATGCATATCAAAACAACTATGATATACCATCTCACACCACAGAGACTGGCTCACATCCCAAAGAACACAAACAACCGCTGTTGGCATGGATGCGGGGGGAAAGGGACCCTCCTACACTGCTGGTGGGAATGTCGACTGGTTCAGCCCTTCTGGAAAACAATATGGTCGATTCTCAAAAAATTAGAAATTGAGCTTCCATTTGACCCAGCAATACCACTCCTGGGAATACACCCTCGAGAAGCAAAAAAATATAGTCAAAATGACATCTGCACCTGTATGTTTATCGCAGCACAGTTTACAATAGCCAGAATCTGGAAAAAAACTGAATGCCCGAGAACAGATGACTGGCTAAAAAATCTTTGGTACATCTACACAATGGAATATTATGCAGCGGTTAGAAAGCATAAAGTCATGAAATTTGCATGTAAGTGGATCAACATGGAAAGTATCATGTTGAGTGAAATGAGTCAGAAAGAAAGAGACAGACACAGAAAGATTGCACTCATATGTGGAATATAAAGTAGCAGAGAGGTACAATCTAGTAAAGATGCAACCTCTGGCATAAAGCCGTCTGGACTTAGTCACTAAAATACTAAAATAAAGAAATCTAGAACCTCACAGCCGCTACTGTGGCCACATGACCTCATATCTCCTCAATCACAGCAGTGGAAAACAAATTATCAAATGCTTCCTTTCCAGCAGGTCTGACTCTGGGGGGGAGACTCCAAACAATAATAGTGAGTTTTTTGTTTTTGTTGTTGTTGTTGTATGTAATCAAGGTAAAGAGAAAGTAAAGTGTAACTTACCAACTACACAGATGGGGTGGGGGACCGGGGGGCAGGGTGGGGTGGGGAGGGAGGTTTACTGTGGTTCTTGGTGGTGGAATACAAGCACTGGTGGAGGGATGGGTGTTCGAGCATTATGTAACTGAGACTTAAGCCTTAAAGCTTTGTAACTTTCAACATGGTGATTCAATAAAAAAATAAATTTAAAAAAAAAGTAAACTCAGATGACTATGCAGTCAAATTAACTTTTGTCCAACAAATGTGCTGTCCATAGAATGGGAAAAATTAGCTATAACTCTTTACATGCTTAGGTCCACAAAGGACAAACGCAATTACACTTTAAAAAAAATATGGCTGCAGATCTTGAAATGATGCCAAAAAATAAATTCAAATTTTAAATATTAAAATGTCAATTCAGATGGCAGGAAATATACACTGGTGAAAGGATGGGTGTTAGATATTGTATGCCTGAGGCCTAATCATGAATAACTTTGCAAATGTGTAACTCATGATGATTCAATTTAGAAAGAGTCACAACTGTTCAAACTTGGAAATAGTCATAATTATCCATTTCATACAGTTTTCTTGGCTTATTCACTGGACAGATATCACATAAATTCAGTAATAAAAATATTAAAGAACTCAAAATTTCATATGATCCCTCCTTCTTTATTAAATCACAGAGATACATAGTTACAAAGTTATTCATGATTGAATTTCATTCATGCAATATTGCAATATTTATCCCTTCAACTGTGTACATTTCCCACCTTCAATGTTCCCAGTTTCCCTCCTGCCTTCATATAAGATTTTCATAACAAAAAAATTCCTCTTACAAGTGTCTTCAAATTTAAAAGCAAGCTAGAAAAAATATTTAACTTTGAGTTAATATGTGCTATGTAAAACTATGTGTTCCAATGAAAGAAAATATTTTTTTCTATTTTTGTGAGATAAAGCTACTGGTCTACACTAGTACACTAGTTTTATACCCCCCATTACTAGATTTTTGTAAATTCTTTTCCTTGTCCTGATTTTACTATGCGATTGTACTCTATACTATTCTTTTAACTTAATTTTGTAAGTGAATGTATTTATTGTCATCATCATTCAACTTTCTTATTTCTTAATTTATATCACTTCAGTTGCAGTCAAAAGCTGTTTTGTTTTCTGTTTGTTGTTTTTGCTTTTTGTATCTTCACATTCCCATGCCTTTCTCAACAAAAATGGCAAAATATCACTATTCTCCCCATACTTATACACTTGATATGTCCTGTTCTTTGCATTTAAAGGGCCTGGGAGGCATTATTTTTTTCCCACTATAAATGAATTCACTTCAACATTTAAAAGTAATTCTGGCACTATTGGGTACATCACATAATGCTTCTCTTCATGGCCTCTCAGTAAACAGTCCCTTAGTAAACTGTCCCTAATCTAACTGTTCTACTCCCACTCTTTGGAAAAACAGACATATGGATAGAATGTACAGTTGTCAGCCTTAAGAGTCTGTCAAAAGATACAGGCAAGCTATACATAGGCATACACATGCATCCTTAACATGCCTGAAAACATTCAGCAGCTAATAAGAATCTCAAACTAGAAACCTCTAAGACATCCTTAGACATCTTTTACCTCCTATTTCTTCACATTTTCTAAATGTGTGATGGATCTTTCCCCTATTTCTATTTCAGTAGACATCAGTCTATGACAGGCCATCATTATTTTCTTTGCAAATAAACATACTAGCCTCCTAAGGGGCTTCTACTTCACCCCTTGCCCTTTAGCTAGCCATTCACCAATGTTTAAGGTGGAGTAATCTTTTAAAATTGCATGTGGTAGTGTTAGAAGAGATATTTCAAGGGTAGAGGCACATGAATTGCATGTGATCAAGACTGGGACCCCTGGGGGCTGGAATGATAGCACAGCAGGTAGGGCATTTGCCTTGCACACAGTTGATCCGGGTTCGATTCCCAGAATCCCATATGATACCCCAAGCACCTCCAGGAGTAATTCCTGAGTGGAAAGCCAGGAGTAACCCCTGTGCATTGCTGGGTGTGACCCAAAAAGGAAAAAAAAAAGACCGAGATCCCTGGGATCTTGAGGACCACTGGGAGGCGTCCCTTAAAAATTTATTTTGGTATTTTAAATCCTCTATAGGTCTTACAAACTGTACCTTGCCCACCCATTGACACTTTCTCTTTCTTCGTTTTCATTACTTACTTACCATTCTTAGATTTCATAAGTGCTTTCTCTTTGAATACTTTTTTCCCCATTATATACAAATGCTTTCACATTCTAATCTTACAGAATTCAGCTAAACCAGTATTTCAGAAATGACTAATAAATACTGCATAAACCACTTTTATTCTCTCTTGTGGTCACTGTCCTGTTTTAATATTTACCAAAATCTGAAGGGAATATTTTGTTGTTGTTGTTGTTGTTTTTGTTTAATGTGTTCCTTCCCCTCAAGACTATATGAAAGGTAGTGGTAGGTTAAGGATGTTAGAAAGTTGGGGCTGGAGCGATAGCACAGCAGGTAGGGTGGCACACAGCCAACCCAGGTTCAATTCCCAGCATCCCATATGGTCCCCTCAGCATTGCCAGGAGTGATTCCTGAGTGCAGAGCCAGGAGTAACCCCTGAGTATTGCTGGGTGTGATCCCTCCCCAAAAAAGAATGTCTGAAAGTTAGGAAATAGTAGAAATATTTAATATAATTTAACTATTAACTTACTCAAAATTTCACATTCATGGGCCAGTTCCCTAGGGGAAAAAGATGTCTTTTTAAACATAATTTGAAAAGAAAATTTTATAATTAGCAACTTCTCTAAGCTAAATGGTCTTCTTACTGTGGTCACTTGTATTATATTTATTTCAATTTTATCATTTTTTGTTTTTCCTACAATAATGGTGCAATAATAGAAATCCTAAGTAGTATCAGTGATGCTACAGTAGAGACTGAGCAGAGATCTCTGCATTGTATAAACAGCTGCAGTTATTTCTAGGCAAACGGTTTTCTCTTGTTTATATTTTCTACAAAATGAGTTATACAGACCAATTTATTCATATTTCAGAGATGTTCTCATGCTTTCCTAAATTTTCTATATGCTTAGACCTACCAACTGAAAAAGATTAAAAATAATCGATTTCTTGGGTGGATACTGTCATTGGTTTTTGACCAGTCAATTTACAGCTTTATGTGCTACTTTCACTTATGCTACTTGGTATTTGAACACAGGGGAAATGTTCTAATTTTTATTGTCTGGGTGTTAGGACCAGGCTAAACTGAGAAAAGACATATTTCATAATAGCTCATGTAACCTGTTTAAGCAGATATTAGAACTGGTAAATAAGACTGGGCCCATATTTAGACAGTCAAAAAAACATAACTAATATTAAATAAAGTTTCAAAAGCACTTGAATTTTAGCTCTTCTGCAATATGATATGTACAGATATAAAATAGAATTTTAGAGCATTAATAGTAACGTGTATGCAAACAATTCCAGGAAGAATTCTGACAATAAGGACGGTGTTAATTCTAAATGTTCTCTGAACAATAATGTCAAGTCTCAAGATAGCTCCCAGGATCACAGTGGGTTATGACTATAAAAGGATCTGCTTAACGGATCACCTCTGTGTTTTTTCTACTTGTTTATTTCTATCATTCCCTTTAAATCCTACTTTGATAAGTTATTTTTAAGCTCATAAGTCCCTAAACTTGCTTAATAGAGTGGATAAAATCTCAGCACCTAGAACTTTTATACTATTCTAGAAAAGCAAAATCCTTTGACATAAGATCTAAATTATTATCTTACTCTCTCTTTAGTAGACAATTCCTTAATTTGTGACAAGAATTGCTTATTACAATCAAAAACATTTTCCAGCCATTAAAGAAATGAACAAATACATAGAATTGGGATTTAGAATATCACTGTACTTAAACTAGAGTTTAAAGTTGTTAAGGATTCCTAGAATTTACACTTAAAATACAGGTGAATATTTAAGATTAAGGCAGCTGAATTTTGTCTTTTGGACATCTGGTAATTATACTTTTTATAGATTAAAGTGGTAATGTTGAGGATGATCAGAACAGAAGATATAGTCCTTTCATTTTTTCCTACTTTATCAGGTTCTGAAAGCTTCAGTGTAGTCATTGAAAGTTTACTAAGGCAGGAAATTTGGATAACACATCACCTGAGTTTTTGTATAAAACTGTATATTAAATGGAAATAAAAGTATACCAGTTATTCTGATCTCTAGCATCTCCACTGAACAGTCTATTAATAAAATTAGTGATAGTTAACTTACTGAGTGCTTAATATATGCTATGACAGTTTGGTGTGTTTTAGTTTTAATAATTTATTGATTGTCACACTTATGAGGCAGACATTATCTCATCTTACACATTCAGAAAATGTAACACAAACACATCTAATAACTTCCCTACATTAACACATGCAAATGTTTATGAGATTTACTAGCAAAAATATACCAAGGTGACCACCATTCAGTAGATATTGCTCCTGGCAAGTTATCAATATCTTGTAACCATAAAGCAGAAGCATATAACTCTTATAGTCTAGAGAGATATTGCTCATTTCAAATCAAATTAAAATCTTAAACATTATATATTTTAATGGGCCTAGCATGCCCCATTTATTTATTCATTCAATAAACATTATTTAAACATATAATGAATGTTATAGAATCAACTATTAGAAATAAGAAAATTGAGAAAGAACAGTTTCACGCCTACCTGTACAGTAGCCAAAACACCTTGCATATCTATATATACATATATATTTTATTGTGGGAGGGGGCACAGCCAGTGGTGTTCAGGGACCAGTACTGTGCTCAGGGGCCAGTACTGGTAGTGTAGGGGAACCACATGTATTATTGAGATCTGAAACAGCATCATGGCTACATGCTAGGTAAATTCCTTAACTTGATACTATTTCTTCCTCTCTGACCCAACACTACATGTTAGAATAAAATATAGTAGAAGACTATATATGTGAAGCAATAAAAATTTTTATATCACACAGTGGTAAAACATGGAGAAGCTGATTAATTTTATGGTTGTGGATGGCAGGAAAGCATCTGTACTCATTCTGAGGGAAGCATAAAAGTACCACAGGTAGTCATGGTAATTGTGTAAGGAATCAAGACATATACCAGTGACATCGCATGGGAAAGAGAAAAGAAGCATAAGATATCGTTTATTCTACAAAATTCATCTAGTTTGATCACTAACACCATAGAATTGAACAATAAGAAGGGAAGTCAGAGAGCAGGAATTGTGAGGGCCTATTAGGACGTGAAGAATTTTGGACTTTTCTTCTATGTAATTCAGGATAGGAGTATAAGCCTAGTCAGATATACATATGAAGTAGATTACTATGGTAACCAAATGTAAGACCATTTAGAGCAGAATATAGATAAAAATAGAGCTCTGTAGTGTTGGAGACCATGGGGTCCATCCCCTTGATTCTTGGGTCAGGAAGCATATGAGGGTGGCATATGAGGCCAGAGATCGAACCAGGGTTGTTCACATGCAAGGCACATGCCCTGCATGATCTCTCTGACCCCCAATTTGAGGGCTTAATAAACGCTGTGGCCCTGGTAGGATTTTGTTGTTGTGAATGTATTATGATTATTGTTGAGAACTGAGCATCATTTAAGCTAAATTTAAAAGTTTTAAGCTCAGAAATAGAAAAGTAGTACCATTAATAGCTCTCACACACAAAAGTAGCTATATGTTCATTTTGAGTATGGCACGTGAGAGGTTCTTAAAGTGTTACTTTACTAAGTGATGGAACATTTAATGGAAATATTAATGAGATTTCCAACTCAGTGGAGAAAGAGAAATTTTGAAGTTAAGAACAAATAGATGCTATTCAAATTTATTATGAAGATGAATTTGTGAAAAAAAAAACTGGCAAATGAGCAAGATCATTAGAAAGGAACCAAGAAGAGAAGATAAAAATTGCCAAATTTCAAGGATAAATCTACAATGACTAAGGCTTACTGGTCTGAGGAAAGAAGAACTACCAAAGGGAAGAATATAGAATACAATGCAGAAAGAATAAGTCTCTCTGTAGCACTGTAGCACTGTCGTCACATTGTTCATTGATTTGCTTGAGCGGGCACCAGTAACATCTCCATTGTGAGACTTCTTGTTACATTTTTGGCATAGCAAATATGTAACAGGTAGCTTGCCAGGCTCTGCTGTGTGGATGGGATACTCTTGGTAACTTTCTGGGCTCTCCAAGAGGGATGGAGGAAACGAACACATGTCGGCCTCGTAAAAGGTGAATGCCCTACCCACTGCACTATTGCTCCAGTTCAAGTTTCTCTACTAAAATAATATTTTTTAGCATTTGAGATCATCTCAAACTTTATGGAAATTGTTAAGATCTGAAAAAGCTTCTGCTGTTCACTGTGAAAATTCTTTAGAATTCTTCCATAATTTTATTTTCTCTTTCCTCTTCAATTATATGTTCCTGTTCCTATTCCAATAAGTACTCATTAGCTGACTTCCCAGGACCTATCTCAAGGAATTCTTTAGTATATCCTCATCTATATTCATTTTTAAACTTGTTGCCTGAAATTCACTCAAAATACAGGGGATCCAGTGTTCATCTTGCATATGTGCAACCCAGAAATACATGGTATTCTTATCACTGCTAGGTGAGTCCCTGACATCACAGGATGGCTAGGAAAGTCTAGAGTTCGTTCTATTTCACTGAATCAACAATGAAGTTGTCCAAGAATGACCAGGAGAGGCTTCAGGCCTCCTCACTACCACTTTGGAGTCCCCAACCCACCTCATCCAAGAAAATTAAAAATCACTTGCCTCATCACCTTTTGGGATCCCTCATTCTTTCAAAATAAAATCATGGACAAACTCTTTACCAAATACCACTAATACATTTCTTAATGACATTATTCCAAGCAATGCTTGTTATCTTGATATGGTCACAGATGAAGTAATTATTCTCGGGTTGCTCTAGTGTCTTCCTCAGCTACAGCACTAGTGTGAGAAAAACGGTCCTTCCCTGGCAGCAAATCCTAAACATTTCTTATACCGTCTTCATCATTACTTATATCAAAGATGAGGTGTTTAGAAGGGAATAGATCACATTGATAAAGGGGTGAAGATAACCATAAAAGGAAAATATCTGGGAACATTAGCAACAACCAGAAAAATATGTAAAGGTATTTTATTCTCCAAATAGTACCATACATTTTTCATGGGTATAGATATTCAGGAGGGCACATTGGAAGAAGAGATGGATCATCCTAAGACATCTCCTAGGACTTCTTATTTCCATTGGTCCTTCACAGAATCATTTCTATATTTAATGCCTAATACTTTTCACTGTACTGGACGCACAGATATTAATGGGTTGCCACTGGACTATGCTTGCATATTATCCTTAGAAGCCTTAAAACCTGACTTTGACTTGGCTTTATCTTTTTAGAGATGAGAGTCTATTCATACACCCATTTTCTCAGAACAGAAAATGTTTCCTCCGTATGGATGATTTTTTCTGTCATATTCTTCAATAATTAGTCAACTTGTTTTGAAGTTTTGTGGGTTTTTTCCAATTCCCTTATATTACCACTAGTGATAAACATATTTTAACCTCTTCTGACACCCTTTTATTGCCCTTTAAGATCATAGCTATAGTGATTGGAATATGTCTAATTAGTAGCAATAATTAATGTATTTTATACTTTTATAGTCCTTAATTGCTTAACATTTTATTAAGTCAATAGCTCAATGTGAGATATTGATCTGGAAATTAGATGACAGCATTAGTGGTAGATTTTGTACACCGGGCCCATTATGTGTACAAAATTTATTTGACCAAAACTAGCAAATGATTACAGTTACTATAAAGGGAAATACTACCACAAAGAGATGAGGTAAACACAAGATGTATGAGATACCTGCTGGCACAAAATGCTGTGACTTTATGATGGTTGTGATGTCATATGGTTATACTGTCACGAGGTAATACAGACCTGGAACCACCATCACTATCCTCTATTAAATGGTAGCATCATACAGCTGCCAAAATACTTTTGTGCATTCCGTTAATCTTCAGATCAATACAATTCAAAATTCATAGTCACCTCCAGAATTTGCAACTCTAACTTCAGAGACTAAATCAAACAAAGGGGCTGATATTTTCAAACGTGACAACTCTTAAAAGCAGTTCAAAATGTTACAGAGTAATTGAAATGCCATTATCAATATGTATGGGTGGAGATAAAAGTACACATAAATTTTGATTTTATACTCCATTGTATCATTTTGAATTAAAAAATAATAATGAAGACAGTAGAAATAAGTGGGTAAGAAAAGAGTAGTTTTGGAATAAAATTCTTTAGACTTGAATTTTGACTGCAACTTGCTAGATTATCTGACTGTGGTCAAATTACTTATCCTCCAGAATGATTTTTGTCCCTATCAATAATGAGATTAAAACTTTATAAAATTAGTATTAGCAAGGTACTTAATACAGAATCTATTTATGTCAAATAATATTTTAGCCAAAGAATAAAGGATATTAAGATAGTTTTGAAATTATCAAGCCAGAATTTGACTTGAATGTCCAGTTTCATGTCTTGATCCCATTTCTTCATATAGAAAGTAGGAGAGATGAGCATAAGCTCACCTACATTTGCTTATCAATGCCAGAATTTTTCTTTAAATACAATTGCACATGGAAAGAGCAAATTCAGAAACACATACACACATCACTTTTAGATCCAATAATACATGTGCATATATATGCATGTGTATATTCCAATAAAATTATAAATGTAGAAAAAAAGTTTCTGAATTACTATAACCCCAGAATTAATTTCAGCAAGAAAACTCAGTAGATTTCTGAACAAGCACTGTTGTCCTTTACAGCGTTGAATCTCAATAAGCTGAATTTCAACTTTCATTCGTAGTCAATGGACAATAGACAAACTAATCTATACTAAGCAGGATTCTTTTCATCTCAATAGTAGCATTCCTTTCGTGTAAGCAATGCAATGCTAAGTACTTATAGTGATTGCAATCTTTTTCAAGAAAATCTTCTATGGCACTTAAATATAATCACTACCTAGCTCAGGATAACTTGTGTCATCAATACTGTCTCTTGTTGAGTAATCAAGACGTGAAATTTAGTTTGGATTTTTATTTTTTTTACCTCCTATGAAACAGAATTTTTTTTTTAGTGAATGTGCTGCTGTTGGGCAGATTGGCAAATATTAACTTTTTAAGAAGATGCTTTGGTTGTTTAGGGAAAAAAAGCCACTATTGCATGTGCATTTGCAGCATTAAAGCATATCATCACTGCCTCGCAACATAATTATTTTATTATATGATATAATTTAATTGAATGCTATGCTGACACCTGGGTAGGCTAGAGCAAGGTGGAAATAACAACCTGGAGCTCAAAATGAGAAGAAATCAGCATTGACTGAAGTCAAGAAATGATGTAATGCAATCTGCCAAGGCAACAATGCAGACTTTACTGTTCATTGGGAGAAGAATCTTACAGATAAACAAGTCCATCACTCCAGCAGACATCTTGGAACAACAACAAAAAAAAACCCTTGTGTGATGAACATAACAGCAATGGGAACTGAGCAAAGGGTACCAAGAGGTAGATACTTAAGAATATGTGTAAGAATCTAGGTTGAAGTTATGGCATAAGATGTATATGACTACAGGCTGGTAAGTGTTATTGCTCTTAAATATCATAGGTTGAATTTTGCAGGTACACTTATATCTTATATCTGAATTTGTTTCAACTTCTCTTCCTACTTACATGAACACCATGAAGATGAAAACCTTCATGATAATCAATTTATGATACTCTTAGTAACATTTTGTCTAGCCTACTAATTATAAAAAAATAAATGTACAAAAATCATACAAATAGACTTGATGGAATCTATAAGGTTTCCAGCTAAGAGTAGATTATTAGTAGTTAAAGTTTGGGAGATTTAGAAGTTAAGCTCTTATTTTCAGATGTTTGGAGGTCAACAGCTTTAACTCACATTGTTCAAATTGATGTTAGGTTCTTGGGCATGTGAGTTAAGATTTTCTGCAAAAAGCCCAAAATATAGGGGCTGGAGCAATAGCACAGTGTGTAGGGTGTTTACTTTGCACGTGGCCGACCCAGGTTTGATTCCCAGCATCCCATATGGTCCCCTGAGCACCGCCAGGGGTAATTCCTGAGTGCAGAGCCAGGAGTAACCCCTGTGCATTGCATGGTGTGACCCAAGAAGCAAAAAAAAAAAAAAAAAGCCTCAAATATAGATGTCTATCTGAAATTCTTAGTTGTTAAACATTCTCAAAATCTTTATCTGTTTATGAAATATTGTGAAAATGGAAGAAATCTTAGGCAGTCCACATGAGACATGTCAGTAGACTTCAATTCTGAGATAATCATCACTGAAATTCAATACTCAGATGAGTATATGCCTATAAATTTTGCCTTGGTTTGGGGTCAAATTCTTTACAAACACATTCCCATTAAAGAAAAATGTCCATAGCTGGGTAATGGACATCAGAAAATTTTAGAGTTATACAAGAAGTCAAATTTGCTCTTAGTTGGGGATTCCAAGTTTTTTTCTTACTTCAGGATGTCTAGATGTGGTCTCATTTTCTGAGATAACCCAAATTCTTCAAGATGGTCTTGGATAAATTCTTTGATAATCTATGTCTCTCTACCTATTTTTGCTTCTGTTAAACATGTCACTTTGTGGCAAAGTATTTGGAAATTCCCTAGTTATTACAAAGGAGTAAAAATCAATCTAAATGTCTATAAGAGTAATGTCAAATCCAAAATGTGTTAAAATTGTACATATATATGTATATATATGTACATATATATAACACATATATGTAGACATGCTATTCTTGGAAATTTATCAATTAAAAGTATCACTAATACTTTTATTTTTTTGGTCTATAAAGATGAATGGAAGAGAAAATGTGATGATCTCCACGACTTCTGTGTGTGTTGAGATCTACTGATCATGTTAGGGACACATCTGGGGTACCTGGATGCCCTACAGGTGATTCTTGATTAATCCAGCCATTGATTCAGTGCAAGGGCCAGAGGTGGAGATGTTGCCTAGGTTCTGCAGGGGCCTGGATGCCCCAGGACATACAGGGCTGCACACTGCAATGCTGGAGAGGATACTACCTAAAGGTAGAACTCAAAGCAGGGTCAGCCCTTTTATTTCCCCCACTCCTACCCCAAACTCATCACAAATTCATCACAGTTCTTTTGGGACTATGAAAATGCTGGAGTGAGGCTGGCTAGTTTATAGTCCTCGCCCTCTCTAAGCATTCCCCTCATATTGCTGCCAGGCTCTCCCCTCAGGAAGAACTGCTCATCTTCACAGGCTCCCGGAATAATTTGTGACACGGGGGTTAGGGATAGTACAGTGGGTACGTTGTTTTCCCGGCATTTGGCCAACCCAGGTTCCATCCCTGGTATCCCGAACAGTTCCTGGAGCATGATCAGGAGTAATTTCTGAGCACAGAGTCAGGTGTAACCTCTGAATATCGCCAGTGGTGCCCCCCCACCCCAACCCCAAGAACCAATTTGTAACATCACAGAATCACAGAATCTCTGCAAGGTACAGTGTCTCCTCTATGGGGCAGCTTTTGAGAATTCAGAGGAGATGGGCCTGAACAGGAAAGGACATGAAATGGTGTTTCATTCAAAGAGTGAGCTTAGAAGACCTAAGGCTGTGAAGAGAAGATATAGAACATTTTGAAGCAGCAATTAACATAACTCTCTTGAATTGCTTTGAGTTTTTATAGCTACTTTCCTATAACTTCACTGCTTTTACATATAGATAACTTTTGCCCCCTTTGGGCACCAGTTAATACCATCTATTAAAACTGCCCCAAACACAAAAGTAAGTTTTCAATCGAAAGATTACAACTGTCTTAGAGTATACAAAAGAGAAATGGCAGAAACTTTTGACCTTCCAGTGAAGTTATTTTTATTACACTAGAGAAACGTAGGAAGAGGAAAGAGAGAAAATGCTTTCCTTTTTAGCAGACACAAAATCATACCGTTTTTACTTTGTGCAAAACATGTAGCACTGCTGCTTTTCTTTGATGCAAGATATTTGATTCATTGTTCGAAGAAAAATGTTAAATCAAAACATCAGTAAAATACTAGAAATAAAATAAATGGAAACTTCATTTCTTTTTTATCATCTTAATTATTATTTTCTGTACTTTGCTTTAGGAGTATTCTTTAGGTGAATACTATTTGTGACATCTATTTACTATTCTGTATTTTATTTATCAACAAGGATATGCAGCCAACACTATGTAAAAGAATGATTTATTTTTTTATTTTTATTTTTATTTTTTTCTTTTTGGGTTACACCTGGCTATGCACAGGGGTCACTCCTGGCTCTGCACTCAGGAATCACTTCTGGCGGTGCTCAGGGGATCATATGGGATGCTGGGAATTGAACCTGGGTCGGCCGCGCACAAGGCAAACGCCCTACCCGCTGTGCTATGGCTTCAGCCCCAAAAGAATGATTTTTATCAACAGTATTTAGAAAAAATAAAAGTTAAAGTGTTATTCTCACTTTATAACACATAGGTTAATTACAAACTTGTTATTGAAATACTGCATAGTTCTATTAAATATAAAAATCAGTAACTGTAATTTGCTTGGCCAAAAGACTGCTAGAATGCATTACCAGGGTATAGATCTGATTAATTAGTAACATGAAACTAGTTTAAGACTCCATCTTTCCAAAGAGTTCTCAGTGACTTTACAATCATAATCTTACTTTACCTTAGATAATTTATGATAAAAATGAGAGATAATTGATGAAAATTACATATCTTATTCTCAGGAGATTCAACTACTCTATTTTAGGAATATGTTATAATCCAAGTTCCATCATATTTCTCTGATTAAAAAATAGCACTTTCTGATTTATCTTATAGCATCTGTGACATTCCAAAACTGCATCATGTCACTTGGGGTCAAATGAAATCACAAAACAAATCAATTATCTGGACAAGCTAATCATTATTTAATCAAGTAATTCAGACTTAAGAGCTCATGTAACTGAAAGTATGAAAAAGTACAATTAAACATCATGATCATTTTGCAGGATTTCACTAGCTCTCCATCAAATAAAAGACTTAAATGCCTTAAGAGAAAGATATTTTAAACTTCCACTCTAGCACATATTAAGTACTAGAATCAGATCATAACGGTAGCCAAAATGTATGATTACCTAACCTCTTCACCCTTTTGGAGGGAATTAAATGGCTTAATTTTTTTCTTCTGCCATAACCTTAACCCAATGACCTTGGACAAATCATGAAATCTTTCAGAGCTCCAGTTTTCACATGTACAAAAGATAATTATCCCAATTGCTGGTAGAATTAAATTATTGCAAGTGCCAGAAAGCACTGTGTAAACTTCTGGAGCTCTCTTGCAATGTAAAAGTGTATCATTATTCTGTGAATAGTCTGTCAATTTTAAATACATCATAAAGAAATTTATTTTAAAGCAAATTTCTAAAAAAATTATGTGACTCCACATGGGGTCATGACCCCTGGTTTAAGAAGCTAAAGCTCAGAGAATACAGATTCAGGTAATAATATATCTAATGATTTAAAGCCAAATAGCCTGTTGTGTGTTTTATGAGTAATTAAAATATGGTATGGCTCAATTTCTTTCAATTCAATTTAATTTAAATTTGTTATAGCGAAGGTAATGTATTTACAATAGTGTTGACATTTATGGTCTTGTACAGAATTACTTCACCTCACCACTACCAAAGTTCCCACTAATCCCCTGCCCCGTGACATTTTATTTTTTAAAAAAAGTTTCACACAAGAATAAGCACAAGAAACTGACTGATGTTAATTCTTTGGGGAGTAGTGTGAAATTTGGGACTTATTGTTGTCAAGTAAAAAAAATGGAACAATATCAAAACTTTCCTCAAAAACAAACAATAAGAATTTGACTTTAAAAAGCTTCCTTAAATGTGCAATCACAGAGTTGCATAATGGTAGTCAAATAAGACTAATGATCAATGACTAACGTGGGAATTCAAATTCTTCCTGGCCTGCAAATATTTTGCTTGGCCAAAACAATTTTTTTTAATTTAAGACTGTTTTCCAATGTTAACAAATGAAATAAAAATAACATTAGGTTATGAATTTCTATACCTTTTTTTCCTAGAAACAAAACATTTAATGGTTAGAAATGATCTGGGAATCCCTATAACACAATCATGTTTAAAGCTGCACTTCCACCCTCTCCTTTTGATGGCATCTTCCCTCTGTTTTTTTTTTTTGCATTCACACACATATACTTTAGCACTGGGACATTTTCTTTTGCAATCTCTATAAACATTGTGGTTTATAGAATTTCTCAGGTGAATACAAAACACTAGATTATTGTTCTGCAAGTGTTTATGGCTCCTTTCAGGCCCCTATAGATAGAATGAATTTTCATGTCTCATTTATTTAGTCTGAAAACTTTTTGTGGAGGCCAAACTCAGTGGCGCAACAGACATTTTGATAATCTGAAGAGCCACAGTGACTATTTACCATTGGTTTTCAGGAGGCAATGCAATGCTACAGTTCAAATTACTGATTCAACTATCTCTTCTGCCCCATGTCTCATTGATTGGAATTTAATAACAAGACTTGTTTTGGCCAATGGAAAGTTAGTAGACGTGACTAAAGCAAAAGTTCCTAATTGGGTGTCTGATTTGTGTCTGTTTTATTTACCACAAGAAGGAAATACTGTAGGAAACCGCTGCACCCCCCTTTTTTTTTTTTGAGTCCCAGTATAAAAAAAAACAAAACAAAACAAGGATTGGCGCTAGTCGGGCCCGTGCTCGGCTCCGGCCGGCCGGGTTTTCGGCCCGGGCGCCCATGCCCCTGCAGAGCCGGTGGATGTGGAACAAGCGGGAACCAGAGACAGCTTTAGGAATTGGGGTTCCAGCAAGTGCCTGCACCCATGTATGGAGACTGTGAATTAAGCCTTTGCCCCACGCCGGCTAACGGAGGAAATATGTAATTTCTGGCAGAATTTTCCCAGGACTTTATACAGAAATCCAAAACCGCGCGGACGCGGCTTAACATTTATAATTGTCATCAATGTGAAAGGGTTCCATTTGAACAGGTCAGACTTGGGGGGGAAACTCCAAATAATAACAGTAAGTTTTTGTTGAAATATTGAAGGTTCTTAATGTAACAGCCACCTCTGGACTATGAGCTAAGCAAAAGCCCCACGCTGGCCAACGTGGCGTGGAGTACACCATACTATGAGGCGCAGGAAGGGGGATGAGGGGGAAAAATTAAAAAAAAAAAAAATGGAAAAGGAAAAAGAGAAAAAAAAGAGAGAGAGAGAGTTATGTCAACTATAGTGAGTTTTGTGTTGAATTATGGAATGTAATCAAGGTAAAGAAAAAATGAAGTGAAATTCATTAGTTATACAGTAGGGGGTAGGGGGTGGGGGCGGGGGGTAAACTGGGGTTTCTGGTGGTGGAATTTGGGCACTGGTGAAGGGATGGGTGTTTGAATATTGTATAACTGACATATAAACCTGAGAACTTTGTAACTTTCCACATGGTGATTTAATAAAAATTTAAAAAAAAAAAAAAACAAGGATTGGCTTTCGAGAGAGCTAAATTCCAACAGTCAGTGAAAGATTTCGTGGATTTAAGCAAATTGTAGATAATGACAATATGATTTTGCGGGAGAACTAGAAATTACAAAGATACTCTACTTATCAGTAGAATGGAATGAAGAGTACACAATACTTAAGATAAAGGTCTGGAGACAGGGTAGCTGACACAGTCCAGAGATGTTTTACAGCTATTACCCATACACATAGATACTGGGGCCTCTTCTCATAAGTGGGGATCCCAAGCAATCCTTGTTAGAACAGGTTTCAGGACTGTAAGTGTGCAGTTTGGAATGTACCTCAGAACTGGCTCAATTTAATGCCAAAATACATACCATTTTCAGAAGTTTGTTATCAGAACCAAGAGTTAATTTTAATTTAGTGGGTCTTTTCCATAGCTAGATCTTCATTGCTTCTTATTTTTCACATGACATATCACATGACACATGACAAGTTACTCTTGTCATGACAAGTCACTCTCTATTGCCCCCATCATCGCATCAATGGGGTATCGCTCCATTTTCATCTATTTATTAATCTGGATCATTACAGTCTTGTTTTATATAATATTTCAATCTCATAGAATAACTATAATATTAGTACCTATGCTATAGGCACATCAACTGGAACTGCATCCTTCCATCAAGATGTGTGATAAAAGGCAGTTCCAGGGCTAACGGCCTAAAGCAAAGCCAATCTAACCAATCTGAAAAATTCAAAAATGAATAAAATGCCTACTGCTCTAAGTCACAAAGTTTTAGGATAGTTTGGTAGAGAGTATTATTCTATTAATAACCTACAATTACACTGCATTTTTTTTTTCTTTAGGAGAGTGTTAAGGGTGCTGGGCCTACCTATGGTAGAAAAATAGCCTGGAGTTGTGAGTGGCTGGAGCATCACTCCAGCAGATAATATAGTACCAGGAACAATGAAGTACTGAAGGAACTCAGCTACATCAATGGATGGGAGAAAGTACCCAGGAAGACCTTCATCTACTTCAGGCCTTTGTAACATTCCTGAAGTAGGCTTCTGAACAACAAATCTCTCAATGTTTAATGATCCAAAAATTTTTTGAACAGAATCAATACACTTAAAGAGAGACTGATGAAAAATATGAAAGAACTCATTCAAGTAGGAGTGTAAAAGCTAAAGAATGCTGCAGCAAATCTCAGAATGGATGCAGCAAAATGAATGAAGCTGAAAATTGAATTAGTGACCTCAAAGACAAGGTGCAAAAAACCATCAATAAACAACAGGTAGGTAAAAAAGACCCAAAATGGAGAGAATTTGAGATATTTTTAACAGTACAGAGGATACAACCACAGAATCATAGACATTCCAGAGGAGAAGAGTCTGGTGCACTGATTTGGGAGGCCCAAAGAATACCAACCAAAGTAAATAAAAATATAACAACACCAAGACACATTGTAATTAAACGGCAAATAAAACAAAGACAAGTAGACTCCATATAATGGCAAAAGAAAAGCAAAACTTCATATACAATGGAATAAACATAGTATTCACATGAAATTTCTCAAATGTACTCCTATAAGCAAGAGGGAATTATATATTCCAAGTATTGAATGAAAAGGATCTCCAACCAAGTTCATTCATATTTAAAGGATGATAGAAACATTCTCAGACAAACAAGAGCTTAGGGCATTCATTGCATATAGATCTACTCAGCTAGAGATACTGAATGGCCTCATATAAAAAGAAAATTACAAATGACAACTGCAAATAATTTTTTCAAAATATGCAACAAGTACCTTCATGTCAATTTTTTTTGTCAATGGAATGAACACTCCCATTAAAAGTCACAGAGTAGGACAAACGATATAGGCATAGATAAAATACTTCAAGACAATAATGATGTTATACAATAAATGCACTGACAATATCCTAGTCAATGAAGAGGGAAAAAAACAACCCCAAAACATAAAATGTTCCCTCTGAATACAAACACAATGTGAGGATATTCACTTGCTTCACTAGTACTCACTGTACTTTTGGAAGAATTCTGCACAACAATCAGACAAGAAAAGAAGCCAAAGGTTTTCATGTTAGAAAAGAAGTTTAAAGAGCATTATTGGGGCCAGATGAGTTGGATAGGAAGTAAGGCGCTTGCTTTGCATATGGACTGCCTGAGTTAAAATTCCTAAACCACATATGGTCCCCTGAGCAGTACCAGGAGGAATCCAAGCACAGAGTCAGAGTTAAGTCCTGAGTATAGAAAGGTGTGAACGCCAGATCTATGTGTGTGTATGTGTATATGTGTAAGAGTGTATGTGTATATGTTTATATGTAGTATATATTGTAAATATATGTGTACATAATGTGTATATATAGTACATATTGTAAATACACACGTATATGTTTGTGTGTATCATTACTACCATATAACATAATAATATACATAGAATATCCTAAGGGGTACATTAAAAATAAGCTCTTAGGAACAATATACTAATTCAAGAAAGTAGAAAGCTACAAAACCAATACATAAAAATCAGAGGCATTTCAATTAAAATATGAACTAGAAGAGAAATAAATTTCTCTTGGATATGTATTGGATTTGCCAGAAACAGTAACAAGTCTCACAATAAAGACGTTACTGGTGCATGCTTGAGCAAATCGATGAACAACGGGAAGACACTGCTACAGTGTTATTACTACTTAAAATAACATTTGATATTTTCATTTTCATAGTACCTAGAATCAACTTAAAAAATAAGGTAAAAGTTGAACATTAACAATTAAGTTTCATTTTTTAAATACCTGAAATTGATTTGATGATATAATGAAGGATTATTTTTTAATTTTTTTAGGGGGGGTCAGACCCGGCAATGCACAGGGGCTACTCCTGGCTAATGCACTCAGGAATTAATCCTGGCGGTGCTCAGGGGACCATATGGGATGCTGGGAATAGAACCAGGGTAAGCCCGTGTGCAAGGCAAACACCCTACCCACTGTGCTATTGCCCAAGCCCCAGGACTGGCTTTCTTTTCCCTGAAAAAGAACAATTCTTATAGGTGTTCTTATAAACACTTTGCCTTGTAGGGCTACTGAGACTTAATTAAGTTGCATAGGTCTTTGATGGTTGTAGCTCACTTTACTGGCCCACCCTAAGAATTTATGGATGACTGAAGTGATTTGAGTAGAAAGTGGACACACTCTACTTTCTAGAGTACTTTCTGTGATCTCCGCTTTCCCTACATCACTGGAAGCTCTCTTAGCACGAGAGCTAGGAGTCAGGTCACCTGCAATGGTATTCATTATTCTGTAGCACCTAGAAAACCTACATCTTTTGCTGACCCACTTTTTCACCTCCAACACTGCCAGCTATAATGTGTCCTCTCATAATGATACATTTATTTATTTATATACTTATATCTTTTCTCCAAGTTTCCTCATTGGCCCATTAAACATTGTGTAATATGTTGACCTTGTAAAAAGACAATCCTTAGTTCCATTGATGTTTTTTTAATTGTCTTGTGGGTTCTCTATGTAACTCCTCCTCTGAGTTTTGTTATTTTCTTCCAAGTAATTTAAGGATTAGTTTGTACTTATTTCCAATTTCTTGAGGAAAAAAAATGGCAGATTTTTGTAAGTGAAAGTATCATGTTTCCAACAGCATGAACTCAATATTTTGTCATTGCAAGAGCTACAACAGCATCCTGTCCAACAATATTCCAAGATCTCTCCACCATTATCTAATCCACCCTTCCCCCTGCCCACCACTGCCTCAATTATCAGTTCTGCTGATCATGTCTCAAAATTTGCTTCTATTGGGGATTTTGTAATAAATTTCTTTGAAGAAACAGCTATTAATTGCTTTTTGAAATTTATTACTTTATTTATTTATAGATAGATTTATCTATTTGTTTTATTTATTAATAAAAAGTTATTTTTGTGGGGTGGTAGACTCAGGACACTTAGCAGTACTCAGAGTTTATTCCTGGCTCTGTGCCCAGGGATCAATCTTGGAAGGTTATAGGGGACCACATGTGGTGCAGGGGATAAAAACCAGCTTTGAGTTTGGGCACTTGGAAGATAAATGACCTACTAACCATACTATCTCTTAAGCCCAAAAAAAAGTAGATATTTTTTAAAATGTTGTTGTTTTGGAGTAAATAGTACAAAGGTAAGGCAAATAATCCAATAATGAAATGTTTACATAATAGAATGCATAAGCTTGTGTTGAAATATACAACTTAAATAATTTGAAAATAATAGCTCAATATAATATTCATTATTAAATTTAAGAAAATATGAACACATTAAAATTTCTTTGTTGGCTATAGTTCATTCCAGATATTCAATTTAAATATAAAACTTCCAGTTCTACTATCATCATCATCATCATCATACCGTTGATCTTCGAATTTCTCCAGCGGTCTCAGTAACATCTCCATTCATCCTAGCCCTGAGATTTTAGAAGCCTCTCTTTACTCGTCCTTCCCAACGATGCCGAATTGGAGGCTCTTTCAGGGTCAGGAGAATGAGACCCAGCTTGATACTGGTTTTGACATATTAATACACCATGGCGACCTTGCAAGGCTCTCCCATGTGGGCAGGAAACTCCCGGTAGTTTGCCAGGTTCTCCCAGAGGAGAACTAGGCTATAAGATATGCTTCCATGAGCTTGCTTTTAAGTTTCTGGATGCTGGCCGTGGATGGGATTACACGGCAGGCAGGAGGGGTGGGGGGCAGTCCCTGGGTGTGACCGCGTAGCTACTGGGAAATGGGAAATCTGGGCGGAGCAGGCCTAGTTGTGATCCGAGCAGCCTTGGAGGTCTCAGCCCCAGGTCTCACACACCTGTGTTCCTCTGCCGGTACCTTCATGTGTGAGGCTTGTCCGAACTGTGGAGAGGGTCCTTGAGCATGGCTCTGGCTAGGTTCTGGAGGTCTTCGGCAGCTGGGAGCTCTGCTCAGGGCGGGGAGGGAAGCTGGAGCCCATCCCCTCTGAGGGGCCCAGGGGAAGATAGCCAGGTGCGCAGGCAAGAGACTCTCTGCATCGCTCTCTTCCGGGAGCTTGAAGGTACCGACAGAGGAACCCAGGTGTGTGGGACCCAGGGCTGAGACCTCCAAGGATGCTCGGATCAGGACTGGGCCTGCTCCACCCAGATTTCCCATTTCCCAGTAGCTAGGCGGTCACACCCAAGGTCTGCCTCTGGCGCCACGTAATCCCATCCACGGCCAGCATCCAGTTCTACCAGAAACCATAAAATATCTAACAATGGTTATGTCTTTTGCAATTAGTGTCAAAGGAATTAGTGAAATTTCCTGAGAGGAGTCCCCTGAGAGCAACATACACACATGTATGCATAGATATGTGTAAGTGTGTAAGTAGGCAGGTATATGTGTAAATACTGTGCATGTATATACAGCAATTGGAGTCCAGTGAAAATCAGTCTCCTATTCGAAAAATCAGGCTGCATAGAAATGTGTTTGAATTCAACTTGTAAATCTAAATGAAGCTAAACACAATCTACAAGTTTTAAGAAAATGGTGACATTGTCCATTAGAAAATATTAAAGACAAAGCAGAATAAAAGAGCAGGTAATCTACATAAGAACAGGGACTTCGTTGTCATTTATTATAATAAAAATATGGCATGAATAACATCTGGACAGTGAAATAAGCAGACTGCATATAAGATACAGTTGTACAATAATAGTGAGTTTTGTTGAAATATTGTATGCAATCAAAGTGAAAGTAAAGTGAAATTTATTAGTTACACAGGCGGGGGGGGCTTAGGGTGGGGGGGCTAGGGGCGTGGGGGGGTTGGGGTGTGAGGGGGCGGGGTGGAGCTATACTGGGATTCTTGGTGGTGGAATATGAGCACTGGTGAAGGGATGGGTATTCGAGCATTGTATAACTGAGATTTAAACCTGAAAACTTTGTAACTTTGTAACTTTCCACAATAAAAAATTTAAAAAAAGATACAGTTGTAGACTGAATAAATTACCACCTGCATTCTTAAAATATAGCATACCAAAAGGGCTCTGTTATGTTTTCTAAAGGAACCATGAAAGTTTTTACAAAAGGACGAAGAGGGCACATAAATGTTAGCTGTCTCATGTAAGTAGGAATATTGCAACCTTTGCTATACAAAAGAGAATAAGAGTCTTTTCATATTTGAAGATTGTGGGAGAGTGCCATAATGTACATAAAATTCATGTAGCTCTTCTCATGAAATGCTGAATGTTCCTTCATCGAATCTGACTGAAAGTGTAATGAGTTTTGACTGGGGAAAGGTAGTAAACCTGGCAAAATTTGAGTCTTGAAGAGTGTTTGTGAAATGGGGCTTACCCTTTGTTAGTGGACAGATTCTTTCTGTTCCATGTAAACATCTGGAGATAGAAGCATTACAAAGAAAGAACTCCCAACCTGGAGAATCATCTTGACGTCATATTATAGGGTTTGTGATGTAGCAAATGTAATTATTACAATGTCTTTCAAATGATAATAGATTTGTTATCATCCTTATTATTGTCATAAGTTATCAAAATAATAAAGAATGAGTATAGTCATTTCATTGGCCCGGGGAAAGATTTCCTGCATCAAATCCAAAACGCTCGCTTGTGAAGATCATTTTTACTTATTTTTAATTTTTTATCTTGTCTTATATTTAAAAATATTCTTAAACAGCTTCACTTCTCTTCATTACCAGGCCTCACATATTTGACTTTTTTTTAACAAATTAAAGACTTATTGTATATATACATATATAATATATATAGCAGTATATGAAGGATAGTTAAAGATAGGATGTAGGTATAGAAAAATTAAAATCACCCTTTTATGTAATTAGATTGCATGTAACAAATTTACCTTACATTTCCAAAACACTACAATAAACTGCCACAAAGTATGTTTCCATAATGAAAATTATAGCACATGTCATTGTTAAGTAGGGGATTCATCAACATTACATGGAAGTCCTATTGACCCACATGAGAGTTGCTTAAGTAATGGTGAGTTAAAAGAATGGTAGTTGAATTTTAAATCTGAGTAAGATAAAAAGAATCCTTAGCTCAGTCTCTGAACTGGCAGCAGGAACTCTTTTATCTGCATTTCAAGGAGTAATAATTATTAAAATCAAGCAAGTGAAAGAATTTCCTTCCTAGGAATAAACCAGGAATCAATGTGTGGCTGGTGGCACTGCAATGAACATCAAGAGTAAGAGAGTCTAGAGAGAGAGATTGGGGTGTTTGTGTTTGAGAGAGTAGGTAGAGGCTATTTCTTTGAAGAGTAATTCAGGAATCAAAGAAGCAGAGAAAACACAAGTGAAAGTCTTGCAGATATTCAGGTGGAGACAATAGCACTGCACTGTCATCCTGTTGTTCATGGATTTGCTCAAGGGGGCACCAGTAACGTCTCCATTGTGAGACTTGTTACTGTTTTTGGCATATCCAATACACCATAGGTAGCTTGCCAGGCTCTGCAGTGTGGGCAGGATACTCCCAGTAGTTTGCCAGGCTCTCCAAGAGGGATGGAGGAATTGAACCCAGGTCGGCCGCCTGCAAGGCCAATGCCCTATCTGCTATGCTATCGCTCCAGTCCAGGTGGAGACAATATAAAGCAAAAAGTCTTTGAGTGGGGACCATGAAATGTTGAGGTAGTATGAAAGCCAGTTCCTGAGTTGAAGAGTAGGGCTGAAAATGAGAAGAAAATATTGGTGAGTTAAACAGAGGCTAAATGTTAAAGGCGATTATGGATTGAGAGGAGGAATTCAAGTTTTATTCTGAAGGTACTAGGAAATCATGAAGGGTTTCTGTCAAGTACCGATATAATCATTTGTGTTTTAAAAATCTCTGGGAAGTGTGTTAGAAGTGAAAACTGACATGAACCGTAAATCAAGAGAATGGATGAGCAGTTCAGCATCTTAGTTATGGTGACATGAATGATGGGGGTATCACATGATTAGATTTATTTTAAAGATAGAGTTAATAGTATTGGCACAAATATCAGAAATAGTGCGTGTCGGGCTGGAGTGAGATACAGCCAGTGGGGTGCTTACCGTGTAGCACCCAAACTGTGTTTGATCTGCGGCATCAGCCATGGTCCCCCGAGAACTTTGAGAGTAATTCCTGAACAGAGTCAGAAGTAACTTCTGAGCATTGCCAGGTGTGGCCCCATACCAAACCAAAACAGGAAAAGAAGTGGTACATGAATAAATAAGGGAAATTAAAGTTGATCCCAAGTCCTCTACTTAAATGAATGGTGACAGTAGTAATATTTTGGTTAATGGTGAGGAAGACTAAAGTAAAACATATTTGGTGGAAGGGGAGAAATTTTGGAAGGAACATGAGAGATGTGACAAGGGTTAATGCCTTGCCTTGCACTCTACTAAGGGATTCATTTTCCTAGTACTGGCTTGATCCTCAGTACCAACAGAGTACAGATGCAGGAACAAGCCCTGAGCACAGTCAGATATGGCCAACCTCCTGCTTCCCAAGGAAAAAATAATAATTTTTAAGACTATTATTAAGAATTTTTAAGACTCTTTAAGAATTCTTAATTTCAAGATGCTTATTCAACATTCCTGATGAGAAATATGTATTTCAGGATGGCATCAAACAGATGAGCACAAAATATATTCTTTGTAACATCCAAAAAATAAATCAGGATTTACTATCACTTTCATGTTATTATTGTTCATCTTGGTTTTTAAATTTGTTGTTGTTGTTTGGGCTGGAGTGATAGTGCAGTAGGTAGGGCATTCTCCTTGCACGTGGCTGACCCGGGTTCAATTCCTCCACCCCGCTCGGAGAGCCCGGCAAGCTACCTGTGGCGTATTCGATATGCCAAAAACAGTAACGACAAGTCTCACAATGGAGACGTTACTGGTGCCCGCTGGAGCAAATCAATGAGCAACAGGATGACAGTGATACAGTGATGATACAGTTGTTGTTTTTTTTGGGGGGGTCACACCTGGCAGTGTTCAGGGTTTACTCCTGGCTCTGTGCTCTGGGATCAGTCCTGGCATTATCAAAAGACTGTATGAGGGCTGAGGATTGAACCCATGTTGACTTCATGCAAAGCAAGTCACTATACTACCCACTATACTACCTCTCTGACCCTGTTCATCTTAATTGCACAAAAAATAGTAACAAACAAAAAATATAGAGTAACTTTAAAATGGAGCATAAGAACTTGGTCTCAGTTAATTCGGTTGGGTTACCAGTTGAACAAAGCAAAAATAACAAATGGCATCTATGAAACACTCAGACTTCTCTAGTTATACAAATATTTATTGTTTTAATGTTTTAATTATTTCTTTCTGTGAAAAGCTAACAGTACCTTGTCTCAAGTGTTTGACCATTTTTACACTGTTTCTGAGGAATCACCGAGATCAAAATTGCCTAGCCCTCTCTAAACTCTGAAGTCCTCCCATTTTAAAATGCCACTCTTTAGCAAGTCATAGAAATTATACAAATTTTACCAAAAATGTGTTCCCCCCAAATTTAAAATATTCTCATTTTGGTATTAGAAAATAGGGCATTGTTCAGAGATTTCCAACTACAATAGTGTGTGCATTTTTATTTACACATTATGAGAGAAAATGATACTTAAAATTAATCTATTCATTATAAAAGTACATAGACTTTTAGTACATCAGCTTGTATGTGTTAAATATTGACCCAAATCCAGTTGTCTGTGGGATTAACATGTAAAACAGAACATTAAAAATGTGTTTGTTTTTGAAGAGATTATTTAGATCTCATTTCTGTCAAGATTAAGCCATTTTTTAAAATACTGAGTCATAGTCTGAGAATGTAGTGATGATGATCACAAATACTCACTTCAAGCACCAAGTAGGTCAGTCAGTATGTCCCAAGCCAAAGATACAAAGAATCCTTTCATAATTCTTTCACAATTCACATTCAGATGCCCTGTGAAATGTGACTATGAATGCACATTACGTGCACTTTCTTTTCCTTATGCAGATAGCCTCTGACTGGTGACATAAAATGGCATGATACCACTTGATGGCAGACTTTGATGTTGCAGTTACTTCTCACTTCATGCTTCCTTATCACTGCTGCTCTGGTTTAAATTTAAAATTGATTCTAGTAGTCCTGCAGCTGAGATTAGGACTGTATCAGGGGGCTGGGGGGGGCCTAGAATTATGACTTCCTATCACTTTTTGAAATTTGTCATCAAGACAGAGAGGGTCCCTTTAAGTATTAGTCATAAGGTAAAATTCATCAAAACCTAAAAGGACTAAAGCCAGAGCTTGTTTTACAGTTAAACTATCTTAAAATATTTATTGGCTTGCAGAGGAGGAAAAGAAAAACAAGTAGAATTGTCATAATTTTCTAATAGAAAAAAATTCTATTTACCTTGATTAAAATTCATGTTTTTGCACCAAATGGCTGTCTGTATATTAGATATTCATATTAAATCAGCTAATGTGCATGCATCTGTACTGAATCAGTCAATAAATACCATATAAAATAGATCATCTAGAGAAGAGTTTCTAAAATGTTACTTCTGGAAAAATATTCAGTGTCACCTTGCCCGTCATTGCACCAGAGATTACTACTATCCCTTGGATCAATCTACTCCCCTCCAACACCCTCTCCACAGACAGTTTTGAGAACACTGATATAGCAGGTACCAGTATTTGTTTATATTTTTTAAAATTCATAACTCATATTGCAACAATCATTTATGAATGTTTATGCATCTCTGGATCGTTTGAATTTAGCAGCAGGTAAACTAGGGCAGTTCTGTCACATATGTCCCTCAGACTCCTGGGATATCATTCTAATTGGACCTAATCTTCTAGTCATGACAAAGTGCAGGAGGACAAAGGCTAATGAGTTCTGAACAAAGAGCAAGTAGCATATTATCACCTCTGCCTTACTCTGTTGGCAAAGCAGGTCAAATGGCCATCTGTCTCTTTAGAGGGAGGAGCTTCAATGTCTCATGGCTGAGGACTGGTACAGGGAAGTTAAAGAATCATGGTCAATAATGTCACCTACATAGATCACTCATTTATCTTTTAATCTGGAGCAATAAATGCTACACAAGATAATTAAAACAATTTGTGGGAGAAAGAGAAATACAGAATTGTGAATAGATATGAGTTTAAGCCCTTATTAGCTCTATCCTTGGATAATCAACATAACCTCTCCTGTTCCTATTTTTCACCTGAATAAATTGGAAATGAATTTTCTTCAAAAGGATTTTATAATTATTAAAGGATATAAGCTGTAAACAGTAATAGTGCCATATAAATATTATAAATAGTAATGAAGCTCACCGTTGTTTTTTATAATTTCTGCTATAACCATTATTATCACTATTGCTTAGATCTAGAAGTAGCTGAGACTCTTATTCCATTAAATCCACATACCTTATATATATTATATATTAAATTCTATTTAATTTTTTAAATAGAAAAAATCATAAACATTTAAAATATACCTTATATATTCCCCAAACTGTGCACAAAAAGAAGCCATAAAGAAAAAGTTAAAACCATAAAAATTATTAAAAAAAATTGTGGCTAGATCTTCAGTTCATACCTAAAAGGGAAAATTTTGTGTAGTGAAATGTGTATAATTAGAGAATTTGAGGAGGACTCTGGAATGATAACTGCAAACTACTCTGTGAAGTCAATAGGAAAAATAAGTAACTGGTTTAGCATTATTATTTTGTTTTGAAATAGTTGGAGACATAGCTTGCTTAGAAGGAAAGAAATAGTTTGAAAGGGTAAGTGATGGAATGATTGACTGGGAGGAGACTATAGGTTGTGGTAGCATTTTTTCTAGAACACCTGTGCTTCAACATCGAATTTCAGTACCATGCAGCTCTCTCTTCATCTGCCATCATATTCAGTGACGCTGCAGATGTTGTGGCCTTTTAACTGTAATAGTGGATGCACGTGTAGCATGTCCCTAAATCAGCTAAAATAAACCAACTGACCTTTTATTACCCTCAAATGAACACATAATAGGAGCTATTATATTTTTCTTGCACCAAGTAATAAATTTAACTTATATTTAGCTAAATATATTTATTTTACATGGCAGTTGTGTTTGAATAGCAAGAAGTCAGTTAATTTTTTAAATAGAAAAAATCATAAATATTTAAAAGTTTTATTTATGTAACGATACATAATGACTTTAATTAAATATTATCAGTCCTTTTAATTGATTCTATAGATGTAGCAAGTTGGAATTTTCTTTTCAGGAGACCTTTAAAATTAATTATGTATCTAGCAATGTTTGTTTTTTTGTACCACTTAATTTTCTTTTTTTAATACTTTAATTTAATTTTCAGATTTTTTATTTCTGAATAAGTGAGCTACAATTTGAAAAGTGGCTTCTCTGAACCCTGGTATCCAAGTCCATTGAGGAAATATTAGCTGAAAATCAGTGTACCGAGTACTTGCAGACATTTGGTTTCTGCCTGCTGGAAGTAAAACATGAGCTGCTACTGTTACCTATTTTCCCTCTCTGGAGGATCCTCTCCAGGAGCTGAAGGACCTATTCCACAGTGGGAGAGTGCTCAAGGGAGTAAGGAGGGAAGCAGGAAGGATGCCTGGAGTTTGCTCAAAAATTCGTGGGTTCCAATTCCTGCATTCAGGATAGCCTTCTGCCATTCTCAAATGCTTTCAGCAATAACTACTGGACTGGAAAGAGGCAGTTACAGAGCTCTGCCTTTCTCAGCTGTTTGCCGAAGCTGCACTTCTAAACATAGCAGAGCCCCACACCCCATCATTCCATCCCCAGCTGGTAAAGCCCACCTGGCTCTTTTGAGACATTCACTTTAAGTAAGTGGCTGAGAAGCAGCTGAGCTACCCTCCAGGAATTGGCAGCTGCTGCCAAGACTTTGGCTTCTGTAGCTGCTCTGAGAAGCCCTGGATCATATTCATGAAGCTCAGACACTCCTCAAGATGATTTAATCCCATGGATCAGACCTGACCTTGTGGTCCTTTTTTGATATGAGCATCTGAACACACAGTCAGGAAGCAGCTTTGTGACAGGCTTACTGGGCTGAACTATGGGGAGCTCCAGCTCGTGAATCTCTCCGAGGGAGAAAGGTTCAGTTCTCTGCTTGTATTGTGAGCTCAATATTGTCGTCATTATTTGCACTTTTCTAAGCTTCACATAGCAGAAGTTCAGCCTGCCTGGTGGGAAGATAGCTTTGCTTTAAAGCAAGAATTGTAGCGTTTTCCCAATATAAGCACACATAGAGGTTTTGTAATATAAAACTCCTGCAGGCATCACTGATGTTTCCCTTCTGGCCTAAACTGCTGGGTGTGACTAGTTTAAAAGCTGTCAAAATGACATAAAACAGTTATTAAAACGACTGGCTGCCTCACTGCCAGAGGGCAATATTGTTCCATAAATAGTCTATATTGCAACAGGACCCTTAGCCATCAAACCTGAGGCCAGAGGCATTTTAAACACACAGTAAAGTGCAATCATATGTAGAGCCCACATATAAGTAAATGGAAACACTTAAAAAAATTTTGTAACAGCAATTTGGGCAATAGGTACAAGCGAAACAAAGGTATTTTCAGTATCTATTTGAGCACCTAAGTGAACATGTAATTGCACAATGAGGCTTTCAGAGCAAGTCAATTAAACATGTAAATTATTGTCAAATGTTCCCAGCAGCTACAGAGCATTTTCGGTGTCCAATGTCATTAAACTCTATCAGACATTGGTGCATCAGAGTACACATTTCTGTAATTAAGTAGCAATTATTTTTACTTCCAGTCCCATTAGTAATATTTAAAATCGGAAATACTATATTGGTTTTCTTCTTTTTTGCTTGGGTTCATTATATGCTTAATGAAAACATCCTTTCTGGAATTACTGAATTCCCTCAGAGGCATCTTTTGGCCTGCTTGGAAAGGTAGGGCAACCATCAAGTCCTTTTAAAAATAGAATCAAGGGCATGAGAAGTAGTATAGAAGTTAAAATGCTTTGTCTAGCACCTTTCAGGAATTGATGCTGGTTCCATCCTTGAAACCACATATGGTTCCCTGAGCACCACCAGGAATGACTACTGAGCACAGAACCAGGAGTAGGTTCTGAGCAATACTTGGTGTGACCCAACTCTCATCCCCTCGCCTCACAAAACAGAATCACATAAGGGGGTTATTCAATAATGTCTTTTTAAATGCACGCACTTAGTGATAAGCTATTGGCAATTTATGCATAATATCAAACTTAAGATATTATTACCCAAGAAGTATTTATCCACAATATATTTTAAACAACTGCCTATCCTATCCTAGGAACTAGTGTTAATTGTTTTCATTCATGGCAGCTCTTGCAAAAGACTGCAAACAAAAGCAAGGCGTCATTTGTGAGAAATTTTGTGTTGCAGGTTGGGAAGGATGGACATAAGAAATCAGATTTTCATTCTGGAGATATTACTAAAGGAAGAGCAGAATTTAATATGAGCCCAAGAGAAGACATTCCTGATAAGAAAAGGGTTTTTTTCTTTGATATTGGACAACATTATTGCCATCTTCCTGTGCATATCTTCTAAGCAGGAATTAAAGTTCAACAAAATCAGAAAATAGTCTGTCTTTTTGTCTTACTGAGTTATCCAAATGATAATGATTAGATACAATTGATTCACAAGTGGTACACTCTGAACTGCCCTACTGAAAAATAATTTCAAGTATATTTCTAATACAAATGTGAAGCTTGGTAGCATGCTACAGGAGTTCTGAAGATGCACATTTTACAGATTTCCATTGGGTGTTTCTCTCATTGTTTTGTTTTGGTTTTACTTTCCAAAAAATTATGCAAAGGGATGTGTTCTCAAGTTCCAAATGATTTAAAAAATCAAACCAATCCAATCAATTTCTCAGTAATTGGCTTTGAAGAAACTGAGACAAGAGCAATGCAAACAGTGTTTTTAAATAAATCATAATTACCCATGCAAATGTCTCCAATAATTTGAGAGTTTAATCAAATGACTAACAATTTGGAAACCTTCTTGCATTTGGTAATGTGACAGACAGCATGAATGCAGAGAATTCAGTCTGGTGGAGACAATCTGAAATGTAGGAAGGAGTTGGATTAATACTCCAAATTATCCAAATTTGAAAAATTCTCATAGCAGGTGGTTGATAGCTTCACTTTATTAGTAAAGACCATCCTATATGTTTAACTTCTCTGATTTGTTGTTTTAGTTATTTATTGAATCACCATGAGATACACAGTTAAAATGCTGTTCATGGTCTGGTTTCAGTCAAACAATGTTCCAAAACTCATCTCTCCACCAGTGTACATTTCCCACTACCAATGTCTCCACTTCCCCACTTCCCTTCCCACCAGCCCCCATCCCCTGCTCCAGTCTGTCTCTATGACATGCACTTTCCTTCAAAAGTGTGTGTGTGTGTGTGTGTGTGTGTGTGTGTAACAAGGAGCAGGTGTTATTGGCTTTTCGAATTCAAAGTATATTACCAACTTTCCCCATTGTACCCCTACCATCTCCTGCTGGTATCCTAATTCATTTGCTACCCAATCTTTGACTTTCTAATTATAGAAAACCTCTTAAAAGAGATGCACTTGTGAAGCTCTTGATGATGCAACATTCAACAATGTTATTTTTTCTTACTGGGGGTGGGGAGGTTAAAAATCAATATGCCATGAGATTTCCTTATGATTTTTCCCCCTGAAACCAAGAAGTAAAGTACTCCACTTAGTGCAGTTTTAATTAAACTGAATACATTATAAAACACTCTCCTAATTTGCTTTGCCTTGAAAATGTTTTTTAAAGTGTTACAAATCAATCAACTAATTGAGCTATGTAGTAGAAAATGCAGATGGTATCTCTCGTTACTCGTTACTCTGCATTTTCACTCTGCCATCTAAGTGCCTCTTCATAGACAGAGTTTGTGTTGAGGCTGATAACTTGCATGCAATGGTATTGAGGTAAGATTGTAGGTTTAATCAATTATTACCAAGGAACAATAACGCTAATACAACTGACTGAGATCAAAGATCCCAACCAGAGAATAATGGGGTTACAGCAAGGACAGTTTCTTCATGCCACCATCTATTCTATATTTGACCAAGAACCTCTGATTTTATCTGCTCCTAAACAGAGTGGCTTGACAGAGAATACGGTCATGCATTCTCTGGTCATTCTTTCCATACATCTGAGAGATGTTAGGTGTCTCTTCTGCTATATGCCCTTTTATTTGTTTTCTCAAGCAGTAATCCAGCATGAGTCAATGTAGCTGGTAGAGTGCTGGGAAGTCTTATTGAGTGATGAAAAACAAGAGCAAGGTGAACTCTTGAAGGACATTTATTTACCAAGCAAATTGAACACATATATTCTTAAAGACATTGTTGAGTACAAGATTAAAAACTAGCTAATTTCCCAGGGATATCTCACTCAATTACTTAAGATTTTCAAAACAGAGACTCTGGACTAGAAGACATAGGTAAAAGTTAAAAAAAAAGTTATTAAGTGAAAACGGGAGGAATAACATCATTGTCTGTGCTTTAACACTGTCAGTTGATATGTGCCATCTTTAAGTTTCAAATGAACTCTCTATTTGTAGGAAAGAACATCCAAATCTTATTTATAAGGTACTTATGTTATAGATCTCCCAAGTTTTTTGATTCAATGAGACTAGAAAATGACATGGGAGCAAAGTAATGTTCAAGCTATGTTTATCACAGTTTCTGTCTTAGTAAAAAGAAAAGATAGAACTTTATTGCTATTGGCTAAGTACAGGGGATGTCTCCTCTGGCTCCCTGAACAAAGACCAGGAAGATTTTGAAAGAGTGAAAGTGGGAAGGAGTGACACCTGATCATGTAGGGACAGGAAGACACTCAGGAATTTAAGCATGTGGGCACAGTGGATTGAACCAACACATCTGATCAATTCTGTTTGATGAAGCTTAGAAACAGAGTAAACATTTTTTCCCACTCAGATCACATTACAAATAAAATGCTAATAAAGAGTTTTCTGAAATACACATACATCACTCCTCTATTTAGAATCATTCTCTGTATATGCTAGAATCTCTATATGCCATCACTAACTTCCATAGTTAATCCTCCATACTTAAGGTTGACTCAGCATATTGCAAGGGTATAATGTGAATTCTGTGAATAATATGAAAAAGAGCTTTTTTTCTGAAATGAGATGAGCTCCCTTAAGAATTAGGATAAAAATTATGCAATCGAGTCCAACAAAGTGAAATGACCTTAACAGTGAAACAGCTAGTTTAATGCAATAAATGACACTAGAGTTCATTTCATCCAAGAAACAAAGGTTGTTCATTCAATGGGGAACCATAAATTTCAACTGGATATTGCACCGATGAACACATTTCCTGCCTTCATTGTCATACCCTTTCATAGAGAAGTTGGTAATACTAGTCAGATCTGTATTGGACTGTGCACAATGAAATAGAATTCTATGTATGTGTTTCTGTGATGTATGTATGTGGGAGTTAGTTGCGATTATGTGCAACTCACCTATTATTACCAGAAAGAAATCACAGCTAAAAAGAGGTGTTTTTTTATACTGATGTTAACAGATTATTTTTTCTTTAATAGAACAGTTGAATAAATTCATAGGCTTTTTCTCAGATAATCTCCAAAACAACTAAAAAATGTTAAAACATAGCAGTTAGGTAGTTTTAAAGATTCCTTCTATTATGGAATGTTCTATAAGATGGAAAAATGAAATAGAAATTATATGTTGAAAGTACTAAAGCATCTATATCTAAGCTTATTTGAATTCATTCTTCAGAAATAGTTTGTTGAGAGGAAAGGACTAAGTAAAAGACCTGAGATACACTCAAGTTTCTCCTAAAGAGGAACAGACCAGGGATTCACAGAGCTTTAGTACACAGGCTGTACTTGCTTAAAAGTGCTAAATGATCTTGGTTACTTGGGAGAAAATGTTTTCCACCTTGGAGATCAACAAGGTTTAAGTATTATGCTGAAGATGATGTATTTTGCAGTTTTTTGGTTTGTTTTTTAAACTATAAAAATTGAAAGCAAATTTAAAAAATTTTTATATCCATAGATTAAAAACTAACCAATTTTTCATTTAAGAAATATTCTTAGGTTCAAAGACCATGAGAACTCATGGAGATGTGATTTGACTGGGAGGTATGGGAACAAAATACATACACACTTATACAATGTGCTATTTCCACATCATATTAGACAAAGGCACACTGGGAAAAATAAAAAACCTTTCACATACAGAAAATACAAAAGAAACTTGCTATCTAGATAAAATGGTCTGTGATTCCCCAAATTTGTCTAACATTTTCCCTTTCTCATTTGCAGACTTTCAGAATGAATATCAGAGGACAATTTCTGGATCAAGAAGATGACTTCTACAATATATCGTTTTTTTTATGTGGTGTTTCCAATGCTAGAGTTTTCTGTCTTAGAACATTATACTTGAAGAATAACACTATTTGTCAAGTGGATAGTTCCCAAGGACAGTGTTAGGATATTTGGAAAGAGGATTAAAGAGAAGCATTTCTATTCTTTCTCTTCAATAAGAATAATTTTAACAAGTTTTTAAAACATCAAACAGGACATATTGTCCTTTGAAAATGTAAATTATTTATCGCTTTGAAAAGTTTAGGATATAGTTTTAACAATTAAGCTGTTTCTCAATCGAGTGATAGGTTGGGACGCAGAGATCAGCAAGGCCCGTGGCATGTTGAAAGCAGAAGGCTGAAGCTTAGTCAGGCCATGTAGCACTGACTGACTTTTGCAGCCCCTTTGACGAACAAAACATTCATCAGAGCACATAAGATCAAAATATAAAAGATCAAAACACCTTCATGTACATATTATTTTGTAGCCTAATGACGCACAAGTTCCTGATGAAGTAAATCAGACCACCTTGTAAATCTTTACATTCCACTTCCCATATATTCCACATCACATCTATGCAAGCCTACACGATAATTCAATAAGGTATTTGTTTAACTTTCACCTAATCATAGCACAGCTAATCTATAACAAAAGGCGGCTGCATTGGAACATGCTGACCTCAACCCAGTTCACTCAGAATTCCTAGCCGTTTGCAGTTGTGACATGGCCTTGTTTGCAAGGCAGTGCGTTTCCAGAACTTCCTTGTGACTCTGGTCAGGCTACAACATCAAGTATTGATTTTATTTTTTTTTGGGGGGGGGGGCTGGAGCAATAGCACAGCGGGTAGGGCATTTGCCAACCCGGGTTCGATTCCCAGTATCCCATATGGTCCCCTGAGCACCGCCAGGGGTAATTCCTGAGTGAAGAGCCAGGAGTAACCCCTGTGCATCGCCAGGTGTGACCCAAAAAGCAAAAAAAAAAAAGTATTGATTTTTTTGCTTCTTTCAAATGTTTTTACACTACATGTTCATGGTAAGTAACATAAGTCTTATTTCTCCTAATGAGATAGAATATCTCAATCATGTTATTGTTTGAATTAAATAAAAAGGCCTAGATGCAATCACCATTTATTTTTTAAGGTGAACAGATTTAACTTGTGTTGGATATAACTTATGATCATATTCATTCTCCAGAACCAACTTTGACCAACAGAGGAAGCTAATATTCTCAAGAAAGAAACTTTATTTTTTAAAAAAGTCTTCTATATATGGATATGAGAAATAGATAAGGTTATAATGACATATACATTAAAAAATGTTGCTGCTGTGAAAGCACTCATTTATTTATTCTCATAAAAATTATTACTTTCCTGGGGTTGGAATGATAGTACAGGAGGAAGGGTACTTGTCTTACATGTGGCCAACCTGGGATCAATCAAAGGTATGCCATATAGTGCCCCAGGTTCCCCAGGAATGATCTTTGAGTGAAGAGTCAGGAGTAAGTCCTGAGCTCCACTGGGTGTGGTCCAAAACCAAAATTAAAACATTAATTTCCTAGTACATGCTGAAGGCCACTCTTCACACATTCGGATGAGCCTCACACATGAAAGGACTTGCTGAGGAACCGAGGTGTGCGGGACCCGGGGCTGAGATCTCTAAGCCTGCTCAGATTGGGACTGTGCCTTCTCCACCCAGACCCCCCATTTTCCAATAGCTTGGCAGTCAAACCCAGAAACTGCCCCTGGCACCCTGTAATCCCACCAATGGCCAATATCCAGAGACTATAAGACCAAGCTCCTAGAAGTAGGACATCTAATAGCCTTGTTCTTCCTTTTGGAGAACCTGACAAGCTACCAAGAGTCTATTGACCTCATGGAAGAGCCTTCCACGCTCCCCATAGTGTATTCTTGCTTTTTTTTTTTTTTTGGGTCACACCTGGCGATGCACAGAGGTTACTCCTGGCTCTGCACTCAGGAATTACCCCTGGCAGTGCTCGGGGACCATATGGGATGCTGGGATTCGAACCTGGGTCGGCCGCATGCAAGGCAAACGCCCTACCCGCTGTGCTATCGCTCCAGCCCCCCCATAGTGTATTCTTATCTCAAATACAGTTAAAGATATATACATACCTCTCAGAGAGCCCGGCAAGCTACCAAGAGTATCCTGCTCGCACGGCAGAGCCTGGCAAGCTACCCGTGGTGTATTCAATATGCCAAAAACAGTAATGATAGGTCTCATTCTCCTGTCCCTGAAAGAGCCTCGAATAGTTGGGAAAGAGAAGTAAGGAAAGGCTGCTAACATCTCAGGACTGAGTATAATACAGACGTTACTGGTGCCTGCTTGAGTAAATCAATGAACAATAGGATGACAGTGATACAGTGATACAGTACATGAGTTACTTTATGCTCTGATTCTTCTCCCCTAGGTTGTAAATAGGAGTTCATTTTCAAAATCCTCCAAGCAACAGGTTTACACTCATGTCCATCTTTTTGTGTAAGTGGTATTTTATACTAAGAACTGAAACTCAAAAAGAGAGAATAAATAAACAAATGGGCTGGAGTGATAATTCAATGGATAGGGCGCTTGCCTTGCATGCAGCCAATCTGTGTTCAGTCCCCAGCATCCCATATCGTCCCCTGAGTACAGTCAGGAGTAATTCCTGAGTGCCAAGCCAGCAGTAACTCTGAGACCTGCTGGGTGTGGCCTCCAAACAAACAGACAAATAGGAAAAAATATAGACAAAAAAGAATGACTAGGGGCTGGAACAATAGCACAGCAGGTAGGACATTTGCCTTGCGAGCCACTGACCCAGGTTTGATTCCCAACATCCCATATGATTCCCCCCGAGCACTGCCAGGAGTAATTCCTGAGTGCAAATCTAGGATCAACACCTGAGCAAAAAAAAAAAAAATGACTAACAAAGGAAATGACAGGATAAAGAAGCTATATTATCTAGATGGAGTAATTACATTTACTGTAATTAAAAAATTATTGAGAAAGATTTGGAAGTGAACTGTGTAGTGTGACTTTAAATTCACTTAAATAGTTATGTAGGCACAGTAATTCTAGCAAATGACAGAATATGTATAGAGGCCTCGGGGTAGGAAAGTTCAAGAATCAGAAATTAAATTAGCTCATGTGAAGAGAAATATCATAATGGAAAACCCTTTACAATGGGTCTTTAGAGCTAGTACTATAGGAAGCTCCTGAATTCTCTACCCACCTCGCACACACCAAGTAACAGCTATCCATGGATCAATTCCCTTAAAAAAATATCCAAAAATTAACTAAACAACTCCTATACTCCCTGACTGGGAACCCAGAAGACATTTCCTCTTTTTTCCTCTTTTGTTAATGCCTTGTCACCAGTATTCTCAGGATAGAAACTTGCATACAAATGCACTTCAGATTTTATAGCTTCTGCCCAAGGGATGAGTCCCTATCTCTCCTGGCATTGATGGTTAATGGGGCCTCATTGCATAAGTCTCACAGGACAGTAGAAACAAGGAAATAGTTCTTAAAGGCTTATCCCCAGGGAACAGGCAGAAACTACAGTCATCTAATTTCTTTCTTAAGTAGTCTATTTGAATACTTAAAACTCTGCTGCTTGAGGGTCAAATTCCTAATGCTGCAAGGATCTAGAGCTGTCTGGAGACTAGGGTGTCCTCCTGATACATCCCCTTGCCCTTTTCCTTTAATTTGCCCCATGTCATTTATATCTCCTTTGAAGAAATTTATGCACATGTCTAGCACTCTAGCTTTCATGGATTGTCTGGCTTTGACAGCCAATGAGGCTTGGGACTGTAGCAAATAATGAAGGCATTTTTAAAGGAGTTGGAAATAACTCCTCACAGCTCTACACCCAGGCCCACTGCAAAATAAATATATAACTACTCATACATCAAAGTTTCTCCCAGGAAGGGGTCTAATTACATACTACCCCAGCTGCTGCATGGATATCTGAATTCTCAAAAGCCTGTAACTAGGTGCTGACTTTGATCTTCCCCTTTAGGACACTAATGAGTCTTGGCAGGCCCTCAGCTACTGAAAACTACTAAGAACAAATAAGAAGTTTGGACAATCACAAAGGCTTAAAGACAATTCTTGGAGCATGGGCAAGTCTAATCAAGGAAGTTCATCTCCTATATGTCATGAATGTGAGTAAGGTTTATCTTATCTAACAGAGAAACTACACCTAGAGATTCAAGGCAAATAAAGATTAACATTTTCTAAACAACAAAACAAGAGTAGGCTTAAACTCTATGTACATATTTTAATAAAAGAGTAATTTACCCAAGACTTAGTTTTTCAAATGATTGAATATTCTCACTGAGATCAAGAAAACAATACATCCACAAAGTGAATATCTATCAAAAAATATAGAAGCATTGAACAAATAGCAGAACTGAAGAATATCATAAACAAATTGCAAGATTCAGTAAGGGGATTCCACAGCAGACTGGATCAAGCATATAAGCAGACTGCAAATTCAAAGACTCAAAAGCAGTGAATTCATTCAATCAGAGAAGAAAAAAATTACCTAATCAATTAAAGTGAAGAGAGTGTAACACACTTACAGGATAACCAATACACACAAATCAAGGTTCCAGGAAAAGAGATAAAATGACAAGAAGCTTATTTGAAGAAATAATATCAGAAAACTTCCTTATCCAGAAAAAAGTGGAGAAACAAACAGATCAAGGAAGATCAGAGAATACCAAACAATTAAAACTAAAAAATACCCACAGTGAGATGCATTGCAATTAAATTGCCAAGGACAATGGCAATTAATACAAGCAGAATCCTGTACGCCTACCAGTAGAGGAGCCCAGAGACAGTGAAGGGTTAAGGAGCTCCTCTTGCGTGATGCTGACCTTGGCTCTGTTGGGGTCTCAGTAGCTAGCCTGAGACTTTGACTAAACCCCCTGCCCCTGAAAGCAAGAGTCAGCCCTGTTTACAGGGGCCCAGGGGCCCTGCATTCCATACACTCCAGCATTCCACACACAGGCACTCTGGTTGAGGAGACAATGGGATGAGGGGTTTGACAGTTAACATTTACCTGAGCTAGTTAACATGGCCCTGAGACTGGGGAATACAAATCATTAACTAGCATCTGTACTGAGCTCCACGAGATAAACATGATACATGTCCCCCCACCCCAGATTGTGTGTATAAAATCCCCTGTGTAAGAATCAATAAATGAGTTTGCTTGACCACCAGCCTTCCCCACTCTGCTTGGTGACCTTCTAGGTAGGCTTCTTTCTCGGCAGTAGGAATCCTGTGGCGAGCAGACGGCCAGGGCAGAGGCTTCTCCCCTTCCCACTCCCTCTCCTATGGGGAGTAAGTCCGGTGACTTCGGGGCTCATACTCCAGTGCCGGGATCGACTGGCCAGGACCCCGACAGGCTCCATCCCAAGCACCACCTATGGTTCCCTGAACACTGCCTGAAGTGGTCCCTGAGCGTAGAGTAGGAGGAAACCCTGAATACCTGCAAGTATTTATAATACTACTTATAATACACTTGAAATATATAAATAAAGTAGATCCTAAATGTGTTTATCACAGAAAAGAAATGGTCATTATGTGATATAGTATAGGTGTTAGCTAACATGATGGTGTAATCATCATGATTTATGAAGTTTATAAAATCAACAAGTTATACAATTTACATATATACCAAATTACATGTCAATGATACATAAATATAATGAATAAATAAATTTTACATAAGGCAAATTAGGACAAATTCAAATGGAACTTTAAAAGTCAAAATACAGTTGATAGTCTCCGTGGACATGGGGGATAGTTTTGTATTTCAGTATCTTTTCAGTAGTCTTTTATTTCTTTCATGGTATCAAAATAGATTCAAATTCCAGTTATGTGCATCATAGTTTTTAATCATATTCATATTTTACAATCTTTCTGTTTGATTTTAACATTTTCCAGGAAATCTACTGCCAAACATCAGACAAGATATAGAATTTGAGGTTAATGAATAATTGAGGTAAATATGTGTACAACTGAAATTATCTGAGATCATTGTAGAGTCTACATTTGCCTTACTGACATGCTAATACATATATCATGTCATTAGACCCATAGGGTCTTCTATCTTAAGTAGGAGCATCATTTCAAGAACTATGAACAGGTCCTCTCTTATTTATCACTGAGGTTATTGTTGGTGGTATTAGGGAATAGTTTGAAACTAAAATCCTAAAATTAATAGTTCTATGGTAAAATAGAAATCTTTGCAAAACAGAGTAAAGGTATCAAACAAATGCAATTGACCTGACAAAGTACCTAACAAGATCTACAAGAGCAATGGACAGAGGCATCTGCAAATTACTCATTTTTATCACTGTATCACGGTCATCCCATTGTTCGTTGATTTACTCGAGCGGGCACGAATAATGTCTCTATTACACTCAGCCCTGAGACTTTAGTAGCCTCTCCTTACTTGTCTTTCCCAATGATTGGAGGCTCTTTCAGGGACAGGGGAATGAGACCTATTATTACTGTTTTTGGCATATCAAATACACCACTAGCAGCTTGCCAGGCTCTGCCGTGCGAACGGGATACTCTTGGTAGCTTGCTAAGTTCTCCGAGAGGTACGTATATATCTTTTACTGTATTTGGGATATGAACACTCCATGCGGAGCTTGCAAGGCTCTCCCATGCAGGCAATAGACTCTTGGTAGCTTGTCAGGTTCTCTAAGAGGGAGAACAAGGCTATTAGATGTTGCGTGGCCACTTTACTGCCACACTTTCAGGAGCTTGGTCTTATAGTCTCCTGATGTTGGCCATTGGTGGGATTACATGGCACTGCCAGGGACAGTTTGTGGGTGTGGCTGCCAAGCTACTAGAAAATGGGGGGTCTGGGTAGAGAAGGCCAGTCCCAATCCGTACAGGCTTGGACATCTCAGCCCCGGGTCCCGCACACCTGAGTTCCTCTGCCTGTCCCTTCATGCGTGAGGCTCGTCTGAACTCTTTTTTATATACTTGACAAATCCTAGATATTTGGATTTGATATGAATTAGAAACAGATCAAACTTCTCTCAGTTATATCTGCATTTCATTGGACTGAATTGATGATAATATTCTGTGTAACTTTTCCCCTGACTTGTAAAGATGGAGATAAGGGTTATAACCTAAACAGAAAATGTTAGAAATTCAAACCAAAGAGCTGTTTATATAAGAATAAAAGGTAGGTGGGTACCAAAAGTACATCTTTACCCTGTCACTCGTTTATAAAACTTGCTTAATAAAGTATATTTTTCAGTCTACTCTGAAAAAATAGTTTAGTCAAAATATAAGATAAAGTTATGCACAAGCTGAATGGTGAGTTCCTTTTCACACTGATTCCTTATAGTATAGGTATTCCATCTCAGCACTAAATTACTATCCAACTATGCAAAATAAAATGGAAATTGAAGAAGGGATTACTCAGATAATTTAGGTCAAAAATAAGTTCTCCAGAAACATCCAAATTGAGGCAAACATGTTTTCTATGGTTCATATCATCCTGATAATTGCCTTAATTCTCCATTTTGTTTTGCTTCTGTAGACAGCTTAATGGCAGTTAAGATTTTTTGGAACTTGCAGCATAAGAATAAATACTCAATTAAGGCCTTTTCAGATGAGTCAGAGTTAGAAAATCACTGTAGCTGTAAGTGATGCATGATCTCTACTCCAAATCATTGGCTGGCCTCTAAGTTTGCAGAAGCAATTTGAAACACGGAGAATATTTATATCGACAAACTAAGGAAATAAATCAGTAAGTCATGAAAAAAATAAAATTTCTTCCTTAGAATGTCAAATTAAAGTTCAGTTGCTTTCTGTCATCAGAGCCTAGAGCACTATTATCAAAATAATTTGAATGCAGTATAAAAAATTATCTGTCAAGCAATGTAGGAGGTATGAGAGTTCTCAAGTCAGAATTAATGTATCCTATTAACGTTATTTTCTATTTTCCTTTTTCTTCCTTTCTTCCCTCCCTCTCTCCATCTCTCCCTTTCATTCTTTATCCCTCCCTCCCTCCCTCCCTTCCTTCCTTCCTTCCTTCCTTCCTTCCTTCCTTCCTTCCTTCCTTCCTTCCTTCCTTCCTTCCTTCCTTCCTTCCTTCCTTCCTTCCTTCCTTCCTCCCTCCCTCCCTCCCTCCCTTCTTCCCTTCCTTCCTCCCTTCCTTCCTTCCTCCCTCTCCTCCTTCCTCCATCTCCTCCTTCCACCCTCCCTCCCTCCCTCCCTGTTTCTTCTTCCCTTTCTCCAGTATGTCTTTTTCTTTCTCTTTCCTTCCTTCCCTCCTCCTTCCTTCTCCACTTCTTTCTTTTTCCTTCTTTCTTTCTTTCTTTCTTTCTTTCTTTCTTTCTTTCTTTCTTTCTTTCTTTCTTTCTTTCTTTCTTTCTTTCTTTCTTTCTTTCTTTCTTTCTTTCTTTCTTTCTTTCTCTCTCTCTCTTTCTCTCTCTTTCTCTCTTTCTCTCTTTTTCTTTCTTTCTTCCTTTCTTCCTTCCTTTCTTCCTTCCTTCCTTCCTTCCTTCCTTCCTTCCTTCCTTTCTTTCTTTCTTTCTTTCTTTCTTTCTTTCTTTCTTTCTTTCTTTCTTTCTTTCTTTCTTTCTTTCTTTCTTTCTTTCTTTCTTTCTTTCTTTCTTTCTTTCTTTCTCTCTTCTTCCTTCCTTCCTTTCTTTCTTTCTCTCTTTCCTCTTTTTCTCATTATTAATTCATTTATTTTTATTAATTTACTGAACCAGAAAATTTCAGTTCTATATTATTGTTTAGTCTATATTAATAAAAAAATAAAAATCAAATACTTATGATCTCATGGAACTTAACTTTCCCATGAGGAATTTCCTCTATAACGTTATCATATCTCCACATATACATCCTTCCAAGTATTTCAATAAAGATTATTAAGCAAAGTAGGCTTTGGGGGAAGTTCTTCAGGAATATGAGAGGGCTCCCTCTATAAAATCTGCAATGATTAGTCCTTTGTCTGGTGCTGAGATCAAAATGATTTCCTTATTTCATGCAAAACAGCATAGGCAGTGCCTAACAAACTGGCTTTTTTCTGAAACTGCTCTTCTGCTAGGTGAAAAAAATAATTAGACAAAGAAACAAAAAGAAAACTTGCATTGATGTTTTTAATCAATTATTTATAATCCAAAATGAAAATTTGAGGACTTAACCAGTAACATAACCTGGTGCAGCAAGTATGTCATTGTCCCAGGTTAATAGCAGCCAATTTTATTCACTGAGCTGATCACCCAAAATTAAAAATGTTCCATATGAAATAGAGCATGTTAACAATGCCCTTCAGATTTATCATGCAAAGCAGAAATTTAGCATAGAACTTTGGAAAAACCTACCCCTGCATTTCTTTCAGAAAACAACTGCTAATCTAGAGGCTTCTGTTACACTAAATAACGGGGATTTTAGTCTTTATTAAGAGTAATTCATCTTTATTAAACAATTCTCCTATATTCATTATGAGTCAGACAAACAAATTAGCCATTAACAGTGACATCATGGGATTTTGTGCACAAATATTTCAATTAAAAATATCAAATTGATCAGTTAAAACTCTCTCATTATACTGCTGCTGCAATTTAAGATAGTTATTTGTGTATTTTCCCAGAATTGATTTGCTTTGTTACCATAATTGAGAACATCAAGAAAATATTAGTATAATTGAATATATATATTTTAAATAACAGAAAAAGGAAGATGCATATTAAAGAAAACACATTAAAATGTATGCCAGGCCAATTAATTACTGAAAAATTTCTGCACACTTAATCCAGGATTATGTGGGGGAAAAACAAGAAATAGGGTGGGGGGGAGTGTAAGACATCATGTTGAACATCATTCTTTGTTTCTACAGATATCTTAATTACTCTTTTTATTCCCAGGAGGCAAAATGGTATGTGTCAGAAAAATCGTTCACAAAGATGAGGGGCCAAGGTTGTCAGGGAATGTAGCCCTGGGAATCACATGGGGCGAAAAAATGCAACAAAACAGAAATGCCTGAAGCATTGTGAGTGGCCTTAGATAAAAGAGCATGACTAATGGCTAAAAACCCGGAGGGAGTTTCTTCCTCTGAAGAGTTGCTATATAGGAAAGCCAACCTAACACACAGTTACAAGTTTGAGAAAGGAGTCAAAAGGGCAAAAGAGGAGGCTGTGGCTGGTAGTGGCACTACATGTGCAGTGAAATTTGTGGACTGCAAACACACCTGAACCTTTTAGTTCTTCAACTGCATGAAGTCTACATGGAAGGTTTAGATGCAGGCACAGAAGTCTAATCCTTTGAGGCTTAGGCAGGACTGTTACTCTCATGAATACCAGTCAACAATAAAATATCGTATCTTTCCCACCTCCACCCCCAGACCGTTTCAAGGCAAGGATACGTCTAGTAACAGAACAAATTGTGTTGGTAGGGGAAGGCAATGTAGATGCCAGTAGGCCAATAACCTAAACAAAAAGACTGAAACAAATAAGCTAGAGTGAGTCATTGAGATCTTGGTTTCAAAGGAATCTGTCAGGGCATATAAGAGACTGTGTAGAGGTTAATGGGCTTGGCATGCCCCTGCTAACCCTACTTGGAGCCACAATACCACAAATGACCCCCATAGTATGGACAGGATTTGTCCCTCAGTGTGAATCAGGAGTAAGCCCTGAAGGCCGCCACAGGCCTTCCCAAGTATAATTATTTACCAGCAGAGTCACAATGGACCGTAGAAGCATAGCAGCAACTGGATGCAACATACACATAGAAACATAGATTCTGGGTGGAACTGTCAAAAGATTGGTATCTGAGCCTTACCCATATTTCCCACTGGATAGTAGACATAATCAAGAAGTGTAGGAATTCACCCAAATTCATGGGTGAAGATAAAGCCTAGAAGGATCCACAGCATCTCTTCCCAGCAAGCACATTGTTGCTGGACCTGCACTTCCAGGAGTGGTCCCTGGACCCCTTAGAATTGCTGAGGAGTCTGCTGTTCCCAAAACACATTAATAAAAGCACAAAAGTGTCATTGGTCTTTATTTTGCTCATGGGATTATTGCATTCTTCTACTTTTTGCATTTTATGAATTTTATAATTTTTAATTAAACCAAGTTACTTTGCAATATTAAGCATCCAAGTATTAAAATCTTTTTTTTTTTTTAATACAGGCCAAGGAAAGGTTCAGAATTCAATGGGAGTTGAAAAAATGTTCTGAGTTGGCCTTTTATCAAACTGGCCATATAACATACCTTGAAATACCTACAACATTTGCAAGGTTATTTTTACAAACCATTCATGAGATCTAAGGATGATAACCAACAACTTCTGAATAAAAACACGTTGCCATGTATTTTCATGTGTTATAAGACTATAAATATTCAGATCACTCTAATGTGTTTCATGTGTTACAAGACTTAGATATGCAGATGATTTCCAGCATATCTACAAACCATGTCTTTAAAAATGTCTTTTAAAATGATAGATTCTTCAGAAGCTGATTAAAGATTTCTACAGAAAAAACTGCCTGAGTGTAGAACATAGATGAGTCCAACATATATATATATGCATATATATATATATATATATATATATATATATTAGTTGGTATCACTGTATCACTGTCATTCCGTTGTTGCCCAGTTTACTCTAGCAGGCACCAGTAAGTCTCTATTCCTCTCAGCACTGAGATTTTAGTAGCCTCTTTTTACTCATCTTTCCCAATGATTGGAGGCTCTTTCAGGGTCAGGGGAATAAGACCTATTGTTGCTGTTTTTGACAAATTGAATATACCAATGTAGTTTGCCAGGCTCTTCAGTGTGGGAAGGATACTCCCTGTAGCCTGCCGGTCTCTCTGAGAGGTATGATATATCTGTTACTGTATTGGGGATATGAATACGCCATGGGGAGCTTGCCAGGCTCTCCCGTGTGGACAATAAATTTGTTAGTTGGTATATAAATATATATCTACATATATATGAATTTTGAACTTTAGAATATTGTTTATATTTTTTCTTTTTAAAATATAATTTAATTTTCATAAAGTTGTTTACAATAATTTATTTCATTTCATATTCAAATGCAAATCCCACCATCATTGCACCCTCTCACCACCATAGTTTGAATGTTTCCACCCCAAATCCCAATGTGGAGAGACTTGATACTGAGAAAGGAGACATATCTCAACATGCAAATTCAGGGAGGGAGAAATCTCAGCAATGAACAGACTGATTCTGACTAGTGCATTCACTTTGCTGAGCCAAGCATCTTTATTAATTAAATTTATATTTTATGGAAGTGAAAATAATCCTTCAATTTATATATAGTATCTTAATGATCCTTTTATAACAGGTATTAATTAGCACTTGCAAGACTTTTTGTCTCTTTGACGAAAATGGGGTATAATAAATAGAAAAATGGATTTGTCCATGAAGACTTCTGCAAATACACTTCTAACTAGCAACGATCCAGTGTAAATCCAACCCAAGGAAAATTAAGCCAGCTTCTTTTAGGGCAGCAAATCTATGATTGGAACACTAATCAAAACACAACTTAATATCTAATGATTAATTTTAATTTATTTTAGGCATAATGATTTTTAATACTGTTAATGTCAGGGTTTTTTGCTATGGGATGCATTGATTTTTAATCAGTCAATGTATTGACTACAAAAGGGTACTGGTCAATTGATTAAATCAATTAAAATCTTGGGATTGGATTGTTTATGATTCATTGGGATGGGAAGGAATGGGAGTTATTTAGAGTATCTTTGCTTTAAAATTAATTACAAAAATAAAATTTGGCAAAATTGACACGTTTGTTCAACTGGCAAAAGAAAAAAAAATCATGAATATCTTAGCAAAACAAAATTTTTGGTTATTATGTTTAATTAAGCACATTAAAATTTGGCCAAAATTGCTTAATTTGTTAGTTTTTAAATTCAAAACTAGTATTTGGAATATTAGCAAACATAATGGAATGGATTTTCTTAAATGTTCAAAACATTTTACAACTGATCCACAAATTGATAATTCAAAACATGAATAATTTATAGAGTAAAATAATAAAGTTTACCCATAACTATCACCATGTGCTAAGAGCAAGTACATTTATAATATTTCACTTCATAACTTCTTTAGAATTGGCAAAGTGCATAAATTCATCTCCAGGAGTCTTTGCCTCAAATCTTGTTCAAAATCTTTTATAATAGAACTGCCAGTCATTTTACAGTCTATAGTGCATATTTTGTAAGAAATCATCACCCATAAATTTCTGATCTTTACAGCTCAAAACATAAAATAAATTTATTTTTTGTTCAGTAGCATTCAAGAATAAGCAGTATTTTTTTCTCTTTGTGTATGCAGAGTTAAATATTCTGGGAAAGATTCCTCACTGCAGAAGGATAATTTGAAGGACTGCATTGAAAAAAAATCAGGTCAGCTAAGATTATAAAACTGCTTAATAATCAGTGCTAGTGGGACCACAAAAATAATTAGAAATTTTATGATATCGAACACTCTTTTAAAGTACTTCTGGTGGCTAATACCACAATCTTTTCTGAAGAAGGGCTACTGAGTTGACAGGTGGTAAACAAAATTTTAACCAAAATTTTTAAAAAATGGAAAGGTATATTTTGAGTTCTTCTAATTAACATTTCATTATATTTACTGCTATCCTGCTATGTAATTTTGGTGTATTATTTTGCCCATTAATGTTATGGCACTAAGATGGAAAGTCTTTATTATATCCATTCACTCTTAGAATAGTAACTGCAAGAGAATACTTCCTTCTCCTGGAATCTACTTATTGAGCACAATCTTCGAGGAAAATGGTCTCCTGTTATACAATCTGAAAATATTTTGTGATCAGTAGATGAATCCCCACACACACACCCCACCATAAGCATAGTACCTGGTAAATAGGTCTTGGATTACTGCCATTGGAACACAAATTGGACCTGGATATATTTTAGGTATTTCCCAAATTTTTTAGATTTTTGAAATCTAAAATATCTCTAGGTCCATGGCATTTTATTTTGGTATAGAAGTATAATAATGAAGAAATGGAATAGTTACATAAAAATCACTGCAATTATAATTTATCTATAGTGTCAATGCTTTTGCTAAAACTAAACCTAACTACATGAGGTAATTAGATTAAAGAAGTGTGATACAAACTTCATCTATCCAGCATCTTGATCCCATAAAGTTACAATATATATGAATTAATTTATCTGCAGTGGAGGTCATACCCAGGCATAATCTTGTGAGAATAGAGACAGACTAATAGAAACCACTGTTTAGATGACAAGAGTAAACTGTGTTTACAAATGTGTCCTAGTTATAAATGGCTCCACATCTTCATTGATGCCAGAACGATTGATGGCAAGTGGGCAGGCCACATCCTCAAATTAATATGATGCAAATAGCACACACTTGCCATTTTTGAGAATTTTAATTATTAATGCTCTATGAGTCTATTTCTCCCATGCCCTGGCTTCTGTTCCACAGTTTTCAGCTATAGTTAGGGAAAATAGATTAAGTTAGTATTGTATATCATGCTTTCTGTTAAATCCTTTCATTCTCATGGAATGATGTTAGATTATTCTGCCTTATGATAAAGGGACATGAATATGTATATGGGTGAGAACAAGTTTCTATATTAAAATGCACACAAAAACAAGTATTGTGAAAATAGTATAAACCTTTTCGAACTGTTTTAAGTTCATGAGTATAGGCCTTAAAATTTGAGAGCTTCTCTCATGTGGTACTCAGGAGTCCTAGAGTCCCATCCAGCAAAATCCAAGGACAACACACTGCCAGAGACTGAACTGGAGTTAACCACTTTCGAGGCATGTCTCTAACCTCTGTACTCTTCCTCCTGCCCAGGAAAAGATATGCAACTTCACAGTTAATCATTTTTAATCTAAAAGGGCATGGCAGAGCCTGGCAAGCTACCCGTGGCCTACTCGATATGCCAAAAACAGTAACAACGACGGTGCTCATTCCCCTGATCCTGAAAGAGCCCCCAGTACGCCATCAGGCTATACTAGCACAAAACAGGGACGAACCGGCGCCCCCTCGTGCAAATTGATTGAACAATGATACAGTGATATAGTGAATCTAAAAGGATGTGAACCTCAGTTTCTAAAGCTTAGCTCTCACTCTTGTACCTATTTTCTGAACAATTGTAAACATGTTCCTTCTTTTTTTCTGTTTTCCTCAAAAAATTAAAGTATAGGGGCTAGAAAAATAGTACAGAGGTTAAGATGCTTGCCTCGCATGCTGCAAATTCTATTCTGATCCTTGGCACCACCTATGGTTCTCTGGCCACTGCTAGGAATGGTCCTTGAGTATAGGTCCAGTACAACTGGTATGGTCTATATACCAAAGAACAACAACAACAGCACCGCCCCCCCCAAAGCAAGCATTGGTCACAGATAACAAAAATGTGGGAGGTATTAAGATATATTTTTAGAAAATAGGAGACAGTGAATGTGAATGGGATAAATTGTATTTAAATCCCTTTTCAACACTTGTGATTTCTATGGCCCTAAGAAAGTCATTAAAATTCTCAAAATAAATATTTTCTTATTTGTCATATCAAAACATTTAAAGTAAAATGTTCTTTTTTGATTCTTTTAAGACTAAAACAGCATAGAAGATATGCTGACTTTTACTTTTTGGGTCACACCCGGCGATGCACAGGGGTTACTCCTGGCTCTGCACTCAGGAATCACCCCTGGTGGTGCTCAGAGGACCATATGGGATGCTGGGAATCGAACCCGGGTCGGCCGCGTGCAAGGCAAACGCCCTACCCGCTGTGCTATCACCTCAGCCCCTATGCTGACTTTTAATGCTTACGTATGTAATGTATGATCATTCAATGTTATTTATAAATATAATTCAATAAAGTTAAGATACTCAGAGTTAACTAGATTTTTTTATTATATGTTTATAATAAGGCTTGATATGAAAATAATGTGCTCTGGAATTCCATAATCTCAAAACAAATGAACCTTTAAAAACAACAAAACACTTGCTGATGTGCCAAGAACAAAATTTTAAAACACAGATGTCATGATGTTATTAGTCCAGCATGAACAAAGCCTTCTTCTTGAAGAAAGTATCAAAGCTCTTCATGACTTCATTTTCCTATCAGATTTTCCCCTATATATGGATACCCCTTTCAATTAGAGCTCTTGCAAACAGTTTTCTGAATTTCTTCCTTCCATTTCTTCTCCTCCAACTCTCTCCTGAATCTAAAATTGATTTTCCTTCTTAAAACTAACCAAAACTGAGAAGGAAACGGGGACATTGGTGGTGGGAAATGTACACTGGTGATGGGACTGGTATTGGAATACTGCATGACTGAAATCAAATCAAACAATTTTGTACTTGTTTATCTCATGGTGAATTAATTAAAAAAAAAAACAAAAAAAAACTCATCAAAACACGCCTCACCCCCCACACACTCCAAATTGTCTGTGGACCCATCCAATAGCTCCATTGATGAACTTTGTCACCAGATTTGTTTCATGAGTTGCTCCTAAGCTCTCCCACTTAAATACAATATAAATCCAGGTTGAATCCATACACCTCTTTAGTTCTTTAATCTTCAGATAACATACAATCTACTTAAGTTTTATATTTTCTTAATTACTTATCTCCATAGGTCATGGAGATAAGATATATACCTAAATAGATCTCCTTGGCCATGCTACACTCCCATATATGCATCATCATAAATCAGTTTATGATTTCATTTCCTTCGAGTTAGCCCTCAACCATAAATGGCAGCTAATATCTGACATTTAATTAGTGACCCAATTGTGACTTTTTGCTGGTATAAGCTTTTTTATTGCACATGGGGAAAAAGATCAAAGAAAGTTAATGGTGAAAAAGAAATTGCAACTCAAGTCATTATCCTGAACCTTCTTAGGGAAAAAATAAAACTTAAAAAACAGTTTCCCCTAAATTAAAGGAACAAATTAAAATCTCTGTAATGATTCTTAGAAATACATATAGTCCTAGCCAAGAAAAAGAAAAAAATAACAGACTTATACCCAAGAAGATCTCTTTGGTGTTGATGCGCTGATCATACTCTTACTTTCTTTTTTTTTTTTTTTGACCAACAGAATGGTATACAAGGAAGCATAAAATAAATATCCTTGAGAAAAAGTCAATGTGAGCTGGTAATGGGGGAAAATTTTTTTTTACTAAAAGAGAATTACTTTTTTTATGCCCTTATGTTTTAAGTTTCTAGAACACGTTTCAGTGTCTTCAATTCCTAGTCTTTCCTAATCATGTGAACTTTTTTCCCCCTTTTATTCTTGCACAGCCAGTTATAAAGTGTTACAAAGGATAGTGCCTGAAAAAAAGTGGTGTTCTGAAAAGAAAACCCGTTGATAGCCTTAACTGTTAGGTTTTATTCTTCTCTGTTCCTTTTGTTGTTTCTTATTAAAAGTTCAGTTGTCTTATAATGAGAGAAGAAGAATAAGGTGACCTCAAGAAAATAGCCTTTAAAATATTGTAAATAGAATTGGTGGTAAAGTATAAGACTTGTGGACCTTAAAGAAACTTTTCCTTGAGTACAAAAGGCAGAGGGCCTTACTGACCTCCCCAGTGTTAACCCTTCATATCGGTCGCCAGAGCTTTCCAATTGGTTTTGTTGGTGCTTTTCTAAGTAGGACTGAAATATAGGGATGAAATAGGAACATTTGGCTGTAATCAAAATGTGAACACATATCTAGAATTAGCTATGTTTTAAACAGTTTAAACTGGCTGAAAAATCCATGTATCTAGAGAATGAGACATCTGCTATAGAATAAAAATGTCCACAAGAGAATCAAAGAGATTTTCTGAAAAACTTTATATTGTAAAATAGCATTATTGAAATAAATATTTCAGGAAACATTTTTTGATCATAGAATTGGGACAAGTGCTAACATTTTTCAATAAATTGAGGGAAATAAGATGGTCTACCCTGTAAACTTGTAATGACTAAATGAGTACAGCAGCAACAAAACCATCAAGCACTGAATTTAAATCCTGATATCAGAATAAGCTCTCAGCAAATGGCATTCAATCATTGCCACTATATTACTGTTATCCCGTTGCTCATTGATTTGCTCAAGTGGGCACCACTAACGTCTCCATTGTGAGACTTATTGTTACTGTTCTTGGCATATCGAGTACGCCTTGGGGAGCTTGCCAAGCTCTGTCATGCGGGCGGGATGCTCTCAGTAGCTTGCTGGGCTCTTCAAGAGGGACTGAGGAATCAAACCCGGGTCAGATGCATGCAAGGCAAATGCCCTACTCGCTGTGTTATGGCTCCAGTCCTTCACTGCAGTAAAAAAAAAACAAAACATTTTATGCCAATAACTTAAGTATTGCCAGGCAGTCTACAGAAAAAAGAAAGTCTCCCTATGTAAAATAGCAATACCAACAGTATTTAATTAAGACATATACCCTCTAGGTTTAGTGCTTAAAACAGTGGTTAAAATGTATACTACAACACACTTGAACTAAATTTTATACATATACAAGAAAAGTCACTGTCACTGTCATCCCATTGCTCATCGATTTGTTCGAGCGGGCACCAGTAACGTCTCTCATTGAGAGACTTATTGTTACTGTTTTTGGCATATCCAATACGCATGGATAGCTTGCCAGGCTCTGCCAAAAACAGTAACAATAAGTCTCTCAATGAGAGATGTTACTGGTGCCCGCTCGAACAAATCGATGAGCAACGGGATGACAGTGACAGTGAATACAAGAAAAATATCAAATATTGTGTTTCATGTACAAATGACTCAAATTTGATGTAGATTAACTTCTGATTATTTTTTGTGTGTTTTTTGTCTATTTTAATTTTTTGTATTGCATGGGCCACACCAGATAGTTAGTGCTCAAGACTTAATCCTGGGTTTGTGCTCAGGAATCACTTCTGTCATGATTCTGGTGTGTTTACTAGTAAAAATAATGTAACATAAAGCTCCAGTTTTGAAGACCACCCCCCACAATAAACTGTATGGCACTATTTGTATAAGGGTATTGGATTTTTCTTCTAGGCATTTTATTGTGAATTTATATACATTTATAGACATCTGATTTAGTAAACAGAGTTCTATTAAAAATAAATTTATGACTAAAATCTATATATTTTGGAAACCATAGGGCTTATTTATGTTTTGTTCTTTTATACCTTTCTTTTTTGTAACAGCAAAGTTGGTCTCATTTTGGTCTCATAAGACATTTGGTCTTATAAGCATCTTTGGCTTTTGGATAGTTTTCTTAGAATTTCTTTCTATATCAGATATAAAGAAGCAGCTTATAGGATAAGGTGACTTTGAATGTCCTTTGAGAGTCAAAACTCAAGGACCCTTAGTAGAACAATTAATTCCCTACTTGAGACAGGGGAAGAAGAAAATAATTTACATAAATTTACTTAAGTATTAGTTTTCCTGTATTTGGCTGTCAGCAAAAGTTTAGAATCATGAACAGCTGGCCTAGCATTGGCTCATCATTGTTGGTTTCTTCTGCTGCCACCTATTTTTCTTATTTTCCTAGACATTGAACTCAGAACCTCACCTTTGAAAGGCAAATCTTTACCATTTATACTATATCTCTATTCTTAGTTTGTTCTTAATTTGTATAATCAAAACGTGTGTTTGTGTGTGTGTGTGTGTGTGTGTGTGTTTGTAGTACATATCTCAAACTCATCACTTAATTTGATTTTCTTCATTCAGTCTTCTCTTCCTGGATTTCAATACTGCTATTTACTTCTGTGTTTGCCTTTTCATGTTGCTTGGGGAATGTCATTTCAGTTCAGAACCATTGTATTGCAACTTAACTCTGTTAAGATAAAAGACTACAGTTCAGGCTCTAGGTTTATAAACAAAGAAGATTTTGGCAATTTATAAGAGCCCTAAGAGGCAAAGCACTGGTTTTCCTAATAGCTTAAGGAAGAGATAGATTAGACCCTTGAAAATTCTTTTTTTTTTTTTGCCAGTAAACATTTACATTCATTTTATGTTTTACAAGCCATTTTATTGAAAATTCTTGACTAATCATTGCCCACTGCTAAATGCCATGCTACTCAACATCATATTTTTTAATACATTTTCAGACTCAATGGGGTTGGAGCAATAGCACAGTGGTAGGGCATTTGCCTTTCACGTGGTTCGATTCCTGTGTTTGATTCCTCTGCCCCTCTCAGAGAGCCCGGCAAGCTACCGTGTATTGCGCCCACACAGCAGAGCCTGGCAAGCTACCCATGGTGTATTGAATATGCAAAAAACAGTAACAAGTCTCACAATGAGAGATGTTACTAGTGCCCTCTTGAAGAAATCAATGAGCAACGGGATGACAGTGACAGTGACAGACTCAATGGTCATGTTTAGCATTTTTCTCCCAGAAAATGGTGTCTTAAAAAATGTATTAAAAAATTGGTGGGGCTAGAGAGATAGTAATAGGTAGGGCGTTTGCCTTGCACATGGCCAGCCCTGGTTTGATTCCCAGCATCCCATATGGTCCCCTGAGCACTGCTAGGATTAATTCCTGAGTGCAGAGCCTGGAGTAACCCCTGTGCAACGCTGGGTGTGACCCAAAAAGCAAATAAAAAAGCATTAAAATCGAATTTAAAATTTTTAATATTAAAAATTATTAAATTTATTATTAAAATATTATTAAAATGTATTAAAATTAAAAAATTTAAAATTGGAGCAAAAACATAAAATTGGCCCTCAGGAATCAACACAGTGGCAGAGGACCAACTGCAATACTTAGAATGGAAGATGCCTTGTTGTGAAACCTAATTCCACTACATATTTGATGTGTAATCTTAGGTATGCTATTTAGTCTCTCTAAGAGAGTTTTCTTATTAATAAAACATTTTCAAACTACAACAGTGGCCTTAAATGTCTAGGCCAGAATCATATCAGTTGAGCTTCCTGGAAAGTTTTCTGCATTATCAGTGGGCTAAAACATATGTGGTATTTCTATTACTGGGGCTAGCATTACTGCTAATGTGATGTTAGGAGATTTTAGGGGCTCTGTGTGCCAGGACTGAAATGAAAGAAGCTGGCAGTGGAATCAGGGACTGGAGGCAAAGTGAAAGCTGTCCTTGTGGATGTGGATGACAAAATAAAATTATGACAGAGATAGTTTGGGCTTCAGTGTGTTCTATTTTCAAATAACAACCTCCATGGATCTTGTTTTGGCAATGGGAATATAGCAAATAGACAGGGACAATATCATGCACAATTAGATCAGCAGAAATCATTTGTACAAAGAAGTTGTTGGTGTGATACTTGAAAAAATTTTCTTAATCAAATAAGAGCACAAAGAATTAGCTATGCCAAAAGTTTCAAGAATCATCTCCTATACCAAGGGTCAGCAAATCATTGCCTGTTGGCCAACTGCGGTCTACCATCTGTTTTTGTGAATAAAGTTTTTTTAGGAATATCGCCATGTCTTTTTACGTACTGTCCACAGCTGATTTTACAACGCAATGTCAAGCAACTACAAGAGAGATTCTATGACCTACTAAGGAATAAAATATTTAATCATATTTGAAAAAAAGCTTGTATATGCCTGTTTCATACCCTACATAAATACAAGGGATAGATGCAACATTTAGACTGCCAAATCACTTTAAGTTATAAAAAGGGTGTTACTCTCAGGGAATAATATATTGGTTTTGTTTCCTTTTTCAAAAAGAATAACCAAGCTATTAAAGAAAGTGACAGTTTCTTAGTCATGCATTTCAAGAAAGGAAAGAAAAATATGAATGCTTGAAACTTAGGGGTCCCATGGGAAAATATTGTTAGCAATATTCAAGGAATGCTACTTGATGCCAACCCTATCAGTTACTCTGTCTTAATCAGTATCACACAGGGGTTCAGTAAAATGAGAATTTTTTTTGTCTAGTTGAGAATGACAGAAGAGTAAAGCAGAGACTGGTTTAAGCCAGTTATAATGAGTGGATTGAAAGTGTATGGCAATAGGAATATAGTATATATTACGACCCAAGAACAAATATTCTCTCTGCCTATTTTTTTTATTACTTTCAGAAATCAAAGCACAAAAGTAAAATGAAGGGGTAATGAAAAGCACACTAAATTCACCAAGCTGGGTGCCAACTGCAGTCCCAAAGGACTGTGTAGCAATCACTACACTCAGCAAGAAGCTCAGAAAATGGAGGGTTTTGTTTTTCCCCCTCAGAAGATCGGTAGCTGCTCATTGCCAAATAAGGAGAAAAGAAAGTGATTATCATGACAGTCAAGTTTGGATATGGCTATAAAGAAAAAAATGTGCTTCTCAGTACACTGATGAGTGAATTGCTTCAAGTTTTTAGATCTTTTTATTCATTCACCATTTTCACTCTCATTTATTCTAGCAGTTAATAGATAATATATACCATAACTACTGAGCATTACCTTCCCACCTCATAATTGACCAGAAGCTTGCAATCAGTGTTCTCTAATTTGAAAAGTGAAAGATCAATGAAAAAATAAACTTCATTCACTTCACCTCATCAAGCACTCCACACTACCTCTCTGGCCAACACAGACACACACGAACATACAGACACACACACACAGACACACACACAGACACACACACATTCTTTCCAAAAAGCCTATTTACTGGTTATCATTGGTCAACACCTTAAAAATTGGAGGGACAACAAATAAGAGAACCAAAATCAATTGTGATATTAATGCAAGACATTGAAACAATAAAACATGAATAAATTATCTTTTATCTTTGTTTTATCTCAATACTATTCTGGACTGTGCAAGGAATTGGAAAAGAAAAGGAAATAAGTTCAGGTGAAAAAAGGAAACAACTTTGCTTTTAGGGTATCAAAATGTTGGAACCTCAAAAAGGGTCTTTATGGATTAAGGATCAATGTCCTTGAGATCCCCCCAGAAGATCAAGAATATGCTGGAAACTACTTAGAAACCACTATCTAAAATCTGGTGGGGCAAATGTTGCCCAAACCAGCAGCGACAGATAAATCTGTATTATGAACAAACAGCATTGTAGTTTGAGCATTTATGTGGCCTCAGTGATTTGGAAAGAAATGTTTTGTGCACAAAATAGTGTAATAAAAGAAAATCCTGCTGGTTGACAGGATTTCCTTTAATGGAAAGACTTCCATGCCCATAAACATTTGATAACCACATCTGTTAGAGATAAAAGGATAGAATAACTTCCCTGTGGAAGTAGATATTTGGGGTTCTCAGAGACTATATAACATGCTTAATGAAGACAGCAAAAATGCTATAGTTTCCCTGATTAAACTAACATTATCCTAAATTTACATGTTTACAAACTGCTCCAGGTACTTTTCTTTTTCTATGACTTTGGACATTTGCCTATATTTTCTTTCTAAGAAATTAGAGTGCTATTGATATTTTAGCAATTGGAAGTGGTTCCTGGTTTAAAAACAACAACAAAATTTTATTTTCCTAAGCAAGCAATGCTACTCATTAGTAAAAAAAAAACCAACAAAAAACAGGTATCTAAAGCCTGATGACTCTTCTCAGGGAAAGACTGTCCTGCTCTGTTGTGGTAGAACTTGATCCCATGGGATTCTCTCTCACTCCAGGGAAGACTGACCTTTCTCTTTCAGTTGGTACAGAGACTCTCCATTTTAATGTCTCCACTGATTTTAGAACTGAACGAAAGTCCCAAGGAGATCTACCCATGTCTCTCTAAAGGAAAACAAAGCCTGAAATATTGAAGGTTCTGAAGCCCCCATCTTCTCTCTGCTCTTCCTCTTTTTTTCCTCCCACTGCACTAGAAGCACTGGCTTTCCCGCTGCTTTCTCCTGTCTCTGTTATCCAGGCTCTGTTTTGCAGAAAGTACTTTCCCACGAATCTGTGTAAACTGTTTCCTCGTGTGCTTTGCTCATACCTCCTTTTCTCAGTGAAACCCTTCCTCTCACCACTCTCTATCCAGACAACAATTTTTAGATTCTTTATAACTCTGATATCTTAGCATATTATATTATTTGCTTATAATATTCCTTTCTTCTCAGTCATTTTCTTCACAAAAGTCTAATCATTTAAAAGACTAGCAAACTCTATCTGAAATACCACATGATACATGTGGTCTCAATGCTTATTTTGATAAATGTATACACAATAAACAAACATGTATGAGTGAAAGTAATGATTTTGAAAATGTACCACTATTAAAACTTTTTTCTTGGTCAGGGATGTAGTCAGTAGTGAACACTGAACTGCTCTTGCTTTGCTTGTGTTGAGTACTGCCAAAAAAGTATCTTGTATTTGTCTTGGGTACTGCCAAAAAAGTTTAAAAAATAGAATAAAATCTCTCTTCTTGGAGGAATGCTAAGTTTCTCATTCTCCTCTCAGGACTATTGCATTTTCAACTCCAACAGCTTGAAACACTTTTTCTGCAAAACTTTCCAACATAGCTTCTCTTTCATGATTTAAATATCAATTCAAACATCAGAGTTTCTAAGAGAAGAGATCCCAACCTACAGGCCTAACCCTTCATTGTCAATTCTCTATCAGAAGTCCTTTTCTATTTTCCACATTACACCAGCAATTTGATCTTGTTTTTATTTTTGTAAACAGGTTTTATTATCATTATCACTTCATTAGAATATGTATATGAGTTATGGGTAATTTTGCTCATTATCATATCCTTAGTGTCTAACAAGTGTCAGACTTATGGCAAGACATAATTATTTGTTGATATTACTGGCTAAGTGAATGATTAGTACTGTCACTTTGTATAACTTGGCAGGATGTTAGTTACATATTCACCTGAGTATAGCTTCACCATCCTTAGATAAAAGATGTTGAATCAATTACTTCCTGCCAGTGTTTGAGAATAGTTGGCTGTTCAACACTTCACATTCAATGTGTTTACCCAAGACTGGGTTAGTGCATGGTACTAGTGATATTTGTGTATAATTTATCATGAACATTGCCATATATTTATGTACATGTATGACATTCTCATGCTAGACATTCTTAATTTATTGTCTATAACTTTGAGGGCAGTGGAAAAACCATGACTTTTTCACCTGGAGGCTAACATCCTTTGTGAATAAATGTACAGTAAAGAAACAAGAGTAGCATCAGTAACAATAAATCTTAATGGGCCAATCTGCACATGTAACTTCAGGACCCATGTACCACATGTTGGGTGTGGAGAGCCTCCTCGGGACAGTGCTTCGTGGACACCTATTTCTTGTTAAGGAAACAGGATGTCCTGTCACGCCCACAAGGTGTAACTAGCCTATCAGCTGCAGACACTTGGGCGTAAACAAGGAGTGAGAGGTATAAAAGGGGGGAAGCTGCCTAGCTAGTCGGTTCCTCCTCGTTCGTCCCTTGTTTCTCCTCTTTTCCGTTTCTCTTCATGTTCCCCAATGCATGGGAAGGTCCCTGAATAATTCATCTTCCCCAGTGCATGGGGGGTCTTTGAAAAAATTGCTGCAAGAAGAATCTCCGGGTTGCGTGTTTCTTCGCTGGTCGAAGCGGTGCTCGACAGTTGGGGTATTTGTGAATATCTTATTGTGAATTTACAGTATATTGTGAATATACTGTATCACTGTGTCACTGTCATCCCATTGCTCATCGTTTTGCTGGAGGGGGCGCCAGTAATGTCTCCATTTGTCCCTGTCGCGTTCAGGGTCAGGGGAATGAGACCCATTATTGTTACTCTTTTGGGCATATCAAATATGCCACTGGTAGCTTGCCAGGCTCTGCCACGTGAGATTCTGCATAGCTCTCTTCCAGGAACTTTATTTTATAGTCTCAGGATCTTGGCTGTTGATGAGATTACATGGTGCTGGGGGCAGTTTGTGGGTGGGGCTGTCAAGCTATTGGAAAAATGGGGATCTGGGTGGAGAAGGCCTAGTCCTGATGCAAGTAGGCTTGGAGATGTCAGCCACGGGTCCCACATACCTGGGTTATTCTGTTGGTTCTCTCACGTCCAAGTGTCTGGAGAGTGACCTTGAATATTGATGTGGCTGGGTTCTAGAGGTTTTCAGCTGCTGGGACTCTGCTTGAGGCGGGGAAGGAAACTCAATCCACCTCGCTCTGAGAAGGCCCCAGTGTAGGCAGCCTGGCAGAGGGGCAGGAAATTCTGCATTGCTCTGTTCCGGGAGCTATGTTTTATTGTCTCTGGATCTTGGCCATTGATGAGATTAAATTTTGGGGGGAGGGGGAAGAGGTGGGGCAGTTTGTGGGTGTGACTTCCATGCTACTGGAAAAATGGGGATCTGGGTGGAGGAGGCCCAGTCCTGATCCAAGCAGGCTTGTAGATCCAGCCATGGGTCCCGTATAACTGGGTTCCTCTGGTTTTTTTTTTAGCCCTAAAATTCAGTGTACTAGCCTATGAGGATAAGGTGACTCTACAGTGTATATGTAGGCTGGTTTAATATTTCTGATCCTAATATCTCAGGATTCCACAGTCCACAGTGAGTACGTGGACTGTGGACTCACTATGAACACTGTGAACTGTGGACTCCTGAGATACTAGGTTCAAAAATATTAAACCGGCCCACATATACACTGTAGAGTCACCTCATCCTTATAGGCTAGTACACTGAATTTTAAGGCTGAAAAAAAAAAACCTCTCTGGTTGAAGTAAGAGATTGTACTTGTTAAACTGAACTTATACTCATTCTCTATTAGTGTACTATTCACTATTTTATATATGGAGACTCAGGAATAACTTAAAACTTAAGAATAGGCTCAGTTGCCTGGTCTGTGAGACAAAAGTTTTGGAGTTAGTGATGTGCAGAAACTGATTTTCTGTCAAAGTATCACCATCAAAAAAATTAATATATTTTTTAGTTTGCTATTTGACTTTTATTTTATTTTATTTTTTTAAATTTTTTTATTGAGTCACCATGTGGAAAGTTACAAAGTTTTCAGGTTTAAGTCTCAGTTATACAATGCTCAAATACCCATCCTTTCACCAGTGCACATATTCCACCAACAAGAATCACAGTATAGCTACACCCCGCACCCCCATACCCCTAGCCCCCCACACCCCAAGCCCCCCCGGCTGTGTAAATAATAAATTTCACTTTACTTTCACTTTGATTGCATTCAATATTTTAACAAAACTCACTATTATTGTTTGGAGAGTCTCTCCCCTAAAGTCGGACCTGCTGAAAAGGAAGCATTAGATAATTTGTTTTCCATTGCTGAGAATGAAGAGGTATGAGGTCGAGTGACCGCACTTAGTGGCCTCACAGTTTTGGGTTTCTGTATTTTAGTATTTTAGTAACTAAGTCCAGAGAAATATCTGCCAGAAGTTGCATCATTGCCAACTTGTACTTCTCAGTTAGATTATATTCCACATATCAGTGCAATCTTTCTATGTCTCTTTCTTTCTGACTCATTTCATTCAACATACTTTCCATGTTGATCCACTTATATGCAAATTTCATGACTTCATGTTTTCTGACAGCTACATAGTATTCCATTGTGTAGATGTACCAGAGTTTCTCTAACCAGTCATCTGTTTTGGGGTACTCTGGTTCTTTCTAGATTTTGGCTATTGTAAATAGTGCTGTGATGAACATAGAAATGCAGATGCCATCTCTAATATACCTTTTTGCCTCTCCGGGATATATTTCCAGGAGTGGTATTGCTGGGTCAAATGGAAGCTCAATTTCTAATTTTTTGAGAATCGTCCACATTGTTTTCCAAAAGGGCTGAACCAGTCGGCATTCCCACCAGCAGTGAAGAAGAGTCCCTTTCTCCCCACATCCATGCCAACACCTGTTGTTTTTGTTTTTTGGGATGTGGGCCAGTCTCTGTGGTATGAGATGATATCTCATTGTTGTTTTAATCTGCATCTGCCTGATGATTAGTGATGTTGAACATTTTCTCATGTGCCTCTCAGCTATTCGGATTTCTACTTTGGGAAAGTTTCTGTTCATTTCATCACCCCATTTTTTGATCGGGTTGGCAGTTTTCTTCTTGTGGAATTCAACCAGTGCATTGTATATCCTTGTTATCAACCCTTTATCAGATGGGTACTGCGTAAATATCCTTTCCCATTCTGTAGATGGTCTTTGTATTTTGGTTACTGTTTCTCTTGAGGTGCAGAAGCTTCTTAGTTTGAGATAGTCCCATTTATTTATCTCTGTTTTCACTTGCTTGGCAAGTGGCATGTCAGCTTTGAAGATACCTTTGGCTTCAATGTCGTGGAGGGTTTTGCCGACCTTGTCTTCAATGTACCTTAGGGATTCTGGTCTGATGTTGAGGTCTTTAATCCATTTTGATCTGACTTTTGTACATGGTGATAGGTGGAGGTCTAAGCCCATTTTTTTGCATGTAGCTGTCCTGTTTTGCCAGCACAATTTGTTAAACTTGCTTTCCTTGCTCCACTTCACATTTCTTGCTCCCTTATCTGGGCTGAATTGGACCATCTACTGGTTTGTGTGCTTGCCACTATAAAATTCTCCTAAAGTGTCATTAACTTTTAGAACAAGAGTTCTAAAAATTATCTTAAGTAATTTCACACAGTTTCTAACAGAAAGACACTTTAGACATTTTACCATCTCACCTTACTCCTCCCTAGCTTTCAGAGTCTTAGACACCTTTAATTCAACTTTATTTTATGAATGGAATGTTGGAAAACATTGGAAGTTAAGAGACTTGCTAAGGACTGCAAATCTAGAAAGAAGGAGATTTTCAAGGAAGATCCAGGCATTCTGTCTGCTCAGGTTTCTGTCTATAGTAACAGGCTGCCTTTATTTTACCTTTTGAAATTTCCGACATATTGGAAACAAAATTAGTGACATTTCTTCAACTCTGAGCAAAATGCTCCTGTAAGACACAGAGATATTTTCACAATGCTAACAATTCTAAGGCACACATTTAACAATGTCCTATTTAGAAATGAGACTGACACTGACTAGCAGATACAAAATATTTGCAAAATGCCTTCCAATTTTTAAAATGCTTAGAAAATTTTGCAAAATCATCTGATGTGTTTGTTTAAAACAGTACAACATAAATCAACAAATTCTGTCTAAGAAACCATGCTCATTTAAGGAAAAATTAAATTTCTCCCAAATTCCAAAAATTGCTGCAACTTAATTAAAGCTAGTCATAAAATGATAGTTTTATCATTTTTTCAAACTTATTTTTTAAATTATTTTCAAGTTAAAATTTTTTAAATTGAAAAGAATTTTTTTAAACTCTCCCAGTTTTTAAATAGATTGGTCTTCAATGAAATGTCAAAATTACTTACTAAAAGCACATAACAAAGGTGCAATCACTCTATTTTTAAAACATAGTAAAGTATGAATTAAACTAATGATCTTTAACTGAGAAAGTTTTAACAAAATAACCTCATATGGTTTCACCTCCAAATATTCTGATTGGATTGGTCTGGGGTGGGTTCTGACAGATAATACCCTTAATGCACTTGTCGTGCATTCTTCTGACCTTTGTTCAACTTTCTGGCAGCACATCTGAGCTCCCTAACACTGCTAGAGATGACTCATGAGCATAGAGGCAGAAATAGCCTCTGAGCATTGCTTCACACTTCCCCCCAGTAAATTAGTTAATGTTGGTGTGATTTTTGTACAGGTATTTCCCTGTTAGTTTAAACATGCTTACTATTATCTGAACATGTCAATTTAATTTAGTAGGTATTTAGTTAATTGTAAGTAATTGCATTATAAATCACAAGTAACTACAGATTTAAATTCATGTTATTGTATAAAGGTATTTTGCTGTCTGTACAATAAAAAGGGAATCACATATTGGGAATGAATAAGTAGATTTAATAACAAACTAAAATTAGTAAAAATTCAATGAGTGGATATTTATTAAGTAATATTTAGGAAAGGCACTAACTATATTCAAATAGTGTAGGTGAAATAAAATTATAAACAAACAGAACCGAAGGAACCTATAAGCAAGAATATTGTAGGTAATACATGCGAGATACATGTCAGTAAATATTTAGAGCAGGAATAGTGAATATACATTTTAAAAATTATTTTTAATGGAGCAAGATTTGGGTCACAGAATTATGCTTAGGGCTTACTCTTAGGCACTATGCTTAGGCCAGACTCTTCACTCTGGGATCACTCCTAGAGTGAAGATTTGGGGGACCCTCTGCAGTTGGGCATCAAATAGGTTGTCAATATGCAAGGCAAGTATTTTAACTTCTGTAATGTCTCTCTGGCTCAACTCATTTTACAACTACTTTAAATTAATACTGTATTTTATGCTCATATTCTAGTATTGTAATACTCAATTTGTATACCATGAACTAGTAACATCAATATCACTTCTCTAGTAGACAATGATCTCTTAAATATATCAAATATTCAATATTAATATTACATTAAATGCTTTGTAATATATTCACTCTTAAATTAAAAGTTCTTTTTCAATGACCACACATATTATTGTAATAATATTGAAGAATATCATTATTCAGAACGAGCTGAGCTATTTGGACCCAGTGAATAGAAATTATTTCATGTGCAGGAGTAACTGCTAAAATGTGTGATAATAATGAGGTCACAGGTGAACAGAGAAAGATGTGATTTACTCAGGTTAAAAGATTCAGAGATGATATCATTAGAGAGATGGTGTTAAGATAATTATTTAAAGATTTTTATACTTAGGATATAGTGATGAGGGAAGCAAATAATCCATACAGGGGAAAAATTGAAAAGTAAGTCCATAACTATAATGGGACATAATTAAAACTGTGTGATACCTAGGCCCTAAGATATTTCTCATTGATTTTTATCCTTGGATATTCACATTTTGGGGACATTTTTCCCCATTAGGACACTTCTTTTTAATTCAGACTGACCTGTATAGTAATAAAGACACTGCAAAAATGAAGGCTACATCTTAAAGGATACTGTAGCTCATGTCTTACTTTCTTGAATCACTTGCTTTGTGCACAGATCACTGCATGGTATGAGTAGAAGTTCATGGGGGTGACGAACAGAATTCCACCAACAAGCACAAGCAATAAAGTGCCATTTATATAGTGAGTCTATGCATGACACACTTCTCCTGTACAATTAATTCTAATAACTTCAAATAACTGTAGTCCATATCTATTTTAACTCCAATCTCTTGGTAAACCCTCAAGAAAATCTTTCTACTTACACAGGCTATTTCCTACATCTATCTCATAGAAAAAAGAGACTAAAAATATATTGTTTTATTTTTTAATTTTTGTTTTGGGCCCACATATAGCGGTGCTCACTGCTTACTCCTGACTCTGCATTTGGAGATAATTCTTGATGGGGCATGGGGCCCATAGGAGGCGCGGGGGCTCAAACCTGGAGAAAAGACTTTGGGTTTACTATTGTTAAGTTGGTCATGTGAGTACTAAATTAAAAATAATTTTTATTAAATTATAAGAAAACATTGATAGTATATTTTTTTAATATTGAGATCTCAGTTATATTACACTGTGCTCAACTTATTAAAGAAGGGCAAAAGTGAAGTGTCCAGATTATTTTGCTTCATAGACTAAAAATTGGTGAATATGGAAATGGAATAAATGAGGAAGAAAAAAGAAAAATGTAAATTTTTATCAGTCACCAGTATCGAGACATTTTCTCAAGAAGGTTAATGTAAACTGAGTCAGAAGAATGAGTCACCTGATGGTAAGTAGGAAGATATACTTACAAACCCAGTAGGATATAAGATGATTTTAATGGGTATACAGTTCAGAGAAAAAAAGAGAAAATTAGTAGGCTGGGTAGGTACCATAGTAGTCAATGGCACATAGGTATCTCAGTTTGATCCCTTTCATTCCATGAACCCATGAGCACCATGAGTGTAGTTCTAGAGGAACCTGGCTATGCGTGTTTGAGCTACAGTTTTTATTTACTTATTTTTTGTTATTGAAATTGAAGATACAGTTACAAAGCTTTTCTGATTTTCAGTCATACAATGATCGAACAACCATCCCTCTACCAGTGTACAGTTTTCACTACCAACGTTCCCAGTATCCCTCTCCCCCTCTCCCATTCCACCCCTCCCCCTGCCTCTAGGGAAGACAATTTTCTTCTAACTCTCTACTTTTGGGCATTATGGTTTACAATACAGATACTGAGAGACCATCATGTTAGATCCTTAATTTACTTTCAGCACACATCTCCCATTCCTAGAGATCCTTCCAACTATCACTGACTTAGTGATCCTTTCTCTCTCCCAGCTGCCTTGTCTCCCAGCTCATGAGGCAGGCTTCAAACCATGAAGCAATCTTCCTGGTCCTTGTCTGTACTGTACTTAGGTGTTAGTCTCATATCATGTTATTTTATATTCCACAAATGCAGTCATTCTATGTCTGTCCCTCTCTTTCTGACTCATTTCACTTAGCATGATATCCTTCATGTCTATCCACTTCTAATCAGATTTCATGACTTAATCTTTCCTAACAGCTCCATAGTATTCCATTGTATATATGTACCAAAGTTTCTTTTTTGTTTGTTTGTTTTCTCCCACATCCAGGCCAGAGCTCTGGTTTTACCTGGGAATGCAGGTCCTAAAACTCACCAGTATCCTCAGGCTCTAGCATTGAACTTTTCTGATCACTTAGTCAAAAACTGCCAGGAGTGACCTCAGTATTATTTGGGAGACTAAACAAAAGATAAAGGAAGAAAAATGGATACCTATAATCCCACAAGAAAATCAATGGGTTCACACATGAGGTTTGGTTAGCCAAAGAGCAACAAACTTTATTAAACACTTATAACAAGTGCAGGCAAGAGTGGATTCTATCTTCTATATTCAATAACATGATTGGAGGAAAAATTAGTGAAATGATAGGCATCAAGAATGAAATGAGATGCCTGGTAAATAATAAGTGGATCTTCTTGCTCTTATTACTATTGTAGAACCTGCACTGCCTTACCAGCAACAGGAGACAAGAGGTACTTTGTTCCGGCCCTCAGTCTGCTTCCCTCTCTTGCCCTTCCAGTTTCCTGGAGGTAAGAGCAAACTTCTCCAAGTAACTTATTTGGGGACTGACTTTCATTTGATTTTATTGAACAACTGGACTCATCTGAAGAGAATAATAAAGAATTCACCCCTTTTATATCACCCTGTGTTACTTTCTATTTCCCTAGTTGACTCTGAAATTGGTTAAAACAGGAGTTCAAGAAACAGAAAATTTGGTGCACAAACTCAGACCATGCAGTGACAATGGCTGAAAGCCTAGGAGAGATAGGCTATCTCCCGAGAAGCCTGACAGAGAGCACTGATGATTATTACTTCAGTGAATTGGCTCTCCAAAATCTTGTGCCATAGATTTGTGAGAAGTGAGTGCCTTCTGTATACCAGGGACTGACATTATACTGACTTTACTCCTGATAACAAATTCAGGAGGTGAATATATTCAATCAAAATCTTAGATGCTTATTTATAATGAGCAAGAACTATTAAAAGAACTGGAATATTCAAAGTCCAAATAATCAGCATATTCACTCCATGTGGCCACACTACATGGGAAACCAAATCATAATTAAAATACTTCTATGTCAATGGCTACTGAGAAAAACCTAAGAACTGAACACTTAAAATCTATATGATCAGAATATTCTTTCCAGGAGGGCAGGTTTACATGGAAAGTTAAATCATGATTAGAGGTGTTTGGTGAGCACAAATTTGGAAAAACAGCAGCTGGATTCTGTACATGTTTAGTGATGTCTGCTAAGGGAGTCAGAGACTGTTTAATAACTTAGCTAGTGAAGTAAAAAATCTCCCCAAACTCAGTCTCTTTCTGAATTAGGCAACAAGAGATCCTGGGAACCATATATATCTACTTTCCACATCTCTGCCCCAGAGTTTCATGGTTCCATAATGGGTAGTGAGCAACATGCCAAGCACATTTTCCACATTATTTCATTGTATAGGTACATCCTTGCTACCATCCTAAATCCCCATGTTCCTCAACTCTGCTCTTTTATCTATGAAGCTCTTATCACTGATCTGTACTCTAATCTATTTCAGTATGCTGATTGGTAATTGACTGTTTTCCCCAAAGATGGCATCTCCCCAAAGAGCAGAAGCTTTATCTTCTACATAGTTTAATTCCCAGCTTACTATATGTTTTATGGACAAATGAATGTATTGGCTATTGATGCTTGAACATATGATGCATTTATTAGTTTACAAATAGACTGAGAGCTAGACATTATTATGTCCATTCGATAGAGCAGTTCCTTCAAAGTTATGAAGGTTATATCAATTTAAAATCATCCAATTATCAAGTGCAGAGCAGGGATATGAATCAACTCTAAAAGTTCTAGATCTTTTGCTCACAATTTCTGCTTTATTTCTTTGAAAACATCCATGCATCCAGAAAGATTCCATTTGAAATTCTATTCTCTGACCCAGAGCGATTGGACAGTGGATAGGACACTTGCATGTGGCTGGCCCAGCCCAGCTTTGATCCCTCACATCCCATATGGTCCCCCAAGCACTGCTAGGAGTAATCTCTGAGCAAAGAACCAGGAGAAAACCCTGAGCACCTCCAGATGTGACCTCCAAATAACCTTCCCCACAAATGGTGCCCCCCAAAAAACAAAACTAGATTCTTTGAACTCAAGCTTATAGGAATCTTTTCTCTGTCAATCACATTAACTATTTTTGTGACTTGACAAAGAAGTTGTTAAATAACAATTTTAATATGATCATAGGTAAGAATAAAAATATTTACTTAGAGTTTGCTCTCCAAACTGAGGCTTTCAAAGTCAGGCAAGAAGAATTCCTGGGAGCCACATATAACAAATAAGAACTTGCGTGTAATCTTTTATTTATTTATTTATTTATTTATTTATTTAATTGAATCACCATGTGAAAAGTTACAAAGTTCTCAGGCTTATGTCTCAGTTATACAATGTTCAAACACCCGTCCCTTCACCAGTGCCCATATTCCACCACCAAAAACCCCAGTATGCCTCCCACCCCCACCCCCCACCCCCCCCTGGGTAACTGATAAATTTCACTCTTCTCTTTACCTTGATTACATTCCATATTTCAACACAAAACTCACTATTGTTGTTGGAGTTTCAACACAGACTCAGTATTTTTGTTGGAATTTATCCCCCAAGAATACAGCCCTATTGACAAGGAAATATTTGATATTGAGTTTTCCACTGATGAGAATGAAGAGATAAAAACGTCGCGGTAGCGGCTGTGCGGTTTACAATTTCTGTATTTTAGTAATTAAATCCAGGGAGATTAAAGTTGGAAATTGAATCATTTCCCTTCCTGGAGCAGCATGGAGCAAAAGCTTAGTTCACAGTCCGCATACATGGTTGCAAGCACTCGCCGGAAAACCAGGTCTTATAGCTGCCTCTGGTTTCTGCTCGTTCAGCATTCCCGCGGCTGTGCAGAGGCATAGCCACCCGGGTTGAATCTTGGCTGGAGCCCGAGCTCCGTCCCCGGCCCGAGCCTGCCCAGGTGTCCCGGTTTCAAGTTCAAAGCACACATTTTTTTTTTTTCCGTGCCACAAAGTTCATACCTGCTCAAAGGACTCATAAAATGTTGGACACCACGCCTTCTCCCCCGGGAGGGAGGAGAGACCAAGGGAGAAGGATATTTCCTCTGTTAGCCGGCGTGGGGCAAAAGCTTAGTTCACAGTCCACATACATGGTTCACTTGCATGTAATCTTATCAGGGAAAGGATTATTACAAGGACGAAGAAAAAGTGAGATAGTGAATACAAAAATTCCTGTAGATTGTAATGCTAGGATGTGCTATCACAATAGCTCATAGATATGAGGAGAAATGAAATATCATTTAATCATATCTCCTGAGTGCATTTTTGATTGTGATTTTCAGGGAGGCAAAGATGGTAGTGGTTTCATTTACTATGTAAAGAACATTCTGCCATCATCTGGGGTTGTACTAAGAAAACAATTGGGGTTACAGCATTAAGAAAATCCAAAATCAGAAATTATTTAGTAAGAAGAATCTTTGCAAGCTACCGAGAGTATCTCACCCACACAGCAAAGCCTGGCAAGCTATCTGTGGTGTACTCGATATGTCAAAAACAGTAACAACAAGTCTCACAAAGGAGACTGGTGCCCGCTTGAGCAAATTGATGAGCAATAGGATGACAGTAATACAGTGATACAGTGAAGAAGAATCTTCTAAGTGCTCTTTCCTAGCACCTGATTTTAGGTACCACCCATATACTGATAACTCCCCAATCTATTTTTCCAGTCCAGTTTTGCCCATTGAAATTCAGTCTAATGGCAGTGTCCTCCTACTATACCAAATGCCTTATTACCTACTGTGACCATCTTAGAGCTTTCCTATCCCTGTCATAAGTAAAAGGAAACATTATTTAGTCTGTTCCTCCTTTATTCTTGCTTTGGTGTGGGGATCACAATGGTAGTACAAGGGCATCATACACTCAGATATGCAGGATACTGCTTAGGATTTAGCTCACAGATTCAAGCACATAGAGAAGAGACCCTATTACTGAGTCACACTCCTAGACCCTACAAATGTATCTTTAAATATATCTACTACATGTCTATTGTCAATATCATAGAGCCACATCTGTACCAATGCAATACTGAATGCCCTGCTTAAGTCCTTCCTTCTCACACCTTAGCCATCCATGCACATTGGAAATACAACAAGCATCTTTTCAAAATGCAAATCTAGGCATGTATTCTTATTCTTAAAACCATTCCTTGACTTTCTATTCTCAGAATTCGAGTCATCCCTTACCATGGCTTACAGGCCATGCTCTTGCTATTTCTCACGACTTTGTTATAGTAATGATTCCACAGATGGTAATGTAATTGGAAAGGAAGTGGAAGTCCTCTGTCTTTGGATGTTATGGGACCAATTACCAAGAGAGCACTGTTCAATGCTGGACTCATGTCTGATTGATGATTCCAGTTAGTACTGGAAAAGTTTGTATCACTGTAGCACTATTGTAGCACTGTTGTCCCGTTGTTCATCGATTTGCTCGAGCAGGTGGCACCAGTAACGTCTCCATTGTGAGACTTGTTGCTATTGTTTTGGCATATTGAATATGCCACGGGTAGCTTGCCAGGCTCTGTCATGTGGGCGAGATTCTCTGGGTAGCTTGCCAGGCTCTCTGAGAGGGACAGAAGAATCGAACTCGGGTTGGCCATGTGCAAGACAAACGCCCTACCTGCTCTGCTATCTTCCACCATATTATCACTTACATAATCACCAGATATTAAGAAAATTTCCAATTCTGCAGAATGGGCTTAGGAGAAGTTATGCTGTCAATTACATTTTTACCCAAGATATTGTAGAGTTTTCTCCAAATCTTCCTTACTAGAGTCGTTCCAGACTATTTGTTTCCTCCTGGAGCTCATCTACTGATGCTGACTCTTGAAAGACCAGATCAATTTTATTGTCCAGAACATTTTACTAATGTTCTGGCCAACGTTCTGTTTGTTTTCTATGAAGGGCTTTTGCATAACTCTTCACAGGTTCAACTACTTCTTTTTGCATTTGTGCTTACTGTGTAATTGTCACCTTTGAGAGAACTCTCTGCTGATTACCCCACATAAAGGAAATACTCCGACTATTCTCTATAACCACACAACTGTTATTTATTTTTCCAGGTTTCATCAAAATCTGCTATTTTTTTAATTTTGTTTGTCCATTCTTACCATGTGACTCTATGCTTCAGAAGCTAAGACCTTCTCTTGCAGGGTCTTATTTGTATTCTCAAAAATGATATAGCAAAATTATTAGACTATAATTTGAGCATAGTAAATTTTTTCTACCTATAAGAACATATGCTATGATATGCTATTGGTAAGGCCCATTTAATAAAAAATAATCATTAACTGTTTAATTTCTTTTTGTATTTTTATATCTTAATAATAATAATATCTACTTATATTTTTGTCTCAATGAAATTGGTGCCCTCTTCCCTTCACATTTATTATAGTAGGTATAGAATTCACTGAAAATGAAAAGGTAATTTATTTGAGTAAATGTAGGTCAAAATCATTTTCAGAAAATGTGTGCAAATTATGGGTATCACAATATTATAGGCATTTTGATTTTCTCTCAAATATCATGCCATTTTTTCAGCTTATATTTGGATTGAATATAGATCACAATCTATGGCATTCACAAATCTTCACATCCTAAAGCATGTTCACTTATTTATGATTTTATTCATGCCTTGCCTATATCCCTGCATGCCACAGATTGCTCCTTCAAAATCCATCTCAAATATTTATGCCCTGTGAAGTCCTATGTCATCTTTTTGTAGTTCTTAGACCTCTTAGACCTCCTGTGCTGTTGCATGGTAGCCAGCTTTCTACTCTGGCCTGCAATAGGAAATACTTCGCTATTAATCTAAACTATTTCCCATCCCAATAATTTCACCTTTGCTTGTTAAAACTAAACTTGAAATAGAGATCATGCCCTCAGGTAAAGACATGTCCATTATACTAGAACAGAAAGCAAATACTAGAAAATTTGTACTTGAATTTCAAAACTGGCTTTTAAAACTACCCATGGAAACAGTGGTTAATAGAGATGACAAGTCTCAGAAATCTAGATACATAAATGCATGAGAAAAATGTTTAATGAAACATAATAATCTGGGGCTGGAGCAATAGCACAGCAGGTAGGGGGTAGGGCGTTTGCCTCATACATGGCCGATCCGGGTTCGATTCCTCTGCCCCTCTCGGAGAGCCAGGCAAGCTACCCGTGGCATATTTAATATGCCAAAAACAGTAACAACAAGTCTCACAATGGAGACATTACTGGTGCCCACTCGAGCAAATCGATGAGCAATGGGATGACAGTAACAGTGATACAGTGACAATAATCTGAGCCTTTTCAGGATTTATGTACACTCCTAATGCTTCCTTCAGACATGTATGTCCATCTGTTCTAGAAAAAAATATGAAACTATCATTTCTAGGTCTTTGGAAGCTTTGGGGGCATAGAGATAAAAGATTTTTTTTGTTGTTGTTTTTTGGTCACACCTGGTGATGCTCAGGGGTTACTCCTGGTTCTGCACTCAGGAATTACTCCTGGCGGTGCTCAGGGGACCATATGGGTTGCTGGGAATCAAACCCAGGTTGGCCACGTACAAGGCAAACGCCCTAACCCGCTGTGCTATCGCTCCAGCCCCATAGAGATAAAAGATTTTAAAAACAGAGTTACTATTTTTCCAAACTCATGTTTCATTAAATGCCAAAAAATCCAAATGCTCATTAAACAGAGTTAATTAGACTCTTTGTTTCCATGATGCAAGGTAGCTACCTATCATGTGGGATCTATTTTATCAATACTCATATTTCATTATATTTTAAAAATTATAATCTTATATATTCAAATTAGAATTCACAAGGCATATAAAATTACTAATAACCTTTATACCACCAATAAGAAAAATAATACTACTCAATGTGATTTACTTTTAATAGATCACCTTCCTTGGGAGAAAAGCACAAGATCTAGAGTTTCTTTCGTTAGAGTTTATACAATTTATGAAATAGTGTCGCAAAGGATTTGAGTAATTTCCTCCCTTTTTTACCAAAAAATGAAAAACAGTATGTATCGTTTGCACCAAAAGCAATGTAACAGATGAATTAACATATACATAAACATATGTACTTAATTTTCTTAATTGTGCATGAAGAAATAAAATAGTGGACAGTTCTTCATTTAAAAAATAGTTATTATATATTCAACAGCATAGTGGTTGCTACTGCTAGATAACACTTTTCCATTTGCAATGTGGAAAGGAATATTTATAGTCTATAGACACTACCTGGAGCTCACAGGAAGTGCCACATCAACAAATCTTTAATATGAAAAATTTGTAATTATGACCTTCAGCTTTTTGGATTGATTGGTATTTTATTAAGCTAAATATGGGTTGAAGCTCAGAATGAATGGTCATTTTCTAAGAATTTATCACTATGGTTTAAGAGAAAAGACTTGTATTAAACACTTTTACTTCAAACTGACAGTGCTATTTCCCTCTAATCAGAAGACATCTCCCTCACCATTTGAAAGAGTCTCTAGGGAATTTCCTTCAGAAATGACATTTTGCACGATCTGATTTAGCCTATATCTTGCCTATCCATTGATTGTCAGAGGTCTAAGCTTTCCTTTAGACACAGCTGGTCCCTGCCATTCAATCTCCTTTACAGCATAAGCGATGGCATATGTCTCGATAGGGATGAGAGAGCTCTCTCATGTCGGAAGAAAGCACAAACCAATCTAGGTTAGGACTTACCTCTTTGAAGCTTACAAAAAGACATTGCTGGAACACACTAAGAAGAATGGGGCAAAAAATGAGACATAAAACACGAGGAACGTAATCTAAACAAAAAAGAAATATTTAAAAATGGAAGCTATCTGGAGGTCATTAAATTAATAGTCTTACTGTAATGATCTAAATTATAAATTGTAACAGCTAAAGGAAGAAAATTACTTGCTAGGGGCTTACAGATAGCGAAGTCATGCTGAGAGAGGGTCTTAGGCAGACAGTTATAGGGTTGATTTTATTTTTCAAATATTTTATATCTAGAAAATATTTTATATTTGCAGGTGAGCAATATAAACAAAATTTCCATATTAGTTATTGGAATAACAACTAATAATAAAATTCAGAAATATTAGTTATTTCTGAAATCATTTTCATCATGTCATATAAAAATATTGAATGATTCATTTTTGCACTGCTTTTTGAAAGGAAAGAACTAAACTTCTGTATTTTAATACAGAGATTGCCCAAAGAGGTGCTGCATTATACAGTAAGTGCTTTGAGGAGATTAAATACAGCACAGGCCGAACCTCAAGAAGGGAAACTCAATGATTTCTATATAAATCTCATAAATGAAAGTGTTCATTTATTTATGACATTCTAAAATATTCCATACTGTTTTTCTTAGTCAAGGAATGCCTGGCCTTTCCGTTTTATGCCACTACTTAAACTATTTGAAGAAAATTGTTCATTAATCTCTGATTCTATTATTACACTCAAGAGCAGGTTAATTACTATCTCCTGGGGTAATTTTTAGCAGGAAATATTTAATGGATTGCTACCAGGGCATGATGTGATGACATCAAAGACATGACTTACAGTTCCTAAAAGATGATTAATGTGAATTATTTCCAGAACACCAAGTGGCACAAATAAAGAGCTTTCCAAGTTCAACTCACCTTTACTAGCACTGAACTTATTTTCAGAAAATAATCTTATTGTGAAGTACAGTGTGAGGCTGAAATCCATTTAACAACCGATGTCTTGGCAGAGAGAAAAGTTGCAGGAGAGATTTATGCTTTTAATAGTTAAATACAATCAGAAAATAAAATGTTAAATGTGTTGTTTGTTAAAACTCTACTTCTCTGGCTAATAGAGTCTCATGAGAAATTAAATACTGTTTTCAAATATTAAACAAGTGAAACCAGAGTAAGGTGACAGGTGATTTCTTGAAGAAAAAAAGTCTTTGCATTTTGACAGTGGCTATAATTCTAGGACTACCCCCACTGAAACTTTCTTATAATATTGAGAACTGTCTTGTATAAAATATAATTGTTCTTTTAATCTCTGTGAAATTTCTACAGACCTTTTATTACCAATTAGTATTTCCTTATGAGTTTCCCCAATTCACAAAATCAAACAGCATTTTATTGTATCTTCCTACTTTCTGTAACTATTCAAAGGAGATTCCAGTTAAAATCTTTAATAGGAGACACATAGTTGAAAGATGAGCTCCTTCTTTTGTGCATCTCCTTATTGTACCTCAAACCACCAGACCCACTCACAAGTCATACTCTCCTTTCACTTAAAACCTCAGTGGTTTATTAGGCCTGCAAGTGACTCTAAGAAACACATTTTTATAAGATCAATGAGTTACACGCTTCATTAATACTAAAATTCATAATAATGAAATTCCAAAGGCTTAAGTCAAAGTTATCAAGACTTTAGTATAGTTAGTTGCAGTTAGCTCCTGGGCATTCATGGTCAAACAGATGAACAAAAACTATGTACTATGTTCTAAATTACAAAATCCCAATACTCTGAGATTCTGTGAACTCTTGTAAAAAAAAAAAAGCATGCTTGTAACTAAAAAGACATCAATGTTACTCTATTTTTATTCCATTACATTTCACATAATGTTTACTTACAAGGTCTCAGAATGAAATTATTGTTTGAATATAAACAAGGGCTGGAGTGATATCACAGCAGTAGTGCATTTGCCTTGCATGCAGACGACCCAGGTTCGATTCCTCTGCCCCTCTTGGAGAGCCCGGCAAGCTACCAAGAGTATCTCGCCCACACGGCAGGGCCTGGCAAGCTACCCGTGGTGTATTCAATATGACAAAAACAGTAACAACAAGTCTCAACAAGTCTCAAAAACAGTAACAACAAGTTACTGGTTCCCGCTTGGGCAAATTGATGAGCAACGGGATGACAGTGACAGTGATGATATAAACAAAAAATATAATCTACTTATCATAGGATAGGCAATGTTTTCAGTACCAAATAAAACAGTATAATATGGCAATACTATAGCCATCCTTTTCCTGTACCATCCTCACCTGCTTTTTAACAGGCATAAGAAAGTGAACAGCAAAGAGTCTCTTGCCTGTGTGCCTGGCTGTCTTCTTCAGGGCCCCCTCGGAGGGGATGGGCTCCAGCTTCCCTCCCTGCCTCGAACAGAGCTACCAGAGGCCGAAGACCTCCGGAACCTAGCCACAGCTATGCTCAAGGCCCCTCTCCACATGTTCGGACAAGCCTCACGCATGAAGGTACCGGCAGAGGAACCCAGATGTGTGGGACCTGGGGCTGAGACCTCCAAGGCTGCTCGGATCGGAACTGGGCCTACTCTGCCCAGATTTCATATTTCCCAGTAGCTAGGCGGTCACACCCAGGGACTGCCCCCCGCACCGTGTAATCCCATCCATGGCCAGCATCCAGAGACTTAAAAGCAAGCTCCCAGGAGTGAGCAGCCTCTTCAAGCCTGCTTCTCCTCTGGGAGAACCTGGCAAAGTACCGGGAGTTTCCTGACCACATGAGAGATCCTTGCAAGGTCCCTGTGATGTATTAATATGCCAAAACCAGTAACAAGCTGGGTCTCATTCTCCTGACCGTGAAAGAGCCTCCAATGCAGCATCATTGGGAAACGAGGAGTAAAGAGAGGCTTCTAAAATCTTAGGTCTAGGACAAATGGAGACATTACTGAGACCGCTCAAGAAATTTGACAATCAACGGGATGATGATGATGATGATGATGATGATGATGATGATGATGATGATGATGAAGAAAGTGAACAATAGGGGTGGAGAGGCAGAGCATAAGGGGCTTGCCTTGCTCACAGATGACCCTGGTTCAAATCCCAGCACCACTCAGACTCTTGAGGAGGGAAGGAAGGAAGGAAGGAAGGAAGGAAGGAAGGAAGGAAGGAAGGAAGGAAGGAAGGAAGGAAGGAAGGGAGGGAGGGAGGGAGGGAGGGAGGGAGGGAGGGAGGGAGGGAGGGAGGAAGGAAGGAAGGAAGGAAGGAAGGAAGGGAGGGAGGGAAATAAACATTCACTTATGCATGCACATGGAACTCTAGATAAATCCAGTCATCTTATATAAGTAATAACACTGATCCAAAATGAATTGGAAAGATGTATCTTATTTATGTACATCTAAGGCTTTTAGTTTAATGTTAAATATGTAATTGGTAATCAATTCTAGAAAGCACAAAACCAGGCTTAAATTGTCTTTATTAGCTATGAAATTGAGGTTCATCAGGATTGGGTGACTTTTCTCAGTAATACTGCTTTTCACCTGTTACTGGTTGTCTTACTTTTGAATAGTACTCTATTTTATCATTCACCTCCATATGTATTGAGAAATAAAATGACATAATATAGAGATAAAAGAAATAAAATCTTCCATGAATTATATATGAAGACTTAATTGGAAGAGTTTCTTGAACAATGTTTTAAACCTAGACTAGTAGACCATGGGCTGCACTAAGTCCTGTAACTAGATAACACAACTACTGTAGCCACAATTTCACTATTTTCCTAAAGACTTAGTAGCATCTTATATCATGACATTGAAACGGACTGAGATACCACCTTAGACTCTTTTCTTTTTTTCTAAAATTTAATAGCAGAAGATATATTAACCTTATGTAGTATCTTGGATATTACAATATAATGAAATTCATTCGAAATAAGAATGACCAAAGTTAAATTGTCTCCCATTATTTTATTTTATGAATAGCTTGCCTTTAATAAGTGAATACATTGCTCAATTTTCAAATATTTTGCTGATCTAAAATTGTTATATGTCCTGCCGCTATTATCATGTAATCAGTCACCTCGTATACATGTTTATATTTTTTTATTTTATTTTTTTATTGAATCACCATGTGGAAAATTATAATGCTTTCAGGCATAAGTCTCAGTTATACAATGCTTAAACAATCATCCCTTTACCAGTGCCCATATTCCACCACCAAAAAACCCCAGTATACCTCCCATCCCCCCACCTACCCACCCACGCCTGTATAACTGATAAATTTCACTTTACTTTCTCTTTACTTTGATTACATTTAATATTTCAACAAAAAACTCACTATTATTGTTAGGAGTTCCCCACTAGCGTCAGACCTGCTGTGGAGATATGAGTTCGCATGGCTGCTATTGCGGCCACATGGTTTTGGATTTTTGTATTTTAGCAACTAAGTCCAGGAAAATTTCTTCCAGAAATTGGATCATTGCAAGCTTGTATCTCTCATTAGTGGTCCTCATAATTAATATGGCAATCGCCACGCCTTTTCCACCCCCCCGCAAGGAAAAGGTGAGAGAGGAAAACCTTTCCCCTTCTGGGCAGGCATGGGGCTGCGGCTTAGTTCTCATTCTGGAGACACTTCTGCAAGGAGCTGCCGGTACCAAAAGTAGTTTAGCTGGCCTCTGGAATTATGCTCGTGCAGCTGTGGTGAGGCCACACACATGCGGCCGCTGGGATCACATCTTGGCGGAGAGTATATATGTTTATTTTACTCTGGAATCTTTTTGCTCTGATCTCAAGACAAAAAGACCAACACCTTGATGACATTAGGAAATCATTAAGGTTGGGGCTGGACCAATAGCACAGCGGGTAGGGTGTTTGCCTTGCACGCGGCCGACCCTGGTTCGATTCCCAGCATCCAATATGGTCCCCTGAGCACCGCCAGGAGTAATTCCTGAGTGCAAAGTCAGGAGTAGCTCCTGTGCATTGCCAGGTGTGACCCAAAAAGCAAAAAAAAAAAAATCATTAAGGCTATCATTATCCACTTATCTACTTCCAACTGTTGTTGTCATAGAGGTCCCTTCTTTGTCCTAACTGCCTTCCCCTGGCCCTATACTTGCCCCAAGTTTCCAATCATTGACCACTCCTCTTGGCCTGTTTTACTGCCATCCTTGGATATTAGTCTCATACTACATTTTGTTTCTAATATTTCAAATATAAAATGGGTGTTGAAACATTGCATGACTGAAACCCAATCATAAACAAAATTTTTAAGTGAATTGCCGTGAATGAACAACTTTGAAACTGTGCATCTCATAGTGATTGAATTAAAAAACAAAAAATAAATCATTAAAATAAAAAATGTTTGTGTTTTGTTTGGCATTAAAGACATAGATTAGGGCACAACACAGAAGATACCTGCTTATTTCCAGGTTTACTACGTTTAACTCCAAGGTCTCAGCTTATAGGTAAAAGCTAATCAAAGTACTAAAATAATTATAAATTGATGTTGATACAACAGATGAATCTACTTTTTCTCAATTTTATGCTTTAATTATATCCCATCAAGCCATGCTATAGGCCAAGTATTCTGTCAGGACATCTTTCATTCCTTCATCTTCATGATTAGTTATTTAGTTGTTGACTAAAAGAAACAATAACAAAATTCAGAACTGTCAACACAGTGAGGATTATATTCAAAAAAAGCCTTCCAGACTTGTGATTTATTTTCTGTTTCCAATTTATTTAACAATAGGGTAGGGAATTTTTTTTGTTTCTACTTCACTTCCTTCTTTTGTCAATTAAACACTTCCGCACAAAAAGAGATCAAATTCCCAACCATAAAAATGTCCCCTATATTTACCATACACGATCAAGGGAGAAGGAGTGGAGTACTAAATTGGGTTCCTATGTATGGAAGGCACCCCAACTCCACCAGGTAAACTTAGTGGTTCTGTGACTTCAGAGTAAGCCAGTCATTTGCATTCTGACCCGTAAACTCCATAGAGGAGTAAAAATAAGAATCTTGCCCCGGGAATTTTAGTTTTCAGCTAAGTTTCTATTTAATATATTGATCTGTAACTTAGTGGTTTAAGATGCAATTTTTTTTTAATTACATTATTGCAGAGGTCAGGAGTTCAGATGACATGCAGCAGGACAATTCAAGATAGGATCTTTCCCTGCAACTGGCACTAGCCTATGATGGCTCTCTGGAGTCTGGGGCCTTGCTCTCTAGCCTGGTAAGGAACCCAAAATATTGAAGACAGGCTTCACTAGAAAAAAGGCAGAATAGGCCTGGATTTATGGGAATTTTAACAGCCCATTTCAAGAACAAAGAGCCTGTATCTAGAAACTCCCCAGGGTGCTTTTAACAGACCATCCCAAGAAGAAATGGCCAGCTGGTATCTCACAGGTGGCCCCCCTAGATTACATGCATGAACTATTAATGAACTAAGGTTGAATGCAGCCTATCATGTAGCACACACACTCTTCAAATTGTGAAGATCAACCAATCCTGTAACGATGCTGTTTAAGTTCCTGCTTCTTCCTGTGAACCTTGCTCCTGAAGGGCTCAGGGCTCTCAGCTTCAACCCCCTGCATCGGTGTTGACTGGGAGAGCAAGCTCACGCTTGCAGTAAAAGTCCTTGTGTATTTGCATCGGAGTCGACTCCTTGATGGTCTTTGGGAAACTGAGTCACAGGCATAACAGCTGGGTCCCTAATTTCTGCATTTGCTGCCCGTGCCTCCACCTTCTCACAAGGCCTGCCTATGTGCTCTTTCCACATCAGCTATTGGAGCTGAGTATCTAGGCTTTTATTAGGCTGCACTAAAGCAGAAGCTTCCAGGATTTATTAAATGTCAGGTTTAGAACCTATGCAGTAGTATTTATAACACATTATGCTGGTTAAAGTTAATTAAAAACAGAGGCCAAAAGGAGAGAATTACACAGGACATAAAAACTTGGAGGTTTGAGAATCACTATGAGAAAATGACTATGCAGTAGGAAACATGGCAGCGTCCTCGCCTGCCTTTATCTGACATTCCCCTCTAATAGTCCTTCTCTAGCCACCCGTTTTCCCTTCCTTCCCCTGGTCATAGTTTTAACTCCCTACTAGGTGATATATGGGAGCTGTTAATAGGAGTCAATTCTAGTTGATTCTCAACTCCACATTCAGTGACATTATTTTGAAGTTTAAGTCAGTCTATGGAGTATTTGCAACAAGGAAAACTGACCAACATCACAAATCACAACTTCTTCTGTTATTGCTATTGTTTGGTTTTGCTTATTTTTGATTGCTAGTTTTCTTTCCTTTTTAAATTTTGATTTCTTGAATTAATTCATTATAATTTCCAAAATTATTTATAATAGAATTTCAGGTATTTAGTGTTTCAATTATAAGCCCACCAATACTGTCAGAGTGTCAGAATCTCTCCATCAATGACCCTAGGTTCCCTCCCGCCCCCATCCTGCCTCCTTAGCAAATTCTCTTTTCTTTTCTAACTTACTTACTATACTTTGGATCACAAGCTTACAGCAGCATTGAATCTTGTGTGTTTGTGTGTGTGTGTGTGTGTGTGTGTGTGTAACAGTTACCTCACCTATCACGATCACAAATCATGAAATCCCATTGATCTTGATCGTCGATTTCTGGAGCGGGCTCAGTAACCTCTCCATTCATCCTATCCCTGAGATTTTATTTATTTATTTTTTATTTTTTTTTTTTTTGCTTTTTGGGTCACACCCGGAAATGCACAGGGGTCATTCCTGGCTCATGCACTCAGTGCTCAGGGGACCATATGGGATGCTGGGATTCGAACCCGGGTCGGCCGCGTGCAAGGCAAACGCCCTACCCGCTGTGCTATCTCTCCAGCCCCTATCCCTGAGATTTTAGAAGCCTCTTTCCACTCGGCCTTCCCAATGATGCAGCATTGGAGGCTCTTTCAGAGTCAGGGGAATGAGATCCAACTTGTTACTGGCTTTAGCATATGAATACACCATGGGAAGCTTGCAAGGTTGCCCCATGCAGGCAGGAAACTTTCAGTAGTTTGCTAGTTTCTCCCAGAGGGAGAAGCAGATTATAAGATATCGCTTCTGAGAGCTTGCTTTTAAGTCTCTGGATGTTGGCCATTGATGGAATTACACACACCTGGGTTCCTCTGCTGGTACCTTCATGTGTGAGGCTTGTCCGAATGTGTGGAGAAGGGCCTTGAGCATGGCTTTGGCTAGGTTCTGGTGGTCTTCGGCCACCAGAAACTCTGCTCAGGGCAGGGAGGGAAGCTGGAGCCCATCCCCTCTGAGGGGGCCCGGGGAAGACAGCCAGGCGTGCGGGCAAGAGACTCTCTGCCTCACCTATACATTACTGAAAAGTCTTTGACCAATGCCACTATGTTGTCACCAGTATCCCCCCTCACGCTCCCTCTTACCTTATTTGGAGTTGGAAGGCACCTCCCTAATAAAATCCTCAAGGCCAAGACAGTGCCTTGGCTAAAACAAGTTTAGTTCAGTTAAATAGAAGGGCTGCAAATGTGCACCCAGGCAAGAATAGAATAGGAAGTTATCATGCCTTTACTATTATGCTGATTATTTTTCTCCCTGTGGCCAGAGCTATATAAATATCCCAAACTTTTCTCTTAATATCCCTGCAAACTGGTCTTAATATATCTATTGATATAAATAATAGATCCAATGTCTGTATCCTGGAAGCCAGGATAGGTGGTGAAGGAATTGTGCCCAGTAAATGACCAGCTAATTCACTTTGGAGGCCTGTTGAGACTAGCTTGCAACCTGGATAAGCAACATCATCTGTCTGTCTCTTCCTTTGCTGTGACCCTGTTAGACAGAGGTCAACAGTAGAATACAATTGGCTCTATGATGTTAAGTTGCCACAACACGGCATGGCATGCTCATTTCTAAATGGATTACCAGTTTTCTATCATATCCCAGCCACCACTCCACTTCATCATTCCCTAAGTATCTTTCTAGCCCAAGCTAGTCAATTCATAAAATATGTGAGGTGTTTTACTTCTTTGGGTTGGATCACAATACTGTGAGCTAAATATGGGTTTTAGTTTATAGACTTACACAGTTTTAAACACTAGTGTTTACTATTTGTGTGTTTAAGTATTTACCTCCTCTCAGGCAAAATAGACCCATAATATATCCGGGAATATTATGTAGCACTGTAGCACTGTGATCCCATTTTTCATCGATTTGCTTCAGCAGGCACCAGTAACGTCTCCATTATGAGACTTGTTGTTACTGTTTTTGGCATATCAAATATGCCACAGGTAGCTTGCCAAGCTCTGCTATGAGAAATATTATGTAAACAGATTATTTTCAATATATATGATCCTTTATATAAATTTCTGTTTCATTATTTAATGATGGTAGAGTCTGAAGCACCACAGAAGACTGGAGTTCTGGCCAGCCACACACTGTTCATGGTCACTTTATTTACTTCTATTTCTGCCAGTAATAATGATAGGAAATTCCCTGAATGGGACATCAGAGAGATGGGGCAGAGATTAAGGTGTTGTAGGCAAATATTGGAATATAACTTTAAACATTTTAAGCTTAACAGTGGTTTTCCTTTCTCTCTTGCCACAGGTAGCTTAGGTTTATCGGGTTACAGGCATCACAGTGCTCCTGAGTCACTCCCATTCCTCTGTGCTTATCTGTAACTTCTCTGTGATCTCTTCCCCAACCAGTCTATCACCTTTTCCCCCTAATAAGACTCTGTTAACTTGTCAGGTCAGATCCTTCTAAGGACATGACTTGTATTCATGAGTGAAATATTGTCTTTCTTCTCTCCTTATATCTTTTGCATAGTTTACTTTAAAGCAATTTCCATTTTGTATAGACACAGAAATACAGTAATATTATGTTTTTGTAACTTGGGAGTTAATTCACTCTGAATAATATTCACTCCTAGACATCTACTTCCTTAATTTAAGCTTCAGTTGCCCTTAGTTCCTAGCACCCCAAAAGCAGAGACTAAAATATGAGTGCAATTTTTATAAGTAGGCAGGACAATTCTAAAGTAAAGGGGCAGAGTGTCTCAACATTCTTCATAATACGTTTTACATATAAGCTCAAGAATGAGCTCTGGAAACAGAATAAAAAGATGCAAGCTGCTTCTTTAATTGCATAGCATATGCAGAAGATTACTACCAGTTGAATCACAGTACAGGAAAGATAGACACAGGAGAAACTAGCTAACCTAATTAAAGCTTTGCAGATACACGTGTTTCTGGAGACTGAAATTTCGAGGTTCCTCTGTGATAGTTAAGGCCCAACAACTTAAAACGTCATCACTGCCACAGGAAGTTATACTTGTCCTCAGTGAGAACTCAGTTATGTAACAAAGATGAATCCTGTTCTAATGATCATCCACATGTTTTAAAATAATGGATCTTCAGAGGCTGCTGGTAGTTGATCTATAATTTTCAAGCCTTTAGTGAGTCTCAATCTTCTTTGATTTTAATATAGTACATTAATCATGAATCAAGTTCATGAATCAGGGTAAATGATACACATTCTCATTAGCTGATAGAGTGATGGTCTCAACACTCACAAATTTTTATATGCTTTCAAAAGAGTTGCCAGTGCTAAACAGTTGAAGATAAGGTTTAAAAAATTATACCTTGTCAAAGCACTGAAAAACTGACAGCTCAATGCCTCATGCTTTGTAGTGTCAAAGATAAAAGTAGATTAATAGTTTAATTAAACATGTAGAGACTTTGGGTATTGTAGCTATTACACCTTTGACTTCTTGAAGGGTTGTCAGAGACATAGGAAGGGTAAATACTGAGGTTACATATTTATGATACACAGCTGCCTTAAAAAGCATTCCAAGCAAGATAGAACTTGTAATTAACCAAAAGATCCAGTAAATTATGAGATCAATAAAATTTCCTGGATGCCATAGTTTTCAAAACTAGTTAGTGCATTCGTAATTTATTGGCAAAAACTTCTCGGACTCACAAGGAAGATAAATAAAAATGCCTGCATGCAAAAATAAATATGTATGCTTGACAAATCCGAAATACACTGTTTACAGCTAATGAGGAGGCGACTGTGCATTTTCCTGCATGTTTTATATCTAAAGCAAGGCAGAACATTAAAACCAATATAACTGATAACCTTGGTGCAAACAGCATAAACCCACATTTCCCATTATTCCCTAGAGATGAAATTAATTATGTTTGTCAAAACCAGAGTGATTCCCTGCTGTAAAAATAAAAGTAATGGAGACACCACAAATGGCTTGGCTCTGTTCCCAAAGTATTTCTCATCCATTTTGGGAAAAAAAAGAGCTACATGCATTCCTATATATATATATATATATATATATATATATATATATATATATACACACACAATATATGGATGCATGTAGCTATTTTTAATATATTTTCTATATTTTTTATATTATACACACACACACTTCCTTAAACCTTAAATCCAGATAGCTCAAAGCAGATACTCTCACTATCTTTCTGGGCAAGAATTCAATACATTTATTAAATACCTACTATGTGAGGATTCACAGGACATAAAAATACATTAAAAGTTCTCAGGTTAGTGAGGAGCAGACAGAGAGAATGTTTCAATTCAAAGTGTCAATGATTATCATGGGAAAATATATAGGGACTCAAAGAGAGGTCTTATCTGAACATGGCAAGGGGTCCAAGAGGCAAAATAGATGGGACACTACTAAAAGCAATGCTATTTATATTATGTTGGCTAGCCCATTTCCCACAGAACCTCTTTTAGAATAGTGGCTCAGGGTTTCTCCCCAGCTTCTGCTGCTCCTATGATTATCCCCTTATCCTCTGTCTCTCCTGACTAGCTAGTATGTTCCCTACATGTTTCAATTCCATCATCCCCTTTGTATTGAGTCTCATTTCTAATTTAAATTCATCTCCAAAATTGCTCTTTCCATCTTTTATAAGAGCAATCTGTTCTTGATGGATTGACTATATTTAAGAATAAGTAATATTTACCAGTTATAAAGAAATCATATTTACTTAAAATTATTTTTATCTTAGTTATACAGAGTGATTGATGGACTAGTCACATTAGCATTAACAAGAAGTTTGTTAGAAATGCACAATGTCCATCCTCTGCTCAGCCCCAGGCCTTGCTAAATCAGAATCAGTTGCTCTTCACATTTCAATGCAACAGTCACTAGTACCACGTTGTTACTCACTGAAAATTACTTATCACCAAAAGCAAAAAAATTAATTAGGATATTTCAATGCTCAAAGCCACAATACCTCAGACATTATGCAACATGCTAGATAGTAAACTTTAAATTCTTTTGGAGAAGAACCATCTTTTCCATTATAAGTACCTAAAATATCTAAAGACTTAAAACACCCAGGACAGACAATAAATGATTTTTATAATATATAAGGAATCAAAATACATTATTCTATTTCAAAAAGTACCTATTACTCAGAAAGTGAAAAATAAATGTGATTTTTTCCCCATAATCTATGATCTTCAAAATATGTCCAGGATGGACTAGTGCAAAGCAGTCTCTGTCATAAATGAACAAATTCTTATTTTTCTTTTTTTTTCTTTTTGGTAAATAGAGTACTCTGTTTTTTTCATTCTGAAGGCTTGAATTTACTACTACTAAGAGATCTTACTTTTGACATTCAGTTCCCCACTTTTCTTTAGATTTGCTCCTCTAGAAATCTCATTCTTTCTATTGTCCTTGAAACAGGGTTCATGTCCTCTTCACAAAGACTAATCTAATAAAATTATGTGGAATGTTTTAAATGAAGCAACAGAACTTTTATACAATCTATTCAATTATCTTAAGAAAATAAAATACTATACCGAGTCCAATAACCATAAAGATTAAGGGCATGGGTTAGAATCAGATGTTAGCTGGATCTGTTCTCTTCCCATATTACACTAATAATTTTTTCCAATATATCAGGTTCAACCAAAAGAAACATCATGGCCTTGATCTCACTCTAGGCTTCCAGTCCTCCAAGTCACACCCATCAGGAAATGACATCTAGCTTCTGTCACAACTGCTACAGCAGAAGTTATAGTGCAGTGCACTGGCTTTGACTGGTAATAGGCCATCTCTGGCGAATCAAGCTAGCCAGATAATAGGCTGTGAAGATTAGTGAGATCTTGATATGTCTTATCTTGAAAACATGAAGGGAGGGGGACGGCTTTATTCCCTAAGAATAAAAGTCAGTGCATTGCCATGATCAAAACAAAAAGTTTCTGGGAGGCAAAAAAGAAAAATAAAGTCCATAAAAATCCCATTCTCTTTAAAATAAAAGAATAAGTTGGGGGCTGGAGCGATAGCACAGCGGGCAGGGTCTTTGCCTTGCACGAGGCTGACCTGGGTTCTAAGGTTCTAATCCCAGCATCCCATATGGTCCCCTGAGCACCACCAAGGGGTAATTCCTGAGTGAAGAGCCAGGAGTAACCCCTGTGCATCGCCGGGTGTGACCCAAAAACCAAAAAAAAAAAAAAAAAAGAAGAAGTGAATAAACAAAGTGTGTATGTGCGTGTATTCACAACGATAAAATATAATAACTAAAATTGAACTAGAAAATTTTGTCAAAATTACTAATCACAACATACAGTTATAAAAGTTATTCTTTCACTGGGGAAATGAAGAATTCCTAACAGATCTCAAAACCAGTTATCATTGACATTAAAATGTGTATTCTTTCAATATATATACCATTCAGAGACTAAGCCTACCCTGGACACAGAGGAAGTTTTACTTCGAATCACTAGTGTCAGCTTTACTTCATTCCTTTCGATCTGTACAGCATAGTGAGACCCAGATTCCTTTTAGCACCTGGTGTGTTTGTTCATTACAGTAGGTCAGAGACTTCTTTTACTAACAAGGCTTTACATTTTTGCAGGAATAATTTCTTTATGAAATATTGTTGTGCTCACTCCCAGGACAATATTTTCAGTTGACAAGCCACACGGGGACAAAATGAAATAATTCAGTCCAATAATTCAATGTAAAACTACAAGCCAAGACTTTGGCTATGGCTGCAGATTTTCAGAATCTAATTTTGAGACAAGAAGTTCACAGACACAGCCTCACTTCTTAATAAAGCTCACAAATTATAGATATTGGCATGCCACCAAGGAGAAGGAGACCTGAGTTACTGGAAGTTTTGTCTCAATAAACGCCCTCCCACAAGTTTCACAACGGAGACGTTACTGATGCCCACTGGAGCAAATCGATGAACAACGGAAGGACAGTGCTACAGTGTTACTTTGACATGTTTTTTTCACTACCTCTGAGGTTCATCACTGATTGTGAAGTGTAGACTTAATTTTAAATTTCCCACATATTGATATACCATTTAAAATATACTAAAATATAATTAAAAGCATATAGCATTACATCTACTTTTTGATTTTCATTTTTTGTTCTCATACTGTACTTCTACTTCTGTATATTAGTATTGCCTTGCATGAAGCCAACTTGGGTTCGATTCCTCTGTCCCTCTTGGAGAGCTCAGTAAGCTACCAAGAGTATCCCGCCCATACGACAGAGCCTGGCAAGCTACCCATGGCATATTCGATATGCCAAAAACAGTAATGATAGGTCTCATTCCCCTGACCCTGCAAGAGCCTCCAATTGTTGGGAAAGACAAGTAAGGAAAGGCTGCTACAATCTCTGGGCTGAGTATAATAGAGATATAACTGGTGCCCACTTGAGTAAATCGATGAATAACGGTATGACAGTGACAATGATACAGTGAAATTCCCTCCCACTATTCCAATATTGTATGATGCTAGTGATGACAGTGATGCCTCCGAAGTGGTATCTTGGTAGGCAAGTGATATTTTCCAGTCACAAAATGGTAAGATCAACAGGATGAAGGATACACACTAGCTGATACTGTAAAACCTTGACGCCCATTTATGGACAGGTATGAGACTTCCCTTCAAGTAGAGAAGTTCCAAGAGGTTGGTGATTCACTCCCTCATCTGTCCATCAACCAGTTTCTGGTGCTGGGCTTACATGACAGCTACAGTTTGATGTAAGATCTTTCAACAAATAAGGACCTCTGCTGTTATCACAGCATAAAAAGGATCATACATTTTTGATGGAACCAGGCTGGATCAAGAGCTCCAAATTCAATCCTAGTGTTCATGAGCAACCCACCCCACACCACTGGTACTGGGTGGCCTCCAACAGCACTGAGTCCAGGCAGCACTGTATCACAGGACCCCAGCACTGAAACTTTAACCCAATTGGTCAAGTATCACTGAGAGTAACCACTGGGGCTGTAACACTTTGGAGACACCCCCAAATAAAAATAAATAATAAATATAGTAATCTACATGTGCTGTGGCTTGATTTCAAAAACCCATAGCTGGGCAAAGAATTAGTGCAGTGGTTAAGGTGACTGATTGCCTTGCACACAGCTGACTTGGGTTTGATCACCAGTATCCCATATGATATCCTGAGCACTGCCAGGAGTGATTTCTGAGAGCAGAGCCAGGATTAACCTCTGAGCATTTACCAGGTGTGGCCCCCAAATAAACAAACCCACAAAACCCAAACTGCACCCCCTGAAAAAAAACCCAACTTGTTGCCAAGAAAAAAAATATTTGAAAAAGTTTGAGTCTATCTACATAAAGAGAAAGGAAAGGAAGAGAAGGGAAGGGGTGAGAATGGGAGTGGAGGGGAGGAGAGAGAAAGGAAGGGAAGGGAAAAGGCTATGCATGAGAAAACTGCAGCAATATATGAAATTTCTGTTGTCAGTTGTCTCCAGGATTAGGGAGGGAAGGGAAGGGAAGATGAACTGAAGATTATTTGCATTTCTTTATGTCTGTATTAGTTGAATGATTCATTTGCATTTATAGTTTTTTTTTAACACTTAATTCCACCTTTTTTCTAGTCACTTATTTACATTAAGCATCTAGAGTGTGCTTGGAAATTTATAAGGCAAGGGAGGGTGCTTGAGGATAAGACAAGGAACTGACTTGGAAACAATTTCTGAGTCACATGGTCCCGGCCATAGTTCCCATGGCTAAGTAGAATGTATCAAGATCTGGTGCCTCTTTTTTTAGGAGTGAGTCTCTCAAGCTTTAGAGTTCTTACCTGGGGAGGCTACTTACCTCTAAACTAAGCTGAAAGAAACGCCTATGCTCACTCAGAAGTATCCTCTGCTAGCTGTTCTGCTTCCTTCATGTTCCTCAATGACACTTTTGATTACCAAAAATTAATAAAGCAAATTTGCTCATCCCACTTTAAAGCAGTCGAGTGAGAGTGCCAAGTCCATACAGACTGACATTACAGCGGACATGTCACGTTCACCTGAATTTCCTTTGCTGTATGTCAGAAATACCGGAACTATTCCAGAATCCTAAGAGGGAAGAGGTGTCATCTCATACTATTTTTCTGCTGTTCTGCATCCCTCTCTTTCAATCTTTTCTGTCTCTGATTTTTTTCCCTTCAAGGCAACATTTACCAGGCAGAAAAATATATAGAAAAAAAAAAAAACTCCCTACTGATTAAAAGCACCAGAGTCAGGTAAACCTCTATCACTTATTAGCTGGTTATGTAATTTGCTGAAATTTCTTATCTAAAAACTGGCTCTAGGCTTTTGTAAAGAATAAATTAGATAACGCACATAAGGCACATTGTCTGTTACATAAAATCTGCTCAAAACAGCACAGTGCATGTTTAAAGATAAATTACTTGCTGGCAATATAGTTTCCCTTCAAGCCTTTATCTGGACTCCCTTCTCCTGACCATTTTAGCCCCTGCTTTTAAATTCTATCTCTCAATTGTTTCATAAAGCCTTTTCTTTAATATATGTATTTAACTAAAGAAACATGCTTTATAAAGTTATTGATCGCCGGGGTCTAGGCACATAGTATTTTGACAATCCCACCATCCGTGTCAACTTCCCTTTCCAAGTCTCTTTTCTCTCTCTCCACCTCTCCTTTCTGTTGATGTTGCAGTGAGTGGGTCACACACACTTCGTTGAGCTCCTTGCCAGGGGCCCACACTTTGATGAGATGCGTACACCCATATTAGCTGTCAGGGCAAGGGGGGCTGTCACATTCTTTCATTTCTTGTGACAATCACGCACATTTTGGCTGCAGTGCACAGTAGTGTCATGCAAAATTTGCCGTGGTAAGCAGGTCACCTAAAGGCCGCACTTGGTGACTGTAGTGTTAGTACCAAGGATCAAACCTTCTATAAGTCTTTCCAGTGTGAGCACTTTTGATTTAAGATTTTTCCTTGCATTTGGCAAATAAAATCCAACGTTCTTCCTACTCCTGGTCTTCATCTAGCTAGGGAAATTATCTAGTGGCATCTTCCGCTCTCGTTTCCCTATTCACCAGATTAAGGTGCTCCTACAAAAATAGGCATCATATGTTATTTATTGAAAATTTTATTATTCTCTAACTTATCAATTCATCAATATTTTGTTCATTTTCTTACTATTGAACTCATCCTCAGTGTTTGATATTTTATTTTGTGTTACACATTTGATAGATATAAACTTAAACTATGGCCTGAAATCTAATAACAAGAGGTTTTCACAGGGTTTTCTAGACTAATAAACTCTCTCCCTTTAAAATATCTGAGAATAGGAGTGTTAAAATTATTGTATTTCTAGCTGTGAATTGCTGATGCTACTGACCATTATAAAACTAGAAGTGATCCTGTGTTCATAAGTCAACTCAGTGTAAGACTGGTAAAAATTCCTCAGTGTTATAAATGAAGCCTTAGCAATACCATAATGTGAGGAAATAAAAAGAAATTACATCCTGTTATTTGCATATGGGCAGTAATATTTACCAAGGATCAAAGAAGAAATGTTCTATTGTTACATAAAGGCATATGTCAAAAGACATTATTGCCAACAAAATGAGCCATATTGTACATGGGTACTCTGGCCACACAATATATACAATGAATTTATTTTTATTTTAATATCCTAGTTACCTCAAATTTATTAATTATACAATTAAAATAAATAATATGGGACCTCATTCTCTCATCTTTAAAAAATTTGTTGGAGCATATACTATCTTATATTTTTTCAGGTTCTGAATCATTTATTTTACAAATTTACTTCATGATTCTAAGACTTTAGTGTTATTCAAGCCTAATTATTTGTCGCCTATATCTCAGCTTCCACTTAGTGTACTTCTTCAAATATTATTAATAAATGAGAGCTAGTTATAAAAGATGCTAGCAAAGATACACAGTAGAAATACTCAAAGTAATTGAGTTCAATTACTTGCAAGTGAAAGCCCTAGGTGTGATTCCTGGTGATTTATGGTCCCCAAGCACTGACAGAAACAACCCCCTTGAGATAAAAATAGCCCAGGAGCACTGCAAAAATAATTTGTAGTACTGTCTTCCTGGTTGTTCATCAATTTGCTCGAGCGGGCACCAGTAACATCTCCATTGTGAGAGTTCTTATTACTGCTTTTGGCATATCGAATACGCCATGGGGAGCTTGTCAGGCTCTGCCGTGCAGGTGAGATACTTTCAGTAGCTTGCCAGGCTCTCTGAGAGGGATGGAGGAATCTAACCCAGGTCAGCCACATTCAAGGCAAATGTCCTACCCACTGTGTGCTATTGCTCCAGCTCACCAAAATAATTAATTCCAAATATTTGGATCCCCAAAACAAAATAATTGATAATGAAATAGCACTGTCTGTCCTGCACTGTCCTCCTGTTGTTCATCAATTTTCTCAGGCAGGCACCAGTAATGTCTCCATTGATAATAAAATAATAATCATAAATAAAAGAAACAACTAGAAATATCCAGAATATTACCATCTTTTACAAGTGCATGAGGACACTACATTGAATGAAGCTAAAGTGATATAAAAACAAATCAACACAGTGATTAAGTTTTGGATGATGATTTTAACAATAACTAAAAGTCATAAAGGTTTAGAGGATCAATTTAGTAGATTCACAAAAAGCTAATATTAAATGATGCAGAATATTTGTTCATTTGAACTGTGTTACAGACTTATGACTACACAGCAGAACATTATTTTCTACATACATATTTTCTACATACATCTCTAGATGTATGTAGAAAAAAATTATGAAATGTCATTATCTTATTTCATCATCATCATCATCCCATTGATCGTCAAATTTCTCGAGCGGTATCAGTAATGTCTCTATTCGTCCAGGCCCTGAGATTTTAGAAGCCTCTCCCTACTCGTCCTTCCCAACGATACTGTACTGGAGGCTCTTCCAGGGTCAGAGGAATGAGATCCAACTTGTTACTGGTTTTGGCATATTGATACACCATATGGACCTTTCGAGGATCTCCCATGTGGGCAGGAAACTACCAGTAGATTGCAGGTTCTCCCAGAGGGAGAAGTAGGCTATAAGATATCGAGTGGCCGCAAAGTGGCCGCATGCTTCCCGGAGCTTGCTTTTAAGTCTCTGGATGCAGGCCGTGGATGGGATTACACTGCTGGGGTGGGGGGGGGCAGTCCTTGGGTGTGACTGCCTATGTGACCGCCTAGCTACTGGGAATTGAGAAATCTGGGAGAAGGCCCAGTCCCGATCCCAGCAGCCCTGGAGGTCTCAGCCCCAGGTCCTACACACCTGGGTTCCTCTGCCGGTTCCTTCATGCATGAGGCTCATCTGAATGTGTGGAGAGGGACGTTGAGCTTGGCTGTGGCTAGGCTCTGGAGGTCTTCGGCTGCTGGGAACTCTGCTTGGGGCGGGGAGGGAAGCTGGAACCCATCCACTCCGAGGAGGTCCCAGGGATGGCAGCCAGGCACGCGGGCAAGAGACTCTCTTGATGAAAAATAACAATACAGGACTCTTTTGAGGCCCTGTAGTTGGAATGAGTCCACTTTAAATCCTTTAACAAGGATCCATTGGAGGACAAGTCTGGGGCCAGGAGCCACGGAAATTAAGCTTTTAGTTGGATCTTGGAAGCGGGTGGGCAGTCCACCTTGAGGAGAGCCACTGCCCATCCCCGCTCCTTGCCTCTCCGCGCCCCCTTGATGCTCTTAGCTGAGTGTCCCTCAGGGCCCAAAGCGTATACTTTGAAAAAAATTAGAGTGTTCAAAGCAGGCCCAAGCCTCTTGGATACCGCAGCTAGGAGTAATGGAATAGAACCGCAGTTCTATTTTGTTGGTTTTCAGAACTGATGCCATGATTAAGAGGGATGGCTGGGGGCATTCGTTTTGCGCCACTAGAGGTGAAATTCTTGGACCGGCACAAGATGGACCAGAGCAAAAGCATTTGCCAAGAATGTTTTCATTAATCAAGAACAAAAGTCGGAGGTTCAAAGATGATCAGGTACCTTTGTAGTTCCGACCATAAGTGATGCCAACTGGAGATGCAGAGGCATTATTCCCATGACCCGCCGGGCAGCTTCCGGGAAACCAAAGTCTTTGGGTTCTGGGGGGAGTATGGTTGCAAAGCTAAAATTTAAAGGAATTGACAGAAGGGCACCACCAGGAGTGGAGTCTTCGGCTTGATTTGATTCAACACCTGAAACCTCACCCTGCCCGGAAATAGACAGGATTGACAGATTGATAGCTCTTTCTCGATTTTGTGGGTCGTGGTGCATGGTCATTCTTAGTTGGTGGAGCGATTTTTCTAGTTATCTTATTTCATATGCTAAATATATTATACATACATAATACATGTATAATTGGATAGATAGATCGATTTTGTGGGTGGTGGTGCATGGTCATTCTTAGTTGGTGGAGCGATTTTTCTAGTTATCTTATTTCATATGCTAAATATAATATACATACATAATACATGTATAATTGGATAGATAGATGAATGGATAAATAAATGGAAAGAGCAAATGGAAAACAGTACAATTGTTCAAGCCAATTTAAGAATACATACTGTCACTGGGCTATTCTTTAGAGATTTTTTATGTTTAAAATCTTTATTGTGAATAAACCACATTCCTCCATGATAAATAATTCAGTTTGATTACTTATGCGGCAGTATGTGCAGAAATAATTCAGTTTGAAGAGTATGATGATATCTTAAACAAGGAAGAAGCAGTCTTCTTTTGTCAGGGTCCTCGTTATTCTCTTACAAAGGTACTTTTCTTCCTCTAGATAGTAACCTTCTTGAGGTCCGTGACTAAATCTAATTTTCAGTAATATTTTAGTACCCCACATCCATGTCTTGCACTCACATAACATATACCATATATTTATTAAATTTAATTGAAATTTATACTACTTAATCATATCTAATAACTTAGAAAACAACACATTAGCTTTAATATAGTTCTGAAAAATAGCATTTTAAATTTATTTTTAGAATAAACTAATACTCAATTTAAAATTGGTATTTTTTCTAGATTGTAAGCTACTCTGCTCTCATACTTACAGACCAATTTTATAATGATCTTAAGTAATCACATTACAACAGATAGAAACTCAGGCAAAAGTACAATTTAACTCGTTTGTTAATAGAAAGCCTATTCATTTGCACTTCCATTTTACTTCATAACCTATTTAACTATTGTTTGTTTACTAACATGTTTGTAACATGAAGTATCAAGAACTCAAAAAGAGAAACCAGCACAAAGAATATACTCCATGCCAACCAAAGTAACAACTATGATGTACTGTCACTCATATGTCTAATTATGAAACACTCTGGTAAAATTAGAATATGTGCAAAATAGGAATTCTTTTAGAAGTCTCACAAAGCAAATTAGAATGTGTGAATTGTCTTTCTCACATATGGGTTTCTAATAAAACTCAAACTTGGCGTTGGAGCCATAGGACAGACAATAGAGCACCTGCCTTGTACTTGACCCACCCACATTCTATCTCAAGCACCCTATGGTCCCTGATCACTACAGGGAGTTATCTCTCAGTACAAAGCCAGAAGTAAGCCATGAGCACCACCAGGTGTGTCTCCTTTCAGAAAAAAAAAAGGAAGAAACAAACTGGAACATTAACAGAAATGCTCACCACTCATGTCAAAGTAAAATGGACATCACTGTACCAACACATGAAGCAATCATCATTAATTATAATGTTTAAAGTTTATAATTAGGCTAAGGAGAAACTGTGTGCATAAGCCTTTAATGTCTTTCTAGCACAGGAAAACATTCCTTTATTCTTACGAGATTCAATTCTACAATGACATGTTCATAGGCCTATGATTCCTATCACTCCTGGAAATACCTACAATACATTAAATTTTATTTCCAATTCTTCATTCCTTTTGGATATGCCACATATTTGCTGAATATTTTGATGTCTCCCAATGAACAGTTGAGCGTATTTTCTGCACCATGACATTAGTTTGGGGGCCTGTGATTTTTGGTCATCATTAGGATAATAGCAGATGTGATGCATGCAGAGACAGGACATGTGCTATTATGACTATGTCTTTTGCATCTGGTGCTAGCATGATAAAAAAGAGCTTCTCCTTGCTAGCTCTGGTTCTTTTGAATTAGGTGCCAAAATAGGAGAAGTCCTGAAAACTGCTAACAATGAAGTATTAAATCCATAGGTAAGGTAGAACAACTGAGGCAGATCCAACCTAGATTGGGTAATCCCAAGAAAATCCTAGGAATAGGAGTGAGAATAAGTGATTCAGTTTTTATGTCTGATATTTAGAGGAATGTCAAAAAAGAGCTGACTGATACACTGACTAACCTCAAAGGAATTACCCAATTTTGAAATCTCACTTACTTGAAGAGATGCATATTTATTTATGCTTCTACCAGATCTCATTAAAGAAAGTGTTCACCCTTAACTCTTGTTAACTTAATCATTTACTATTTCTGTAGTTTAGTTTTTCTCTGAAGGCTTGATACATTTTCCCTCCTAAAAAAGTGAGATTTTTCTTAATCTTCCCAGAACTCATGACTTTATTTACTGGAAAGTCACAACTGTTTAATCCAGGTGCAGAGTCAAGCCGAGGGTGATTTCTTTAATTTAGTCTCAGGGTTTATTGCTGATCTAAATTACCAAGCCATCACCCCAGTGATTTATGATGCAGAGAGATTGACCAACTGATTTATATCCAGTTCCTTATTGCCAAGAGTGAGTTATATCTTACAGGGACACAGCCAAGACTTCTAGAGACAAGGACACCTGTGGACTCATTACATACACCGCTGTGATTAAACTTTAGGTTATATGGGACAGACACGTGTTGCTTTTGCTCCATTTTTTATTTTTCAGTTATATACTGGCAGTTACCTTATTGGGAAGTAAAAGTATATTAATGCTTAGAGTAGGATAAATGTTATTTGCTCTATTATTATATTCTAAATGTATTTTGGTCAAGATAGGTCTCCGTTTAACAGAATTAAAAAGTGGAGATGATAAAATGAAAAAAAAAGGCTATGATATATTTTGTTTGGTCTGTACAAGTTCTAATAGGGTGTTGTTAGTACATTTGTGTACTTTGAGTCTGAATTAATAATCAACATTTAATATAGAACCATCACATAAAATTGTCACTTCACTTAAAGAATGGGAAGATCTGGCAATAACGAGATTTTGTTCATTCTTTCTTTCTTTCTTTCTCATCAAGAAAACATTGGTATCATATTAAGAGATCATGAACTCATCAGTTGTACTTCGCAATTGCTTTATTTTATATCAAGTTTACTTCTTCCTTTAGCCTTCTTTTGTTCTACTTCTTTGATTTTCCCAAGTTTTGCTGAGTTATAATTGACAATAGCGTTATAATTGTTTAAAGTATATAACAAAAATTATATCACATATTTCAAAATGATCACCATATTAGGGTCAGTTAACATTCGTCCTCACAAAATTTTATATTTTTGTCAATTAGATCTTTGAAAGTTTATTCTCTTAGCAATTCTCAAGTATGTTACTACATTAATATAGTATGCTATATATCATCAGAACTCTGTCATCCGCTAACTGCAAGTTTATACATTTAGGGGAGTGGGGAGACCAGGCCACACCCATTTTTGCCCCAGGCTCTTGGGAGTAATTAGGGTACAACATATGGTGGGTATCAAACCGAGGTCAACTACATGTAAGGTAAAACACTTTACCTGTTCTTATGTCTCTGGCCCTGGATGTTTATGTACCTTTTAACCATCCTTACCTTTACCACCATTCTCTGACCTCTGGCTTGCACAAATCTGTTTTCTGTGTCTATGGGTTTTTTCTTCTTAGGTTACATATAAGGAGATGTTTCATACAGTAGGGTTTATTTTCCCTGTCAGGCTTATTCATTTAGCATAGTATTCTCCACCTCTGCTCATATTTTTTTTAATGGCAAGATTTCCTTCTTATTTTAAAAAAATCACTGAATTTCATTGATTTTGACTACATTTTCTTTTGTATTCATTTTTCATAGTTGTTATCACGGGTTGTTTTATATCCTTGGCTATTATATATAATAATGCAATGAATATTGGAGTGTGGATATATCTTCAGCATAGTTAATTTTATTTCCTTTGAATAAATACCCAAGAGAAAAGTTACCTGAGCTAATATTAATTCAATTTTTATTTGTTTGCGATATCTCTGTACTAGTTCCCAGAATGGCTGTACCAATTTGTATTCCCAGCACCAGTGCACAAGTGTTCTGTCTTCTCATAAGCCCCACCAACTCTTACATCTTTTGTATTTTTGATGATTGCCATTCAATGGGAGTGAGCTCATATTTCCTGGTGATTTTGATTTAATTTTCTCAAATGATTGTTGAGTGCCTTTTCATGCACCTGTTGAACTTTAATCCCTTATGTATCTGTGGTCTTTAAACCTATATTTAAAAGCAACAATAATAAATAGATAATTTTTATTATGTAAAATTTGGTGACTTCAATAAAAATAAGGTGTAAGGGGAGAAAAATTCAAAAAAGAAGAGAACAAATACTAGGGAAGAATAAAAAGATTTATTGCTTATTAATTTTTTTCAAAGTGTCATTATCTATTGGGTGCCTACTATATGTTATACATCATGATAAGCAAAGCTATAAAGGCCTGGAGTTTTCATGATTCATTATAACTCAGAACAAATTCAGGAGCTAGATATACATATAGGTAGGCTCTATCCCTAAGAATTTGATACAGCAGGTAATGGATAATAAATGCTATTCAATACATATGATATTAGCATGTGGGACAGAGCTCATTGTAAAACAGTAAATAGATTATTTTGTCTAGTGTGAACTGTTTTTTGAAATAGGGTATATCCGATGATAAGATGAGTACTGAGTTCACTGCAGACAGTCTAGAAGCCAGAGGAAAAGAAACTTAATTTCACTGTGAAAAGTTAATATATTTGATAAAAGGCAACTGGTGATAAATTGTAAGAGATTTCTGAGGGCATAAGCAGAAGACAGAAAAGTAAGGTTACCAAGAAAAGTGAGGATGATGTTAAGGGTTTAATAACAACTACATTCATAACCATAGTGACAGTACCTCTAAGTTGTCGACTATCTTAAGAATACAGCATGCTTTATTTTTACAACATTCCTATAAGAAAGATGATTATTCTGTTTTGACATAACCAGAGAAGGAAACTGAATGTGAACAGTCTAAGCCAGGAATACTACTGTCACATGGAGACTGATAATCCTTTAGGTGGATGGCTGCCTGGTACAGCATAGGATGCTCAGCTGAATCCCTTAGCCTCTTCCCATTATGCCAGTAGTGTCTTCTCCCTCCTAAGCAACAAGGTAACACTGGCTCTGGGTATTGCCAGAAGTAGCACTGTAGCACTGTAGCCCCATTGTTCATTGATTTGCTTGAGCGGGCACTAGTAATGTCTCCCTTGTGAGACTTGTTGTTACTGTTTTTGGCATAGCCAATAAGCCACAGGTAGCTTTCTAGGCTCTTCTGTGTGGGAAGGATTCTCTTGGTAGCTTGCTAGGCTCTCCAAGGACAGAAAAATCAAACCCAGGTCGGCCACATGCAAGGCAAGTGCCTTACCCGCTGTGCTATCGCTCCAGTCCCATTTTTTGTGTGTGTGTGTGAGAGGGGTAAAAAAAAAAGTTAACACTTTACGCACTTCTGCAGCAAAAATGCAGAGGCCACAATCAAACTTTGTTCCAGGATAATAAGATATTTGGGGAGTTACAAATAAAAAGTCACAAGCTTTTTCTGGATGAGGGGCCCCAGTAGCCTGTAATCTTCTGAAAGTTGCATTCTTTGGAGTGGGGTTCCACCAGAGCTCCGAAGCAACCCACCTCATCTGGTGGCATTTCTTTTCTGCTTTGATTTTGGCTGTCTCTTTCCCAGTTGTAGTGATAACAAAATCTGTGCAATTTAAAAGTAATGAAATTGGGGCTGGAGCGATAGCACAGCGGGTAGGGCGTTTGCCTTTCACGCGGCCGACCCGGGTTCGATCCCCGGCATCCCATATGGTCCCCCAAGCACCGCCAGGAGTGGTTCCTGAGTGCAAAGCCAGGAGTAACCCCTGAGCATCGCTGGGTGTGACCCAAAAAGCAAAAAAAAAAAGTAATGAAATTCTCAGTTGATAGTACACCACTGTATCACTGTCGTCCTGTTGTTTGTCGTTGTTCACCAGGCACCAGTAATGTCTTTACTCCTCCCAGCCCTGAGATTTTAGCAACTTCTCCTTATTCATCTTTCCCAACAATTGGAGGCTCTCAGGGTCAGGGGAATGAGACCTATCATTACTGTTTTTGGCATATCGAATACGCCATGGGTAGCTTGCCAGGCTCTGCCCGTGCAGGCAATAAACTCTCGGTAGCTTGCTGAGCTCTCCAAGAGATATGTATATATCTGTTACTGAATTTGGAATATGAATACAACACAGGGAGCTTGCCAGGCTCTCCCGTGCTGGCAATAAACTCTTGGAAGCTTGCCAGGTTCTCCAAGAGGGAGAACTAGGCTATCAGATGTCACTTTTGGGAACTTGGTTTTAGTCTCTGGATGTTGGTCATTGATAGGATTACACGCTCCAGGGGCAGTTTCTGGATGTGACTGCCTAGCTACTGGAAAATGGGGAATCTAGGTGGAAGAGGCCCAGTCCCGATCTGAACAGCCTTGTAGATCTCGGCCCCGGGTCCTGCACACCTGGGTTCCCCTACTGGTTCCTTCATGCGTGAGGCTCACCAGAATGTGTGGAGAGTGGCCTTAAACATGGCTGTGGCTGGGTTCCGAGGTCTTTTGCTGCCGGGGTAAAAATAACTCCTGATTGAGAATGATTAATTTAGACTGGATATGTAGTTAATTGACACGGCACTTACTACATATTATGATTCAGTTAACTGTCTAACTCATAGCCTGATTTATTTTCCAAGAAAATTTGCATGAAATAGAGAACCTCTGATAAAGAATTCTTGTTTAACAATAAAGAAGAGATCACTCTAGTAAAATATACATACAAAGTGAAGAAAAAAGAGCTTAAGACTGTTAACAAAGGGAACAATAGAATCCAATTCTACACAGCTTCTGGGGTGCCTGAATGTATGGCTTGAGTTGCAAATGGAAGTTTGGAGTTGGGGTAAAAAGTCATTCTCAGATACACCACAGTCCACTCCTGTGGTTTCTGCAATTTATCCTGTGATGGCTTAAAAGTAAATGTGACATTACACACATTTTAGCATCTATTTTCCCAGCAGGAAGTGTAAGATAAAAAGGCTCAATCAGTATGTTAAAATAAGATCTGATGTAGGGGAGGAAAAAAAGCTTTCAGATCCTAAGAAATATCATCTCGAGGAAATTAAAAGCCTGAAATATGGCATATGATTACTGACACCAAAGTCCTGCTGTTGTGCTTTGGGAGGACTTTGAGAGATGCTTCTTTGCTAAATAAACCTGCAAAACTATTGCTTCCCCAGGTGTCAATAAGCTTCACTGGGAAAATTTCTGTGCATGAATGTCATCAGCAAACTTTCTCAAGTGAGGATCTTTGGAAAAAATGAGTTGTTTAAATTAATAGCATGTCAAATGAAAACAGTATAATGGTTACTGTTTCTATGCTTCTATTTCCATCTAGTCTTTCCTAGTACAGCGAAGAAGAACTTGTGCCTGATAGTCAGTACAATTTGAAATGAATCAACCAAAAATCACACAATGAAGGTACATTTATTTCTTCCTACCCTCTATTCTTCCTTGATCTCTCCTATCATTTCACTCATATCTTTTTTATTCCAATAGTCACTCCTTCACTTAACAAATGATGACTAAGTGCTCACCCCACCCCTACTTATTCTATGAAGCTCTGAGGATATAATGGTAAGCCAAGAGATGTAGTCCTTGATCTCATAGATTTTTAAATATAGAGAGAGGGAAGTAGAGACAATAATGAAATATCAGTCACTGTTACCTCATTGCTCATTGATTTGCTCAAGTGGGCACCAGTAACGTCTCCATTGTGAGACTCATTGTTACTGTTCTTGGCATATTGAATACGGCACCTGTAGATTGCCAGGGTCTGCCGTGAGGGCAAGATACTCTTGGTAGCTTGCCAGGCTCTCCAAGAAGGGTGGAGGAATAAACCCAGGTCACTGCATGCAAGGCAAATGCCCTACTTGCTGTGCTATCACTCCAGCCCAATGAAATATCACTCAAAGTGAAAACTGAAATCTAATGAAAACTATGACATGTAGGCAACTATTTCAATAATAGTTTATAATGGAGAGCTTTTTTCTCATCAGGAAGGCAGGGGAAGATTCTGTGAATTTACTGTCTAAATTCTCAATGGGAAGCATTTATGTCAGGAAGAGGAGAACATTTTATGCAGTAAATATAATATGGGAACAAATTTATTTATTTATTTTTAAACTAAAAGATAGTGTGTTTTGTTAGAAGATCATGGCTAAGAATAGATTGGTGGTGTAAGCAGAGGAAGACCTTCTAGGCACTAGTCCAGAACATGTACAGCAAATTGCAATAGGCAACAAAACATTGTTCTATCTTGCAAGAATTTTAATTTGTTTCTATAGATGAAAGGTATGCACAAAGGCAATGCAGTTTGTGATGTTAAGATCTAATCTTAAAATAACAAGGGGGGTGGAGAGTTAGTATAGCACTAATGGTACTTGACTTGCCAGAGATGAACCTGGGTTTGATCTCTGGCACTACAAATGGTCCTTCAAGCACTGCCAGAAATAATCTCTGTGTGCAGAGCCAGCACTAAGTTCTGAGCAGCTGTATATGGTTCACTATCCAAGTAGTTAATACTAAGTGGGTTGTGGCGATAGTTCAAGTGGCAGATGCTTATGTTAGCATGTGTAAGGAGCTGAGTTTTGCCCCTGGCACTGCATGGCCTCCTGGGCACATTTGGGTGTGGCCATGCTGATTCAGGATCATTGCCATCCTGTAAATTAAACATTCTAGTAGAACATAAATATTGTGGCCCATTCAACAATGTACCTTACGATATGTGATTATTTTAAAAAAATCTTAGATTTGATGGTTTGTATGCATCCAAATTCATGTTTGATTTAATTATTAAAAGTTAAAAAATCACAGGCAAATATTTTCTGCTGCATCTAGAAATACTAGTTAAGTTCACTTGACTTATCAATCACATTTTTTTGGTGTATTTTATTGCTAGGAGGATCAATATATCCCTAATGGAGACAGTATCTTTTGGTGGGTCTAAATGAATTCTACTTTGTACAATTTGATCACTGAAACTTCCTTAATAAAAACCATCCCACCTGACCACATAGATTGTTGGTTTGGGACATGTAAGGGAGTTTGCCCACAATGACCAAGCAACCAATAAAGACAAATATTGTATTCATGGCCATTATCTTCACAACCTATGGGTAGAAAATCTTATCTTAAATTTCCAAATGGTTGAGAATGACATTTATTGTGTTTTACTATGATATAAGTGGGGGCTTTCAATTTGCTATAGTTTTTTAAGTAGGATTCCTGGAGACCTGAAGTACATATATCCCAAGTGGAAAAGGAATTTTCCTTATAAGAGAGTGTGAGAAAGCCAATAGCGATGGAGGCAGTAGAGGATTGGTAGTTTGATTCATTGTTTATTGTTTTACCTCCTACTCTCCAACCCTAATTCTTAGATCTTTTCTTTGACAAAAACCCTCTAGGGGCTAGAGTAATAACACATCAGGTAGGGCGTTTGCCTTGCACATGGCCGAACAAGGTTCAATTCCCAGCATCCCATATGGTCCCCTGAGCACCGAAAGGGTTAATTCCTGAGTGCAGAGCCAAGAGTGTCCCCTGTGCATTGCCGGCCGGGTATAACCCAAAAAGCAAATAATAATTAAAAAAAAAAAAGGCAAAAGTCCTCTAGCTAGAATACTCAGCTCCCTAAACACTAAGCCCAAATAGAATACCATCTATTTTTGGAGTTAGAATTTATATATTTTAAAAATTCTCACCCCGGTTATTTTGGTAAAGTATTTATAAAACTAACCAGTATGAAATGGTGTTGACTTCAAAAAATACAATTTCATAAAAACCAGCCACAGGTGCTTGAAGTTGCTTTCCTTCACCCCTCACCTCCCAGAATTTATAGCTAAATTATATTTCTTTTTCCATTTACACCAAACCACATGCCATGGCATTAGTAAAAAATAGAAGTAGATATAAACCAATAAATGGAGTAATGAATTTTATAGTGATTTTTTATAAAGACCTAATATGCCAGATTAATAGGACATCATATAATGCAGGGAAAATTGGCTTATTTACAGGTTGTAGTTGATAGATACAGCTCAAAGCTGAATAATTTCAACATTTTCCCCACTATCATTAATGCATATTTATTCATTATTGTTTCCTTTCCCTTTATTTTTATGTGCCTGCAGTTTTTGTTAATTCAATCCATAGAAAATTAACTGAATAGCTAAAGAAGTAAAGTTTCCAAGTATTTTACTTTCTGGGGCAAAATGGTGAACAGGATTGTTTTAAAAATATCTCTTCTTCTCTTTCTTATTTGTAGGACTTTTGGGTATTGGTTTTGTAACCTGCTACATTACTATACAAATCTCATTGCTTTTTTGTAGAGTCTTTAAGATTTTCTTAGCATTATGTCATCTGCAAATAATGGTATCTTGACATCTTCCTTTCCTAACTGGATGCCCTTAATATCTTTTTACTGCCTAACTGCTAGGGCAAGTACTTCCAGTACTATATTGAATAGGAGTGGTGAGAGTGGGCAACCTTCTCTTGTGCCTGATCATAGAGGGAAGACTTTTAGTTTTCCCCCACTGAGAATAATATCGTATGTGGACTTGTGTAACATGGGATTGACTACACTGGGGGAAGTTCCTTCAACTCCCATTTTGCTGAGAATATTTTTCATGAATGAGTGCTGGATCTTGTTAAATGATTTCTATCTATTGATATGATCCTGTTTTTCTTTTCTTTTATTGATATGGTGACTTGCACCATTTCTTTTGTATCCTACTGTTTTTAATGCCCCTCTTTTTTTTTTAAGGTATTGTCTTTTTTTTTTTAATTTTACTGAATCACCGTGAGAGAGTTACAAGCTTTCATGTTTGGGTTACAGTCTCACAATGATCAAACACCCATCCTTCCACCAGTGCACATTCCCCACCACTGATATCCCAGGTATATCCCTCCTTTCTCACCCTCCCCCTGCCTCCATGGCAGACAATATTCCTCATTCTCTCTACTTTTGGGCATTATGGCTTGCAACACAGACACTGAGAGGTTATCATGTTTGTTCCATTATCTACTTTCGGCATGCATCTCCCATCCCAACTGGTTCATCCAGCCATAATTTTCTTAGTGATCCCTTCTCTATTCCATTTGCCTTCTCCCCTTCACTCATGAAGCTGTTAGGAGAGATGAAGTCGTGAAATGCCCCCTCTTAACAAGCCTTGGTAGTAAGGTCCATTATCAAGGGCAGAACCAGATATTTTATGTTTTATCAATTTATTTATCAATACTTTCAAATCTTTGTAAACATTAGTTTGGGGATAACCATTAACAACAGGGTTACATCTGCCTATAGACAAGGCGTGTAAAAATGCCCCAACCCACATCATTGCTTTCAGTTAGCTCTGTCACAGAGTCTTGGCTGAGACTAGCAAGCTGAACTCTCTTTCTACTAATCTATTTCTTCATTGGATACATATAAAAGAGGTCTGCAGCTCCAGTTCTAGGGGTTGGCACAAATAATTTTAATTGCTCCCTATCCAATATTCATAGTTCTAGCTCAATCATTAGGCCTTTGTGAAGCAATATGCAAACACTGGACTGATGGAAAGAGTAATAATAAGATACAGCTCTCTCCTCCCTATGTCATACTTGAGGGATGCAATAAATCCAGTTGTTCCCATTCTTGTTCTCTCACATTTTATAGCTGGTACATGTTTATTTTTCCTGCTTAAAGAGTGAAGAGCAATGTTGAGGGAAATCAAAACTCTGGAATTAATTCAAATTGACTCCTTATATGTTACTTTAGAAACTGATTAGCCGTATTATCAAAAGCAAAAGCCTTCTGCTTCTGACAGACAACCCAATTAAAATTAGGAAAAAGATCAAAATGACATAGTATAACTCAGTGCTAACCTAGCATTATTATGCATTGATTTTTCTATCAGTACCTCTGATCAAAACTACACCCTTATACCTTCTATTAGAAAGAACTGAGCATAGGAAACTAAATAATGTAAGAATTAAATTCACTGCATGGTTACTATTGATAGAAGATAGTTTATGAAGTTTCTTTTAAAGTGAAAATGGCCATACAATATATAAGGAAACTATAATGTTAGGATTTTTCTCTACTTAGTGTAAGTAATGTAAGGATAACTTTTAGTATTTTTTAAATATGTTTATTGTTATTTTGACTAGTTTGTGATTTTAATGCTTCTTCTAGTACTTATAAAACATCTGATATTTATTCTGTTTATAATCATTCTTTGCCACTTCAACTGTAATGTAGAAATATTGAAAGAGATTACAATATTTGTGCTTCTTCATATTGTAGTTGTCATATACATTTATATCATATATGTCCATATAAATTGAACATTTTGTTAGTGCTATTTTTTCTAACTTTCAGTTAGAAAAATTAGAAAATTTTCCAAATATATTTTTATAAGCTCAAAGACTTTGTTTATATTTACTCATTATGTGTCTTTTACATCATTTCTGATGTTCATGTTTCTTTCCTTTATTTTTCTAAATTTTAGATGAAGATTCCAAGTTACTTCTTCTTTATCTTGAATTTCTTGGGCCAATAATTTTATTTTAACTTTAAGAAATATTGCCATAGAGATAGTAAAGCGGGTAAGGAGCTTGCCTTGCATATGGCCAGCTGCAATTCTTTCACACTGCATATGGTCTTGTAAGCACCACCAGGACTGATATCTAAATGTAGAGCCAGGAGTAAGCCCTGACCTCTGCCAGGCAGGTGCCCCCAAGCCCCAAACAGACAAATAAAGTAAAATATAATATGCATAAAGGTTACTTGGAAATATTTATTATTTATCACTAAACATTGATATAAATTTCATCCTTAACAATAAAGAGCTGCAACAGAGTAGAAATTAACGAAGGAGGAATAAATTTTCTTACTTTACTTCTATTGAGTTTCTGTTCTATTTTATTTTTAACAATTGTGTACAATTAGGAACATTGGAACACGCATTAGGAACATGCATTCCAGAACCTATCCACACAATTTGGCAAGAAAATATGTGTGCATTTGTATGTGATTTTGTGTGTGTGTGTGTGTGTGTGTTGAATGAGGGATGACCTGCTTTTCAAAAGTTTCCAGAATGTTTTTTTTTGACAAATGAGATAATAATAGAAAGTTGTTACATAAAAGAAATGCATTATATGTTGATATGGCTTTTCTTACATGTAGATAGATATTTTTCTTTTGTGGTTAGGTGGTGTAATTTTACACAACTTTCAAGAAGTTCAAGAGGGAAAGGCTATGAATAACTTCTTTCAGATCTTTGTGTCAGGGGAGCAACTTTTCAAAAGTTATTATGAAGTCCAGAATTTTTTCTCCCCATACCTAAAGCCCAAACCACTTGTGAAAATTCAGCTTTTCAAACAAAGTCCAGTCTATTACTTCCAGCTGTCTCTATCTTGCCAAATATCATATATACATATATATTCATATGTATGCTATCTGTAAATCAAAAAAGAAAAGGTGTATACAAAAGAAATGGGATGCTAAAGCTTAATATAACATGTATATGTGTGTATCAAGTTAATTATGTGAAATTGTCAGTGTTTTCCAGTTTTACATATAGGTATTAAAATATCATTCATTCTAGTTGACACACATATTCCAAACAATATTACATGCTTATAAAGTACATATACACAAACACAGTTTCTTTGACATGTCCTTCAATTAGCTACAAACACCTTTCCTCATAGAATTTCTATGATGACTTAGTTCAATGCAGTCCATGTGGGAGCTATGGCTCAGATTCCTTGGACTGCTTTATCTGCATCAGGTTATCTCAAGAAATATTCCAATATTTACTGTGTGATGTTCAAAATTAGATGTTCTATACGCAGAGAAGCATAGGCCCTATCTTAGAAGAAAAAAGTGAGAGCCGGTTGCTATTCTCTTTTTGTGCCTGACTTGATAGACTACAAGTGGTAATAATTGGCACCCTCACAAGCTATGACATTTGTGGTCTGCTGCCGAAGGACAAGAGACAGATGTGTTACAACCATTTCTTCCTTTGGTAACACCAAGAAAATGTCAAAGGAGTTATTTCTGTTCTGACCCTGACAACTCTGGGCTAGTGTAGATGACTGGTTTAACTATCTTCCTCACACTCCATTTTGAAGAGGGTACTTCAAATTTATTCAAATCTGATATGAAAAAACAATCAATTTCAAATTGTGTTGAGGGAAGGGGAGAGAAGAGAGAAAGAGGGAAGAGAAGATGCATTCATACATTGTAGGTAATTGTGTACAAAGAATTCTGAACTCCCTTATACCCTGAGCCTTTGAGCTATCAGTGAAACATTCTACCCAACAAGGACATAATTTGAGAAAAATATTTTTTGGTGATTTTGAAAATGTTTGAATATCATAGGATGCATTTGTATAAATCTAAATGGCATATTTTCTACACATCTAGGACATATATCATGATTACAGTAGGATAGATGACCAAAACACTCATAACTTTAATTTATCATGACACGTTTAATTTAATTTTACTTTAGTTTATTTGGAGAGGGGGCTTGGGGTCATACCAGCTGTGTTCAAAGGCTAATCCCAACTTTGTGCTTAGAGTTACTCTGGGGTGCATATATATATATATATATATATATATATATGTATGTATATATATATATGGCATATTTTGGAGTTGGGTGTGGAAGCACATTTTAAATTCTCAGAAGTTCATTGTATCCATCCATCACTCCATTCTGGTGGAGGTAGAAGTTATTCTGCTTAAGATGGAACTTCTACTGTCATACTGTAAGAAAGTTTGCATTGATAGTCTCTATGCACTTGAATTTTATAGTTCTTTGTTGCTATATTCTCTGAAATTTTGTGTGATACGTGCTACTGTAACTGTAGTTAACTATATTTTTCTTTTTCTTATAGCTGCAACAAAAGTTGAGGACAGAGAAACCTGGTCTTTGGATGGTCTCTCATGTTGTCAACTTGAAAAGAACAACACAACCAGGGAATGAGGCCTGCAAGGAATGCTTACCTCAACTTTCCTCTTATCTGCAAGTGATATGTCAGGCTTTCTATTCCATAGCTTCCTATGTGTATCTTTCTCCTATGTTTAAATGAAAAAAAAAAAAGAATTATAGAACTGCATTCTACTGTAGCGCCTAAACTTCAGATACCAAAAGAATATAGGAAGTCACAGGATTTATCAGTTCTTTAGATTAGAAACAGGATAGGCATTTGTGGCATTAGGAGGATTTTTGTTGGTTCTTGTGTTTATACTTTAATTTAATATAAACTTATGGGTGATAAGAAAGAATTTAAGGATGTGGAATACTCTTGAAATCTTTGCAAAGACCTAATATACATCAGTCATAGGTCTCTAAGATGTTAGCCTGTGCTGACTTTAGATTTAAAATGGAACCCTCATGTGAATTTAGACTAATTTATGGCCATAATAAATATGTTTTATGAACTAGATGATGAAATGATGGGATCAAACAATGATGATTATTCTAACTAAATCTAATTGCTTCATATTCAAATTGACTAATCTCTACTGATCCTGTGTGAAGTGAAAAATTCAAAGTTCTTTATTACAAATTCTCTGTATATTTGTAGAAATAATGTCTATATATTTTCTTTTTACCAATTTTCTTTTCACCACTAATAAGAGAAACCACATTTATTTTTATTGCCTACATCATCATGATAACTGACCAATAATTATGTATTGAATAAAATTACAAATATTTAATATAGATAACAAATAACAAATAAACATGATGCTGATTTTCTGGTTACATGTCTTTTAGTTTCTTCTTTTAGGTCCTTCCAAATTAAGTTATTTCTGTCCTAGCATGGTACCAGAAAACATGATATGGTAGATTAATTTAAAATAATGCAATAATTATGATAGTAATGTTATAGATTTATTATAATAGTAATGAACACCATATTTATATTGTTCTATGCACTCAATATGTACTCTAGATATTACTATATCTAATTCTCATTCCAGTCTATGAAATATAGCATGTTTATCCATTATAAACATGCTATATTTTATAATATATAGCATGTTTATATTATAACATGTTTATAACATTATTCATTTCAGTAATAAATAAACTGGGGAAGAAAAAGTAGTTTGTTCATAAAATGTCACATGTCACAAAAGAACTGGGAGATTAAAATCATAAGGTAGGGCCTCAAAATCATAAGGTAGGGCCCTGGATTTCATACATTTGGCATGTACAGATTTTCATCTTGATTATCTGTCTAAAAGTGAAACTAAGGTAAATTTTTGCAAATGTGCCACACTCTGTGAATGCAGTCATGTAAAGCAATTCAACTAGTGAATGAATTGAGTCATCTGCCCAGAAGTCACTTACTTCTTATCACACATTTGTTCCTCTTTTTTATGTTTTTTATTTAACTATGGAAAGCATTAATATTCTCTTCTTTTAAAAAAGGCAACTGAGAAAATATTAGTGAAAGATAAAAATATATTAACATATACATGTACAAAGAAAGGACTTTTCTAAACCATCAACATATAACCAAGACCAACTTATGTGCTTACTTATGATATTATCACCAAGAACTCAGAACAATGAATTGCTATCAAATGCTTTGAGAATTTTTTTTTTTGCCAAATGCAAGAAATAGATAAACAGGATCAGACCTCTCAAGGCAAAACTATGAGTCTGGTTCCATATTTCTTCTCTGTTAGATCTATGGAGCTGACATTTTGATCATTACAGTCAACTGGTTTTAGTTCTTTGTCTGGTAGACAAAGATGCAAATATGCAAAGTAATTATGTTAGGTAATCGAGGAATCATGGGAACAAAAACCAAAGAACCATTTTCATAATCATTTATCATATCTGACCCATGTACAACAGGAAGGAAATAGTGGACAGCAAAAATAATGAAATAGGGTCGCTCATTTACATGGGGTTGCACATTTACATCACTACATGATTTGAGCCACATGGGGTTGGGTATATGTGCCAGAAGAAATTTCAGTGTTGGAATTGACAGAGAAGGGAGTTTATTGGCTGAAATGAGTGAGAGGTCACTGATGGAACATTTCCCAATTGCCACCTCTTTGAGTACTCTTGGTCTTGTTAAAATTATATGTGATACAGGTAAGAGATACTTCTGAGGATATGAATTAAAAGCATAAAGCCAAATTTAATGAAGCAAATATTTGCCAAAGACCCCAGTGTTTATTTTAAACATGATAGCTCTCTTAGTGTTAGTTCTGGGTCACAGAGCACATTTTGGCTAGCATCTAGACCTCTCTCCTGCCTTTATTTCCAATTAATTATAGATGTTGGATCTATAAGATCCTTTGTTAGAAATAATTAAATAATAAATGTCTATAAAGCAGTTTGCATGCTGAGCATAATAAGAATAAACTCCACAGAAATCCAATTTAAACACTTATTGCTTTTTTGAGCCAGAATTAAATTGGACTTGTGTTCTGAACTCTTTGGCAGAAGGATGAACCATTGCATGGGTGCATTTGGAGTGGCTGCTGCATTTGGAGGCAGTGACCTGGACACATTGTTTGGTTCAGAAGATAGTATTCCCCAAATCTTGCCTCAGAGGCAAACAGCAGGCCTTCCTATTTTCACATTTGCAAGTGGTATCATAAAAACACTCAAAAGAGTGTTCCAATCATAGATAAGATTCACTTACTTCAATTTAAAAATAAAACCTTCTCAGAGATGAGATAGGTTGTTCCAAATATAAAAGATAGGTCAGAATGCCTCAGTGCCCTAGGGATGAGAAGGCTGGCATCAGGTTGTATTGATGGTACTCAATAAAGTAGACTCTTCCAAAGACGAAAACAGCACTGACATAAGGAGCCCATAGATAGATCTGCTATGTTCAGTATTATCTATTAAGATACTTAAATATAAGGGTCTTATCTTAAATAAAATCCCTAAATACCTTATTTCCTCAAATAAATAATTTTTTAATGTTTGAACACATTTGTATTCACTGAATGGTTGACAAACCAAAACAAACACAAACTTTATGTGCTGATAAACAACAGTTACCGGCAAACAAACATGCACTTTAATTTTGCCTTAGTTTTATTACAAAGTGAGTGAAAAAGGGAAAAATAAAATACATATTCACATCACTTTTTAACAAAGATGTGATTTTTAAGAAAAGAATTTGCTCACATTGGAAGCATGTTGGATTGACCAGTTGGCCATGGGTTTCTGCCAAATGAGAGAACAGAATTAAAGAAGACATAAAAAGTGTGAGAGAAATGTGAAGAAAGAAATTAAAAACCAGTGGTTAAAAAAAAAATAGGGAGATCAGGCACTGGAAAGCAGCTTTTTTTTTTTTTTAGAAACCCAAAGACAGAAAGATGTCATGGTCCACAGTTCTATTGATACCATTTGTTAAATATTGTTTTATTTTATCAGGGGAAGTAAAACTGTCCAACAGTTTTATAAATATTTATTCCTGCCCTCCCACCCCTCACCAAAGAGCTGATTGGATTCCATTAAAATCAGTGTCACTGAGTCAAACCATCAAACCAGAACTCGAACTTCGCTTAACTCTTTTGCACCAATCAGGAACAGCGAATATTACCCTAGAGTTAAACATTGTTTTGTCTGTTTCTTTTTTTTTTCAGATTGCTGAGGGTTTTTTTAATGTTTACATAATCGGGGAAACCTTTAGTATAAAGAATAATTTTAGAATATGCAAATTAACATAGAAATGCACTGGCCAATTAGAAAGCATCTTACGGCAAGATGATGATTTAAAATAGTCACTTTTAAAATCTATGTTTGATAGTGAATTATTTTTCTTAGATTTCATGGCATTCAGTGAAAGAAGTCTAAATATGATGTTTTAATTAAGAATTGTAATCCATGTTTAACAATTTTAGAAACAAAGCTGCTGCTCAAATTTTGCGTATCTCTTAATGAAAGGCACTCTTGGTGAAGAAGACATTCTTAAATGACTAGAGTAATAGACACCTGGATTTATTCTAAGTCTTTAGAGGACACATTTTTTGGTTGTTCCTTTTTTTGCCATTTTCATTTTCTGTATAAAATAGAATTCATTAAAATAAACTGTATGGGCTCCTTTATCAGCTGTAAAAGGTTAACCCTATTTTTTTTGGGGGGGGTGAATCAAAGTATCACCACCTCTTATTGAAAAAAAATATGGGTTAGCAACTATTGACCAATTGCCCTTAACATTCCGAACATTGATTCAGGAGAATATTGGTCAAGGATTTACATTGGGATATATGAAAATGTTATTTACCCAGAGATAAGGAATTCTGCTGAAGACTGTATGTTGAAAAATTATTTATGTTTCACCACTTCTGACTTATCCAGTAGTTGCTGGAGTTGACAAAGTCCTTCTACTACACAACCCACTTTTATTGGGTTTTCCCTTTATAAATTCTTTATACAAAGAGTTTTAGCAAATGGTATACTTTTATACATGTTTGTAATATCTTTCAGATGTCATTCTACTTATTTTAATGTGTGTATATGTGTGTGGAGGGGATGGCATCACTTTTATGGGCTTGTTAAGTGATTAAGTTTAAGAAGAGACGCTTCATTTATTGATTTACATATAACTGATTATTCAATCAATATTTACTGCACACATTTTACGCATGAGGTATCTTTCCATGAGACAGAAATGAATAAAAATGTCAAAAATCCTGATATTATGCTAGACTACAAATTAATAAAATTGAGTTTTTTTATGTTGATGCCACAGAAATGATCAGGATTGATAAGGAGTACTCACCAAATACTGAGGTTAGTAGGAAGTATGAGCAACTACAGATTTAGATTAGGGAGGATCTCAGTGATAAGACACTGGCACAGAGATGAGATGAAATGGAAATAAGGAGCCCTAGGTGACCAAGTTAAGAATGGAGGAAGTAATTAAGAAACAGATCAAAGAATCCCAAGGTGTTGTGAAGATCTGTCTGAAGCATGTTTAAAAAATAGCATGGAGGGGCTGGAGAGATAGCACAGCGGGTAGGGCGTTTGCCTTGCACGCGGCCGACCCGGGTTCAAATCCCAGCATCCCATATGGTCCCCTGAGCACAGCCAGGGGTGATTCCTGAGTGCATAGCCAGGAGTAACCCCTATGCATCGCCAGGTGTGACCCAAAAAGCAAAAAAAAAAAAAAAAAAAAAAAAAAAAATAGCATGGAGGCTTGTGAAGAGCTTTAGATAAAGTGGTGCTATAGTATATAGTTCATGTAGATATGGAATCTGCCAAATGCTCAGCAAATATTGATTCAACTACCTAAACATTATTTTAAATAATTTCCTTCTCTTTAGTCCAAAAGCCTTAGTTATATCATCAATAATATGTTTTCTGGTTTTGTTTTGTTTTGGGGGAACCGCAACCAGCAGTGCTCAGGGCTTAGTCCTGGTTCTGGGCTCAGGATTACTCCTGGCAGGGTTCAGGGGACCATATATGATGCTTATGACTAAACCTGCACTGGTCATGAGCAAGGCAAGCACCCCAATCACAATAATATCTCTCTGTCCCTAGTGGACTGCTGGCTCTTTAGACATGCGATATATTCTAACTTCTTGCTAATTTGGCCACCTATTTTCTTGCCTCATATTTAGGCTAAAATAAAAGCAAACTCTACCTCCCTAAATATATCATCTTTGTTTCGTGCTTCTGTGTCTTTGTTCAAGCTGTTCCTTCCACTTGTTATATTTTATTACACTGTTCTCTTTAACCATTTATAGTCAACTGGCACGCATTTCATAAATTATTTGAGTATAATTGTATATACGATGCAAAGGAGAACTCTGAGTTTCAATTGCAGTGTGTCACTTTCTTTCTAATATTTTCATTAAGTGTTCAAAGTCTTTTTCTTGCTCTATGAGTTCTTTAAGGAAAAATTAAAGTCTGTTTCATCTATGTGTAAACAGAACCGAGCAGAGATTCTGGCAAATAATAGAAATCAGTAAATATTTCAGATGGTATGAGAACATAGGTGGATGAAGGAAGAAACGACTAAATTATACCATACCAAAAAAAGACAATATGACAAAAGAGACAAAGTATGAGTGTGGAGTCTAAAACTTAAATTCCAAATCTAGCTCCACCAAATTCCTTTGGTGTAATCAAAATTCAAGTATCTAATCTATAAAATAGGGGCCATATAATAGCTAACTCAGGGTTATTTTTAGAATTAAATAAACTAACATATAAAAATCTCCCAACACAAAGTGCAACCTTAATAAAATTTAGCTAACATTTTATCAATAAATTTTAAGTTCTTTCTTTGGTATTTTTTAAAGTGATACAATCAGATTTGGAGCTCAGTTTTAGTTTCTGTTGAGACAAGTTTATCTCATCTTCGAATTAGTGTGGGACATAAAAATAGACTTTAAATAATATACTGGTTAAGGTGCTATAAGCTAATAAATAATGTTGTATCTACTTTACACCTATCTCATGGATGAGCTGAGCATACTAAGTGAATGATAATATGATCATAATGGTTTATAAATATGAGGCTATCATTGTTTTTTAATAAGAAACATCTTAAAGGATGAGCAGGAAGAGATGAAGTAACGGACACTGAAATATTAAAAATATATTGGGTAGAAGTGAATATCAGGCACTTGTAATTTCATAATTTGTGTTTGTTAACAGCAAATATTAATTTTGAAAGTCATGTCTGTCATTATACCATCTGTGTAAGATTTCAAAATTAGCTTGCCTGTGAAGTTACTTCTTAATTCAATGAACTATAACATAGGCAAATGAGTGAATACAATGCACTAAATATGTTTCTTAAAAATAAAGACCTAATCATGCATTTAACCATTCTTTTACACCACATATCATATATTTACATGAGTTGCTTTATGAGTTCCAGAGCATTTATTGAAACTGAACAGAACTGGTTTTCTTAATTTTTTATAGATATTACTGAGGAAGCTCATGAAGTTTCCTCACACCTATTTTATTCACGACAAAAATATTTTTATAAGGAGCATTTATATAATATTTGCTTACCCTTGGCTGGATTTTTTTTTGTTTTTATTAACACACACATACCAGAATATTCACATGCAAGGTGAGGCAGGGAGATTTTGAGTTTTCAGAGGAAAGGATAAGATAAGTGGAGAAACTCAATTGCTTATATTAGACCATCTTCAAAGTATATCTCACTATGCCTGAATCCCTGAATACTCTAATATAATTGCAAAAAAAATAACCTGGCAGAATACATTATAATGACATGATGTCTAGACAATGACTGAAACACAAAAGCTACAGGAAAATTCCACATTTATTCTGCAGTGAATGAGGGCCTTGGATTTCTGTAATGATCACAGGGACCTCTTCCCTCAGGCTCACCAACTATAATTTCAGTCAACTAGGAGACAACCATCTGCCACTCTAGTATAGCAACTGCTATGTGGCTCAGTAAAATCTACACATGGTCAAAGTGAAATCCTAGGTTAGCACTTTTCATCCCAAGAACTCTACAGTCCCTTTTAGAATTAGGAACTAGGATACACATCTTATATGGTATTTCAAAAAGAAATGTAGGGTTGTCCCTGATTTTGTATGTTGATTTCCCTTAATTATCTCAGATTAAATATATGGGTTCTAAAACAGAAACAATGGGCCCTTTTGACATTTAGCCAAATACAAGTCTTCGATATAGAATACACGCTGGCAGAAATCTGTGAAATAAAGCGCAAAATTCCTCTAGTTCAAAGACAATCACTTTTTTGAGTTATATTTAAGGGTGTTCTTTAAATATAGCTATGTTGGAAGAGAAAATTAAGATAAAAGTATGAAAGGAAAGTCAGAGACATAGTCCAATGCATAAGATGCATGTCTTGCACATAGTTTACCAGCGTTTGATCCTTGGCACCACATAAACTCTTCTAGACCCTGGTAGAAACGATTCCTGATAATGAAGCAGGCCTGAGCACAACCGGGTATGAATTAAACTCCCCACCAAAGCCAAAAACAGTATAAAAGTTAAAGTAGCTCTTGAAATAGGAAAGACCAGTAAGAAAGAGCTTTGCAGTCAAATTCTAGGGGTGCATGGAAAATTACTTAACTTTCTTATACTGGATTATTCCCAGAAATATGTTTAATAACAAGATCAGAGATAGCGCATAAAGTGCTTGCCTTGCATGCAGTAATACAGTAACAGAAGCAACAGTAATACAGCAGTAGTGGCAAAAGAATGTCATATTAAGTCATAGTAAGTCAAGAATGTCATAGTAAGTCAAGAATATTCATGTAATGAAACAGAATTTTGTTGAGTGAAATAAGGAGGGATTGAGAAAATGACATACTATACTTTATCTAAAACTGTGAAAATCTTTGAAAATGGTGGCATATAGATACAAATAAATAGTGCTTTTGTAGCTATAAGAAAACATAAGCTATAAGCAAGCTCTCAGTTTGCTGCATCTTGGATGGAATCAGGAAAAACCATTTTAAGTGAACTAAGAAAGTAGAGAACCAATACAGGATGATCTCACTTATCTTTAGTATATATATATGCATATATATGCATATATGTGTACATACATGTATATACATATGCATAGCTACCCGTGGCATATTCGATGTGCCAAAATCAGTAATCAGTAACTAGTCTCACAATGGAGATGTTACTGATATATATATATGTATATATATATTATATGTGCTATGTATATAGCACTTATATATATAAGTGCTTATATACACATAATATATATACTTATTATATAAAGAATGGGAATAGACTAATAGACTATGTAAAATACAATCAACTTTTGGACTTCCTTGAATGCAGACATGAGATTACCAAGAAGTGGGATAAGAGGGCAGCGGAAGAAAAGATATACTGGAAGTGACATAAGACTGTGTCAGAAGCTCTTAAACACTTTCATGGTGTTGAATATGCAATAACCTTGTGTATTAAAACTATTGTAGTCTCAACTAAACTAAAATAAATACTAAAATTTTTTTAAAAATCTAATAAAATTCTGGGAATATGAAAAAGAAGAAAGAAGACTTCAACACTAGTTTTATAGTTCAACAGAGAGAAAGAGAGAGGGAGAGGGAGAGAGAGAGAGGAGAGTCTTGGGGAGCACTTATATCACATATGGGAAAGAGAAGCTGTTGAGGGATAATAAAATTAGTTAAACTTGGATTTCTTCTTCATCTCTTTAATGTATTAATTAACTTTGGGTGAGTTTTCTTTATTGAACCTGATCTTTCATCTCTGAAGCAAACTGTTTTGCCTTGGGTGAGTTATTTCCTCTGTGCAATTCAGTAGAGATGCAGTACAGAGGATATTTTCTAAAGAAATAGATCCCAATTTTATTTTTAGTAAACGCACTGGCCCCACAGATTATATTTTCCTTATAATTAAGTACAGGCTGTACCAACATTATGAACAACGAGGCATAAAATAAAGTGGTGTTGGAACGAAACTACTATAACTCTATTTTTTATTTTTTATTAAAGAATCACTGTGATGTACAGTTACAAACTTATGAACTTTTGCGTTTACATTTCACTCATACATCTACACAATGGGATACTATGCAGCTGTTAGAAAATATGAAGTTATAACTCTTCTTAAATGGAAGGAGGCATTTGCTTTTGTATTCCTTCCTCCACCCTTTTTCCTGGATCCATAAATGATGGCTGAACACCTAGAAGCCAGGTTCCATGAAGACAGTTGAAGAAATAACAGTTTGAATACCATTCAGTCCTTAAATTATATTAGATGAGAAAATTACAAACTACTTTTTCAAGGCATTAATACACAAATTTCCTTTGCCTTAAGCCAAACCTAAGCAGTACTGAAAGGAAATAAAATAATACCTAATAAAGTTTTGAAATTATTTGAGAGGCTAAAGATAATGAATCTGATTTTATAGTTTTTCTATTACTATTAATTTAATTAAATATATACCATATCTTCTCTGATATCACATATAGGGAAGAAGTCTCAATGGTATTGAGGGATAATGAAATTATACTTACTAATATTTCTCTTTGGCATAGTAAACACAACAATAAATAAAACTTTAGACTAGTTACCTATTATTTTTTAGAGGCAAAAATAATGAACTTGGGGCCAGAGTGATAGCACAGTGGATAGGGCATTTGCCTTGCACGCGGCCAACCCGGGTTCAATCCTCAGTACCCCATATCATCCCTTAAGCACAGCCAGAAGTAATTCCTGAGTGCAGAGCCAGGGGTAACCCATGAGCATTTCTGGGTGTGACCCAAAAAGCAAAAAAAATTAATTTATAATGAAATAGGTTAATCTGATGAACAATGATATCACATGGAGAAAATTCACAAGGTTAAGATGTAGAAAGTAGAGAAATTAAGGATGGTACTTCCCAGTAGCAAGATATGGTTTCTTTGAGTAAATGATATCCTGAAAACCATCAGAATAGAAAGAAGAGAATATGATGTAGAATTTGGAGTAAGTACAATCCAGAAAAGGATAAATAAGAGCTATTAAAATAGGATAATAACTTAACTTGGGATCAAAAGAAGTAATCCTTGTTAGAGCATGGAGGATGAAGTTGAGGTAGAAGATGACATTAATGCTAACACAGACTAGATTAGGTAGGATCCTGAACAATTTCTAGGAAAGGTCCCTATAAATCAATACGATAAGTAGGAAATATACATTCCAGGTTATCCTAAAATCAATTATTAGTGTAACTGAACATTATCAGACGTTTCATACTTCTGAAAACTTTCTTCAGTGAAAGCTTAGTAGATATATATCCCAATATACTATCCAACTGGTGACAAAGTGTTATTAGTTTGTATTAGTGCATATGTGGCTGGTACAATGAGGAAGTCACTAGATATTCCAGCTCTGATGATTTTTTAAGTACGGAGTTGGAATGCATGTAATACCTCAAAATTGGAGACCAAAGAGAAAGTCCTGTGTATATTGAAAGGGTACAGTTGACTTCAGAGAGGAAAGCTAAGGCTAAATAAAGAAAATATATGCATGTGCATGCACACACTCCATATCATAGCATCCTACTGAGTTCACATTTAGCACATGGGAAAAATAAGTGACTTACAAAAAATGCTCTGGCAGCATAGAGAAGACTGTTATATGATGGGAAATCCATGCCTCTGTGGAAGCATCACACACACACACACACACACACACACACACACACACACGTTTTTCCATGTATGAGAGAAATTCAGAGAGAAAAAGAGACAGACAGACAGACACAGAAATAATAATAATAATAAGCACATAATCCCCCTTTCCTTATCTTCCTTAATTAAATATACAAGTCAAAGAATAAAACAATTTAACCTTAATGATGTTCTATTTTTCCTTAATGAAGGGCAAGCAAATGCAAACATCCCTTACCTGGGGAAACCTATACTGTACTATTAAGTACACTTGCAGAAGGCTAAATCCACAGCCATCTAATATGCAAGTAAAAGAAGAGTATGAATGGGAAATGGTTGCTGGGATCAATTCCAGACCTGCTTGCTTTATGATGCTTGTAATTGTTTGTTCAAGGGTTCCTGTATGAATTGTTTTTCCCTGATACTCTCCATCCTTTTGGAAATAAATGAGGACAGAATGCTGAACTATTGCCAGTCCCTTTCCCTGTCCAGAAAGGAGCTGCACTGATTTAAAAACTTCTATTATTTTGTGACTCGCATGACCAGCAGATACGGACTCTTTTGTAAGCATGGGGGGAGCCTGCCTCTTTTATGCTTTCCTTTCTTGTCTACCACAAATGCCAAAAAGACAGGAGAGAAAATAGGTTTTTGAAAGTTGTCTCTGGATTCTTATGACTTCTTATGCCTGAGAGGCTCTGTCTTCAGCAAAGTCATCTCATGTCACTTCGTAAAGGGAGACTTTGCATTCTTTTTCTTTTATTTGAGTGAGTCCAAATCTTCCATGATTCACAGTGATGTTTTAAAGTTTTGTAAGAAAAAAAATATGTAAAGGACACAGAAAAGAAATTGATTTGAGAATGGTTTGGGCTATTTTTTGATTAAAACAAAAGAAATATATTTAGCAGTATAATAAAGCTAAAAATGTCATATATTGGGGGGCTGGAGCGATAGCATAGCAGGTAGGGCATTTGCCTTGCTCGTGGCCAACCCAGGTTCGATTCCCAGCATCCCATATGGTCCCCTGAGCACCGCCATGAGTAATTTCTGAGTGCAAAGCCAGGACTAACCCCTGTGCATTGCCGAGTGTGACCCAAAAAGAAAAAAAAAAAAAGTCATATATTTTTCCTTATCCATGCAGCTCATCAGAATTAAATTCAATATATATCTGTTCTTTGGAGAAAAAATACTTAAATATATGAGAGTCTGATAAGTAGATAAGACAATGCTATGAAGATGTACATGAGGACCATTTCATTTATTGTCATATATCTTCTCCTGATAAGGCAATCCTTGCTTTATTATATTTTAAGTTCCACAGAGAAAAAAAATAATAGCAGCATTTCTTGAACTAGAGAGATTATATACAGGGTAAGATGCTATTGGTTTACATGCAGCTGACAATAATTCAATCCCTGGCACAATATAAGGTTATCCAACAACTAAGAATGCCCACTGAGCATGAGGCCAGGAATAACCTCTGAACATCACCGTGTGTGGCCCAAGTTTTAAGTCTAGAGAAGACCACTGATTCTCCTAAAACTCAGTGAGGCATTAATCGCTACAGAAGCATGGATTACCAATCAGTACTTTCGCTTCCTTCATCGGTGTATCCAGAAGCTGGCTTCCATGAATTCAGAGCTGGCTTTGTTGCAGCACACTTTTAGTGCTAACAGTATAGTAGAATCTTCTCCAAAATAATGCCAAAATCCAAAGTGTTTACAACACAACAGTGAATGTAAGAGAGTTTAACTTTGAACTGAAGTAAGAGAACTTCTAACCAAATGGGAAAGGTTCATATTGTAAGCCTCCATGATCAGCATCTCTGGTATCATATTTTATTTTCAATATCTGCTTTCACTGGGTGCTTTTTTAAAAATTGCCATGAGTCAGGAACTAGGAAAACAGGATACCAGTTTTATTCCACCCACTAGCTGGGAGAAAGTCAGATAAATCTTAAATGTAAAACATCTGTCACTGTCACTGTCATTCCATTGCTCATCGATTTGCTTGAGCGGGCACCAGTAGTAATGTCTTCATTTTGAGACTTGTTGTTACTGTTGAAATTTAAAAAAAGGAAATAAGCACTTCCAATGATTCTGTATGGAGGTAGGATGGTGGGTTAGGTAGAACTGCCCCATAAGTGATCTACAAGTGACCATGGGCTTATAAACAGTGCTCAGCTATGTCTGCATCCAGGACTCAGAATACCCCTATTCAAAGGGGAGGGAATACAGGTTCCAAACATAATAGTAAGTCAAGAAAGAGTCTTGGAAGGAAGTGCATTTATATTTCAGGAGAATTTTATAAAAAGAAAAAACATAGGGAACAAAAAAAAAAGAAAAGCAGTGAGGAAGGTGGCAAGAAAGAGTCAGAAAAAATAAAACAAGTAAGGCAATTTGGCAGAGTTCTCTGTATGTACAATGCTCTGCCTCACAACTTTGGTAACGGTTAGTAGAACAAAGGTTCCAGGAGCTTCTGGATTTGCTGTCATAGTAGGATTTGAACCCAGAATGCAAGACAGTGTGATACATCCTTTCTGGAGCAAAGAAGTCATGGATATACCAAGTTTGGTTGCCTTCAAGCTCCCCTTAACCTTACACTGTTTCTGGGAATGCCTGTCATTGTGTCTGTCCTGCTCTCCGCACCTCTCTCTCTCTCTCTCTCTCTCTCTCTCTCTCTGTGCCACTGTCATCTCTTACTATCCCTCCTTCCCTGTATCACTCATCACATCTCATTCCCTATAATTTGTCTCTCATTGCTTTCGCCCCACTTTAGCAACCCCCTTCCTCTCCCACCCCAGACACTGGCATGGGATGGGGGTCTTTTTCTTTTGTTTTGGAGGTCATTTTTGGCAGAACTCAGGGCATACTTCTGTCTCTGTGCATAGGGGTCACTCCTGACTGGGCTTAGGAGAACATATGTGGGTGCTGGGCATTGAACCTAGGTCAGCTAATGCAAAGCAAGGGCTCTATCTGCTGTCCTATCTCTCCTGCATCAGAAGGTGAAACATCTCAAGGCTCTGATGAACAGTCATAACTAAAGGGCCCCACCCTCTCAGCATCACTGTCACAGAAGAGGAATTTGGAGAGAAATGACATAATAAAGAGAAATTAAGTAATGCAGATGTTGGGAATAGGGCTATGAATTTGTGAGTGATCTGGGTAGAACATCTTTGCAGAGACCCCTGGCAACATCAGAATTTCTTACACCTTGGTGGCAGGTGGGCCAAATAGGGAATGACAAATTCTGGGCAGACTTGAAGCTCATATGACTTTTGCATTTCAGAGAAAAGATTTTGATATTGCACTTTCATCTAACTGCCATCTCAGCGAGCCTTGAAATTTTCTAGGATTAAGTGATACAAGTTGTGAGCTGCTCCGGTTATGAATTGTTCAATCTGTCCCAAACCCTCCCCACCATCTCATTTGCCTAGGAAATATGTTCCTTGCATATAATTCAAATCCCTATCAGATTTGGTCTTTATTGTATTTTTCATTATTCATTCAGAACTGCATCAGCCCCTCTGCTGTGGGCAATTTCCTTTGAAGTCAAGGCTTCTCAAAAAATGCTCCTTTGTATCAGCATTCCTGCCACTGTGTTCAGGATTCAGCTCTATAAGGCGGCCAGAGATAAGCCTCAACCTGCCCATTGATGTCTCTTTTAAATTCTAAATGTCTTTCACCAGTGCCTTCCAGAAAGCATGTGTCTGGGGCCTTTTAGAAAACAAAAATGACACACCCAAACCACTGACATCTTCAACCAGCCATCTGCTCAGTCGCTGCTGACTTGGGAATATTAAAAACTTTGGTCCTCGTCTTTGCTGAAGCTGAGAATTTCCAGCGAGTCTTTGACACGTCCTTCCCATGGACCTGCAATTCTTACACTAACTGAACCATGCAAAGTTAACCACCTGGCCCCTCTGCCCCAGTCAGCGTGCCATTCTTTCTGTTATAATTATCATTTCTGATTGTATAATAGTCTATCATATGAACTCAATAACACTGAACTATGGTGCCTATTGTTTGGAACCTAGATTAGTCAAAAGAGGAATCCAGAAACTTAATTAAGTTCCCAAAGGCCATTTAGGAAGTCAATTCCCTGAACAAAGAGCAGATCCTTTATGCCTGAACCATATTACCCACTCCATGGTGATCGCTGACTTGTCTATTGACCTGAAATTCTCTCAAGATGCATACAAAAAAATCAAGTCCAATAACTTTTACCATCTATGGACATTTTTAGCTTATAAAACATAAGTAGCTCCTTCGTTCCATAGTTTGAGTGGGGGGCCAGTGCATTCTTCTAGAAGTGAAAAACAAAACAAAACTGGAATCCATTTCAGTTAAAGGCACAAATACTTTATTTCTTCCTAGAAAAAAACAGAGACTCACAGGGGATTGGCAGGAAAGAGCAAAGACACAAAACCCTGATGTGGCTGCGGTCCTAGGCAGTGCTAGTTGTCTCATATGGAGGATCTCTTCATGCCAATCCCCAAAGCTTCATGCTTGCTTCATAGGTGGCATAGAAGAATGTCTGCCTCATACCAAGGGAGTGCATGTCAGTGAGAGCATGTGCTTTACTCCAATCAACATAAACCCAATTTAAAAATCTGAACTTCTCTACCATTTTTTCTCTCACAAAATGAGTTTATAGGCCTTAATATGATTTTTTTTTTTTTGCTTTTTGGGTTATACCCGGTGATTCTTAGGGGTTACTCATGACTCTACATTCAGGAATTACTCCTGGCAGTGCTCAGGGGACCATACAGGATGCTGGGAATCGAACCTGGGTCAGTCTCGAGCAAGGCTAAAGCCCTACCCGCTGTTCTAACACTCAAGCCCAGTAGGGTCTTTAATTAAGTTTGGACATAATATACCCAACAGTGAAACAATTAAAGTAACCTAAATTTGTAAACTTCAATTAGCTAATCAGCAAAAGTGGAGAGACAAGCAATAATCATTTACTGTCTTAGAAGTTCATAATAAAGGAGAATTCTGACTGATATTAAAATTACAACTTTAGAACTTCAGTTGTCTAATTCTTCCCTCATAGTGTTTGGATGGAAAAGGATACCAAAAAGTGCTAATCCCTAATATGACCTTTAGCTAAAGGTATTCTAATTCCTCTCCCACTTTTTCTCTGTCTCTCATTCTCTCTTCCTTTCTTCTGTCCATCCTTCCTCCCTCAGAAGGCTCAGGGACTACTGCTGACTCTGTGCAAGCTCAGGTAGGCACTATTTCAGTGGGACAGCTATCTCTGTAAGTAGCCAAGGTGCGCAAAACCTGATTTTCCAAAGCACTCTTACATTCTCAGAAGTTACTGATATCATAGGGTTTATATTTATGTTTCATAGATTGTTCAAGCTCTTTGAAATTTCTTAAAACTTTAAAAAAAACACATTCACTATTTCCTTTGTTGCATACTAGTTTTGCACAGATGGACTCAGCTATTAATAACAGCTTTGCCATTCCCTAGTTTTGTAACCCCATAAATACTACCCAATTTCACTGTGCCTCAATTTGTCTGGAATTAAGCATTCAATACACTGTAACTTTTCAAACTTTTAGTGATTACTATTACTGTTTTATAATAAGTCAAGATTGATGACAAGTAACAGAAACCTTAAATTTCAGGTACAAAGGAGTTGAATGTAGAAAACTGCAAAATTACTAGAATTGGTGCTGGATTGGGAAACAAAAATTCAGAATTGTTCTAGCTGTAACTCGAGGTCCTAAAGCTATGTGTTACTGACATAACTGCTTCCACATTATCTGGTTTCCTAACTCTGAAAGAGAACAATCACCTCGAAAAGCTTATTTCTGCAGTTATTGTCACACTAGGAAAAAGATGGTCTCTGCATTAGATGCTTTCAAATGTGATTCTGGTGTGTCCATTGGCTGGATGAGATGTGCACTTAAAGTCCTTGCTTCAAGGAAAATTGAAAAACTGGTTTTTAACTCCAAGTCCCTGTGCTACCTCACATTCTAAAAATGGTATGCTAATGACAATATCTGCCACATAACGCTTAGCCACCATCTCTAGCATCAATAGAGCATGCCCTTAGCCATTATCACAGTTATGCGAATGGTTTGGTACGGTAATAATTTTTAAATCAGTTAAGGTAACTGATTTGGGTTTCTGGTGCTGCAACCTAGAGCCATTTGCAGAGATTTTCTTTGTTCAACACTAATTAGACCACATGGGATCAGAAACACAACCTTTTCTGGAAAACATCCTCATTTAAGCATCAGAGTTTAAAAGCCCTGAGTAGAATCACTTTTAGAATTAGAGTAAATGCATGGGAAAATTCTATAGAAAATTATGTGAAAACATAACATCTTTCTGATTAAATGTATTTGTTGATTCTCATATAATTTAAATAGAAAATCAACTTTTACATATGCTATTTACGATAAGAATATGGACTATAATCCATCAACTTTCAATTGACTACTCCAATAATACATCATATCGAGTGAATTATCACAGATAAATCAAAACTATCAGTAATTCAAACTTTTATTTTATCTTCTCTATGTACCGGAGGTAATGCACTTGTGTCATTTTACCTGTCTTATATTCCTTGCTCTCTCTGCTTCCTGATTGGTCTGATAAGTATTAAGTGATATGAAACAAAGAAGAAAATACTTGGTAGATCAAAATTTGGAGAATGAAACAGAATAGGTATCCAAGCAGATGAAGCCTTTGAGCTAAAAATAATGAATAGGAATAATTACCTATTTTTTTTATTTCAATTTATTGGGCATCCTAAAATACTTATACAATTACAACAAATTCACATAAAACAATTTGTAGAGTAAATACTCTCAAACCATTTATGTTTAGGCAAACATATAATTGTATTTTGCTATATAAAGTGATAAGAAGTAAACATTTACTTAAAAGGCTGTTAATTATGGTAATAGATTCAGTGTAAACTGTGAAACTGTGAGTTGATAATATTAGCTTATTCAATTCTAAAATAGCATGTTGACTATTATTATCAACTTAGTCCCAATAACAATGAGATCATGACAGACAAATAGTAAATATATGTGAAGAAATTGAAAATGAAAATTCAGGGAATGTCACTACAATAAATACAAGACTTGTCATAGATAAAACAGCCTACTTCACTAAAATAATTACTAAAAGTACTTGCTGTTTGTTAATATTTACCCTGAAAACAAAAGCCATTTAAAAAATGCATTTTTGTTTACACATTTGTTGTAAGATGCACAGTATTAAGATGCATAGTGACTACCTCAGTTTCCCCAAATATTATTATTTTTCTTTAAATATACTTTAGACACATATTCTAAAGTATATTTAGAAAATATTTTAGACACATACTTCTCAAAACAGGAAAAAGACAATAAATGATGAGATGAGTATGATGGGCTGGAGCAATAGCACAGCAGGTAGGGTGTTTGCCTTGTACGTGGTCAACCCAGGTTTGATGGTTTTATTTCTCCGCCTCTCTCGGAGAGCCTGGCAAGTTACCGAGAGTATCTCACCCACTCCGAAGAGCCTGGCAAGCTACCCATGGCATATTCAATATGCCAAAAACAGTAATAAGTCTCACAATGGAGACATTACTGGTGCCCGTGTGAGCAAATTGATGAGCAATGAGATGGCAGTGACAGTGACAGTGACAGTGAGTATGATGTTCACAAAAGTACCTGAGAGAGGTGGGTTTAAAACCAGAATAATCTGAAAGAAAAGTCAGTTGTTAGGTCACACTTTGAGATCCCTAAGTAATTTAAACAAGGTTATAGGGGTCTCACTGGGTTAGTTTTGTAGGTATATGGTGGAAGGAAGGAAGGAAAGAAGGAAGAAAGGAAGGAAGGAAGGAAGGAAGGAAGGAAGGAAGGAAGGAAGGAAGGAAGGAAGGAAGGAAGGAAGGAAGGAAGGAAGGGAGAAGGGGAGGAAAGAAGAAGGGTTGAGGAGGAAAAGAAGGGTACCAAAAAGATAGTACAGAGGGTAAGATGATTGCTTCACATTCCATGCCCAGCATCCAAGTATAGTCCTCCTAGCCTGCCACAAGTGATTCTTCAGTGCAGATCCAAGAGTAACAAGTAACCCCTGAGAACCGCTGGTGTGGTTTCACAAAAATAAATAAATAAATAAATAAATAAATAAATAAATAAACAAATGAAGAATAATTTTGTTGGCTTATGATAGAACATTACTAAAGTAACAAACTCACAGATGATGGTTGGTTAAGTGTTTAAAAAACCCAAACTATTACTGCAACATTGATAAAACTCTTCACCACTGAGCTCATTCCTACAATCCATAATCTGAACTTTCCCCTTAGTCCTTAAAGTCCCAGTAATACCAAACACAAATTATTGTATATTTTGAAAATTTCTTTGCAAAATATTTCTTACTTCCCCTCTATTTCTCCGTGAATTTCTCTATTTGAACACACTTCTAGTTATTTGTATATCACACTGTTTTTTATTCTATAGGGTTGTAATTTTATTAAATTGATTTGCCCATACAGCTCTACATTGTGAGCACTCAGAAGCATGAAAATATCACTTATTTTGTTTATTTTGCCAGAATATGCACATTGTATGGTTTCACACAGAGTGCATGCAGTAAATATTTGCTTAAAGTAAACTGAATGTACACAATCATTTTTCATTTGATTTTAAAAAAGAACTCCAGTTGAAAATTCATTCCATTTGAGAACTCTTAAATTTCTCATATACAGATCACACTCATCCATAAAATCAACATTAATGTTGATAATTTTAAAAAGTTGAAAGGAGGTCCCATTATGCAATGAAGCTTGGGGATCAGTGCCCTGAAATAATTTTCTATCCCCTCTTGGTGCTTTCTGTAAAGACTAAAAAAAACACTGTCATAATGAAATTTTTACCCTCAAATTATGTTCTGAATGGAAAAACCACAAAAAAATGATGCAAGGTATATGTATTTAAATTCCTTGGTTCCCGACTACTCATTACTTTAATTCTGGACAACCTGTCCATATCCCTTTCCCTGAATATGTCTTTTATTTCTCATAGGTGTTTATAAAAGGGCTGGAGCGATAGCACAGTGGGTAGGGTGTTTGCCTCGCAAGCGGCTGATCCAGGTTCGATTCCTCTGTCCCTCTCAGAGAGCCCAGCAAGCTACCAAGAATATCTCACCCGCTCAGCAGAGCCTGGCAAGCTACCTGTGGCATATTCAATATGCCAAAAACAGTAACAAGTCTCACAGTAGAGATGTTACTGGTGCCCGCTCGAGCAAATCGATGAACAGTGGGAAAACAGTGCTACAACAGCTTATAAAAGAGTGGTAGAAAATATTTAGATTAAAAATTATCTTTCCCAGACCTCCTCAAATCATTTGATATAAATCTTTCCTTTTTCATTGGAGGAATAATTAACGACACTAAAATATATTCCACTACACTAAATAATGACACTAAAATAATACACTAAAATAAATTCTTTTCCTCATATTAATGTCTGAGAACACATTTCTTATTTATTAAACTACTAGAAGATGCAAATGGGAATTTACAAAATTTCCTTTATTTATTATTATTGTTTTATTGGATCACTGTGAGAAGTACAATTACAAAGTTGTCCATGATTGGGTTTCAGTCACACACTTTTCCAATAACCATCTCTTCTTGCCCCCCACCAATCTTTCCAGTTTCCCTCCCCCCACACCATGCCTCTTCAGCCGGCCTCTGTGCTCTATAGCAGACATTTTCTCTCTCTCTGTCTCCTTCTCTCTCTCCCTCTCTCTCTTCCTATCTCTCATTTTCTTTTTGAAATGAAAGAGAGAGGCACTGTGGCTTGCAATGCTCTTACTGAAAGCATATCAAGCACATCATGTTACTTCCTTCCAGCGCTCAGTTTTTGTCCAGAGTGATCATTTAACTATCATTGTTGTAGTGATCCCTTCTCTGTCCTAATTGCCCTTCCTGCCCCCATTGTGGCAAGCTTTCTCTTATGGACAGTCCTCCTGGCCCTTGTTTCTACTATCTTTGGGTATTATTCATGTATTATGTCTTTTCCCTTTAATCTCCCACAAATGAGTGCAGTCGTTCGGTTTGCCCCTCGCCCTCTTACTCATTTCACTCAGCATGACACTCTCTATGTCCATCCATGATATTTCCCTTTCAACTTCGTTGGAATTACCAAGGAATGCACACCTAGTACTTGTACCCTTTTTTTTCTTGTGGTGCTTGGAAACTATACTCTGGGAATCACATACTTCTGTTGTGACCTTGGGGATTCTGGAAAGATCAGTGGCCTGCTTTGTACGAGGCACAGGCAGAGTGGGGCTGGAAATCTAATTCACCTCATGCCCTCGTGTTCGCAAGGCAGGCAGTGTGCCGCTTAGCCATCACTGTGTCCCCAGACATATTTTACTGAAGGTATTTTAAGAACATATTCAAAGGAGATGCAAGCATCTGTGACATCCCTATGAATACACTTGGCTCAGTATCGTTTCCCTTCTCTGAATGATTGGAAATGTCTTTGCACAATATCTCTCTCTTGTTTGGTTTAGTTTGGAACTCTTAAAATAGTGAATCATTTTGACTTCAATACAGTTTCAGTGACTAAGCAGTTTTTCCAGTTATGTACACAGCCAAGGCAGATCTTCCTATAAATATTCTTTTATGTACAATTTGTAGTCATTGCCACAACGATCTGTTGAGCAAATGCCTCAATGTTCTAGGGAAGAAATTCACCCAGGATAAACCTGAAGTTTAGCTGGAATTAACAAGTCTGAGTCCTTCTCTTTAAATTCTTTGCCCCAGTTTTGATCCTCCAACACAGCTGGTGGTTTCAGACCTATGCTGAAAAAGAATGTATAACAGAATAACCACAGCACATTCTGCCCCTGAGGTGAGAACTTAGTTGAGGGTAATTCACAGAGTTGGAGAAAGACCACTCTCTTCCTTCCATTCCGTGCGTGGCCAAAGGGCATCTGCATTTGCCTTTGATGCTTTTTGTGAACATTCAAGTCAACTAGCAGCATTTCTTCTTTATTCCCCATTAGGGGAGTTATGCAACCTGAATCCTTAATGGGCTTAATCAGCAGGATAACATGACATTTCCCCACCCTGTGCTAAGTACAAGGCAGAATACAAAGACATATTAGAGACATCCTTGCCCTTGAGGATTTGACAATCTGGTTTTAGAAATGAGAAGGTCACAAAACCTACTACAATATATATAGCACATCTACTAAAGGGACTGTTCAAGTCAAGGCTCATTTGGTTTATAAGGAAAAGAAATATACCCAAAGTGGCTCATTTGGATGCAAACCCTTTTTGTATAAACTCTATGGAAAGTCAAATTATCAGTCACCAGGATGGTCTTCTAGAGGCAGCACAGCAGTATCTTTCACTCTGGCACCTTTCGCTTTTTTCCATGCCCCGCTTCCCCCATTTTATTTTCTTTTTCCTTTTTTTGGTCGCATACGGCAGTGCTGGAGCTATTCACAGCTCTGTGCTTGGTATCACGCCTATCCGTGTTCAGGGACACACACTAGTCCCAACCTCTCCCGCATCAAAGCGTATACCACGCTTCTTAAACTATACACGGAGCTCTTTACTGTATCACCTTCCTGCATCCTTTATCTTGTTTTTCCTATCTTACTCCAGGTACCTTCACTGAAGATCTCTCTGTTAAATGTTTTCGGAAGTGATTCTAATTTTGTACTTAAAATATTTTAAAGCGGTAGATGTTATCTCTTTCATTTTCTTTACCCTCATCTTCACCATCAATAGTGTCACCAGCATCATGATCAATGGGTTACTGCAACAAATATTTTTCATGCTATATAGCTTTGCAAACCATAGTTCTGGAAAGAAGTGGAATGAAGATGAAATTAAAATGGCTTGAGCAAGATGTTTTAGAGAGGAAAATGTATAAAGTTTGACCATTCTTATCACAGAAAATCACTTTAAAAGTACATCTGTATCCAGAAACATGTCATTTTCTCTTTGATTTCCTGACAATTGGATTCATATTTAATTTTTTCTTTGACTCAGAAATGAAAAAATACTGAATTATATGTGAAGATCCTCCAAAATATCCAAAAATCAAAACTCGTCACCTAACTGCATTTTTAATCATTTAGTTGCAGTATCATGAATATTAAAATTATTAGTCTTACACTGAAACAGACAGCAAAAAAGTTTTAACTCCATTTGGCTTAAAGATCCAAAAGGTATCAAGAGAGGTCATCTGAATTTAAGGTTCACTTGAATAATTTCTTTTAAAGCCTCAGTAAATTTGAGAGATTCCACATATCTCTATGGAATAAGAAAAGGCTTAAATGAAACAATCTGACAGAAATATCCCATAGTGTCAGAAAAGCAGAGTTGTCTAACAAAACTTTTAAGAATTTTAACAAGAACTGGCTAACAAGAATTATAAAATGGGAAATGGTAAGGGCTGTGTCAATCCTGATAAAAAACCCCAAAGAAGGGGGTGAGAGAAAGAGAGAGGGAGAGAGAGACAGATAGAGAGACAGAGACAGAGACAGAGAGAGACAGAGACACAGAGACAGAGAGACAGAGAGAGGAGAGAGAAGTGGTGCCATAGAGGCAGGCTGGGGAAGGAGGATGTCAGGAGGGAAATTGGGGACATTGGTGATGTGAAACATACAATGGTAGAAAATGGGTGTTGTAACTTTGTGTGACTGAATTCCGATCATGAATGGCTTTGTAACTGTATTTATGTATTTATTTATATAATCTCATGTTGATTCAATAAGATAAATTCCTTTCAAAATACTTAAAAATATTAATACTGATATAATATTGATATCTACCTTATGATCTAGCAATTCTGTTGCAAAACATGTATTTAATGTAAATATGAACATATTTCATCTGTAATAAATTTAAGAATATTCATATCAGCACTGTTTTCTATAGTTCAAATTGGAAATTACCCAAATGCCATCAATATGAGTATGGACTATTAAATTGAGTGCCAGTCTCACAAAGTGATGATATATTTTAGTGAGAAAGAATGCATTCCAAGAGCATGAGGAAAATTGTATGGATCTTATAAATATGTTGTTCAACTAAAACCAAAACCAAAACAGTACAAACTATATGGTTCTTTTTATATATAGTTAAAATAAAACAATGTGAGCTCATTGAGCACTGTCTGCTGGAGATGTCATATATGGGACTCTAGTTCAGAGTTTAGCTCAGCCAAAACCTTCAGTCATTCTCATCAAGGCATTTTACATTTGAGTAGACCTGTCTTGTTCCATTGAGATAGAATTGACTACTTACTAGATACATTCTACTGTGCACTCTTTGTTAATTTTGTATAATAGACAACTTTTTCAGTCAAGTCTTTCTAAGTTTCTGATCAATAAAATGTCACTATAATAAAATAATTGTTGCTTTAAATTATTAAAATTTAAAAAGCTTATTTGTATAATCTCGGGCAGCCAGGGGAGTCCTGGTGGCTCTCTCCTTGGCTGCCCGGGTTCGGGTGGTCTGGGGCCGCTCGCCCAGCCTGGGCGGCCCATGCCATGGGGTAGACGGAGGAGGAAATGAGGGTCGGTAGGTTGAGCAGTTGCCCTTAACTCCATTCTCCCCACGCGTCTATTCCAATCTTTCTGAGGCCCCCATTCTAGTCTCACACTACCCCTCATTCCTGTTTCCTCCCGTCTCTCCTGCTCATCTCTCTGTGCTCCATCTTGCTCCCTGCTCTCTCTCCTAACTCCAACTCTTTCACTCTGGGCCAATGCTATACCCAGTCCAGCAGCAAAAGCAACATAAGAGAACCTTTCCTGACTGCCCATCAGGCTCAAGGGCGGAAATACCATCTAAAGGTATTCCTCTTCTCCTAACATCTTAACATCTTAATTCTACTTCTTAATATTAGTTATTTTGTATGGACACAGAGATACATTGATCTTATAGGGTGGCTCTCCTGGGAACATCTTGCCACATCTCAGTGGCAAGTGCTCTGTGCTCAGGCCAGACTAATCATTCCTAACCTAGAAGGGTCCGAATCTAGTGATTTCTTTTCGGATCATGACAGAATTTGTCCATGACCATGCTCTTAATTTATAGTTAAGCATTATGGCACTTTGGCCAGGCCTATTTCAATGCCAAGGTAGCACACAGCTCACCATTTGCCCTGGATCCATCCAGTCCCTCATCGGGACCCTGCTGTTGGGGTGTTAGGAAGTTAGGGCAACTGAAGCCTAAGTCAAGAGAACAGATGCCCAGGAGGAAAATATCATTTGGAGTCAATTAAATTTCATGTTACAAAAGCATAGCATTAACTGTCTTCTTGGGTCCAGACAAAAAGGACATCACTCTGAATTAACTATGCAAAGGACTTAAGGAGAAGAGATAAACAATATTTACAAGTTAACAGAGCACAAAGAAAGAAGCTACAAATAAACACTGAGGGATGGGAGCACTGTGATGGGAGTAACCCAATAAACCTAAGCTTCTGTGGCAAGGCAGAAGAGACAAACCGATGTTATCCTAGATCTCCCCCTTTTCTTTTTACAAAAACATAAAATTTGAAATAAAGGAGCAATTCCAAACACAAAACAGACTCTGTGATACTAAGATTTCAGTGAAACTCTGGATCCAGGGCAGTGCCTGTAGTAAAGCGTCCAATTGTGATGAGAGTCAACAATGATGAGAGTCATTTAATCCCGTCCAGAAGAAATGAAGTGTCTAGATCAAAACTGAAGAGCTGTTCCTGTAACAGCATCAGTAGTAGTTGCAGCTATTAGGAGCAGCTATTAGGAGTCCAATAAATTTCAGGAAGCACTGGATCAGTTGGAGAGCACTGGACCAGGAGCATCACTTATTGTTCTACTACCTTCTATTTAATGGGGTGAAATTTCATTTATTTCTCATTCTTGTTTCCTTCCTTTCCATGTCACAATGATAAGCAATCAGTTTGGGAGTAAGAACATGGGTATTGCAGTCAGACTATGTTTAAAAATCATTTTAGCAAATTACTAGAAGTGTGGCCTTGATCTATTCAACTGCTCTAAATCTTTTTAGTTTTCTCATATATTAAATGGGAATAAGAGCTCATATATTTATCTTGATAAGTGAGTTAAATGATTCTATAGATATGGGTTCAAAGTATGGAATTGGTGATTAAACTTCTGTGATAAATATTTGGCATACTGAAAATACTTTTACCCATTAATGTATTATCCATGTAGACTATATGCTCCCGATCTCCTAACAATATCCCCCCTTCTATATTTTTATGTTTTATACTACCATTCAGTTAAGATACACAGAAATTTTCATATGGATCTTTGCAGTGACAGTAAATTAATCTCACCAACTTCTGCCATAATTCTTAGCAGAATATTAATCTTTTCAACTTCTGCTATAATCCTTAGCAGAATAGATCTTCCTGTTTAGACAGATTTGTCTTTCTAAATCAAATTTTGGATTTATCATCGAAGCTCTTCCACAGACAACTACCTTTTAAGTTTTTTCCTATTAGTTTCTGCAACTATATCAACAATTTTCATCTGAAACCATAGCGCTGTTTTCCTAAGTATGATACATATAATTTCAAATTTCTTTCTCTTAAAGAAGACAAATACCCATTTCTTTCATCTCCACCCTATAAACTCTTACATAAAGAATTATTCCAAGATCAGCCTATCAACCCAAATTTTGCTAATTCTTCTTATTTTCCTATTAACCTCGTCCCCTTCATTTCATAACTTTTCTTCCTTTTTAAAAATTTTTCTTTCTTTTATTTTGAGGAAGAGTATTGTGAAGCTCAGAGCTTACTCCTAACTCTGTTCTAAGGAATAACTCCTTATCAAGGTACCCAAGGAGTGCATGGGATCAAACTAGGGTCAGTTGCTTGCAAGAAAGTACGTTAATCCCTCCACTATCTCTCCAACCATTCCTCATTTCCATGAAAACACTTGAACAATTAATATGAACTTCCTTCTTGACAAAAGCCTTACCCAACAACATAATATTCATTTGCATTTTTATTATTCCTAACACAATGGGATAAAGCTTTAGCTCTTGCCAAATAATTTGTAACTAGTGGTTATTTTAAAAATGTTCCTTAAATTGCACTAACAGGCTAGAACAAAATAGAATTTACTAGTAAGCAAAGAAGTGCTTTGTCAAGAGTTTGAACATCAAACATAATTTTTTGTATGTTGAATCCATTTTTAAAACTATTTGCATCTCAACTGATGAGAAATCACTTCTATTTTTATAAATCTTTGAGATATTTTACTGCTTCTTTCAGTAACATATCCTAGTGTGTAGTAGGCTCTAATGTCAGAATAATCCTATTTCTCTATAACCTAAGACCTTCATGTTGTAGACAGAGCTATTTTTTATGGATTTTTTCCAAGTGAAGATAAAGACATAATGCAGTGGTAACTTAGAATTGTCTGCCAATTTCCCCTTTGCAATTAAGTGTTCCTCCATCTATGTGGTTAAGGCAGGTGTACAATATTATCACCATCACTCACTCTTTCAAGGTGACTGGCCCAAGGACAGATGCTTGACCCAAGTTGGACCAATAAATCTCTTCCCCAGTACTTTCTCTTCCCTGGGATAATAAAGAGAACTTTAGATCAGCTTTTTTACAGTGGTAGTAGATACCTGATATAAATTTCACAGGCTATCAACTGTCATCCTCAGTGTTATGGAAAGAAAGACAAGACTAAATGTAGAGAGGGAAAAAAATCTATAAAAGTGGACAGAATCTCAGAGCCTGATCTAATCATTCAGATATCCAGAGTTTAATATGCGTTGGATTTCTGACTCTTTGCAGTACAACTCCTCCTTAGATTCCATTGGCCATAAAAGTACATATTAGACATAGTTGTCTATTCTTATTTCTCTCATTTACAACCAAAAGTAAAAAGTTCAAATTAAGCTATTTTCTGCCTTCTATATACTTTAATCAATCAGTAAGTATTTACTTGTTATATCCTATTTAGATGAGGAAAACTTTACACCATCATCTCTTATATTTTCCAAAATATATTAGTTCTGTCTCTGTTACTCAAACATAGAATTAGATGTCATTATCCATTACCACAGACCTTACATAAACATAGTCATATTTTCCAGAGTACCCCAGAGCTGAGAGCTTGTCTGTAGGAGGCATCTGGTGCAATAGGGCATATCAATGGCCTCCTAAGGTCGACATTTTCTAATTTCCTCATTTCAGGATCTTTTTGTGCTTTTGGTGCTTTTTTTCTCATTAAAGAGCACTTTTCTTTCTCTCTCTTGCTCTTAACACAGACTTTTCTTCATTTATATTGAGATTCAAAATGTTATACCTTGTTTTTAAATATTCATTAATATATATGGCTTAGCAGGTTAATTTAAATAAGCACCTAGTCTTGCTCAGGACCATTCCTGGGGTTCTGTGCTCAGGGTGACCCCCAAAGAAGTGTGGAGGACCACACGTGATGTGGGGATTTGAACTGGAATGAGTCACATCCAAGGGAAGTATCTTAACCCTTGTATGTTTTTCAACCCACTCATGACTTGGGACCATCTTTAGCTTTGGAGAAAATAGTGTTCTGAGATTAAGCTACCACTGCTAATGTTCACCAGATATGTGTGAATAGAGAGGGAAAAATGAGAGTATAAAGGAAACCACAGACTTCCAGATGTTGAAAGAAATGAATTAAAGTAGGTTTTAGGAAGGAGGACACAATATTTCAAATTATAATTAAAACAGTGCAGTGTAAGAAAGGATTATCTCTTTATTCATAGATTCGTGGACTGTACAGAATTATATTTTAAATATCTATAATGGTTGATTGAAAATCACTGATACAACCCAATGCTTAAAATAAAAGAGTGGTAATCATAGCATACCTGGAATTGTCAAAGTTCCACATTAAAGGATAAAGGTAAAAATACTTCATACTTGGTGTCATTTAGCCTTGACCACAACAATTCAATTTCAACATTGTTTGTCACTATTTGGGGGAAAGTAGATGTAGACAATAAATAAAAATCTATGGGCACACCTCTTTTCCAATTAATGTTTTCATGTAAATACACTCTTTTGACCTGTGAGTCATAAGTTGCCAATACCAGTCTATGGAAATTTAATAAAAATATGGATGTAGATATAGATCATATACCTTATAAAGATGTATAATATGATTTCATTTACCTCATAGGATATATCTAAAAATATTGTTGTCCAATAAATTTCCATAAATCTAGGGAAAAATAATTTCTTCAGAGTGCTATTTAGTACCATATACCATGTTTGCATATCTGTCTCTATACTTATCTGTATTAAATTGTAATGACGGTAGGTTAGATAAAATGACTTATTACACTGAACTACACAAGATTTATGAGGTTTCTTACTTCACTGGTGAGGAAACTTGTCAAGAGCTAATGCAATATTAGCTTCTAGTATAAGGACTAGATTTTATAAGGGTAATTGTGCCTCTGAAAATAAAGTAATTCATTGATTTCACTTCCACACCCACCCATTCCCTACTTTACAAACCTCTTCCCAATTATTGCCTTTCTCCTCAATAACAGAAAGTTATAACTTAAAAATTGCATTCAGAGAAAGTTCTCATCAAGAATTTATTCACTCAGCAAATATTTTTCAAATATTCAATGAACACAGGGGATAGGTACAAAAGTTATTAACTACAATAGAGATACTAGCTAGACATACTTGGTGAGTTCATTTGATCACAACTATATATGCCTATGATGTAGGATATGAATTTCTGTATAGAGTTTAAATTAATCGTCTTGGTTTTGGGGGCCACATTCAGTGGTGCTTGCTCTTGGTTCTGTGTTCAGGAATCACTCCTAGCAGGGCTCTGGAACCAGTGATGTGGCAGGGATGGAGCTCTGGTGAGCCACACTGAAGGTGAGCTTACCTGCTGTACTCCCTCTCCAGCCTCTGAGCTAATTCTCTTTTTACTGCTGTATAATCATTTTCACTTGTTGGTCTTTGCTTTGATGAGAGATGTAAAACTTATCCTCTGTTGCAATTTGACAACACAAAAATGAAGTTAGAAATAACATACTGGGGCCAGAGGGATAATATGGCGGGTAGGGAGTTTGCCTTGCACAAGGCCGACTCGGGTTCAATCCCCGGCATCCCATATGGTCCCCCAAGCAACATTAGAAGTAATCCCTGAGCGTAAAACCAGGAGTAATCCCTGAGCATTGAGTGTGATCCAAAAAACACATACACAAATCTCCCCTAAATAAAAATGCTTCTAGAAATACCAAAGTGACATCACTATGCAATGAGAAAAAAAAAAACTAACAAAAACACCTCTCTTAAGATATTGCTTGCTTATCATCTACCTTATCTTTGAAAAAAAAAGCTTAAAAAATAATTGACGTCAACTTTTGAATTATTTCATTTAGAGAAAGCAATTAGACATTATTCCCCAAACTCAGAACACCATAGAACATATATAAATCTTCAGATGAAATATGCCCTGGATTCAAGCACGTGCCTCTGCTGCCATATCCATCTTCCCACTTCAATGCCCCCTGACCTGACTGACTACCAGAACCTACCATACAACAGTAGGTTCTTTCCTGCTGCCAAGTCACTGACCCATGTCCTGAGTGTGTAGAATTACAAGTGATCCTGGGAGTAGACTTCAAGCCAATAACCACAGGAAACTGTGTACATTTCTCAATGCCCTCATCCCACAAGGAGTTTCTCACAGTTGTGTGCCACTGGACAAGGTAATCTTTACCAGCTGATTGCCTCTCCCGCACCTTGTCCTTAGCCTGCTTTCTTCACACACTTAAGGAAACTACTTGCACTTGAATTCTTGTATTAAGTCCTCTGGGGACCCACAAACAAAACCAAAGTTGTCAACTCTTTCCTTACTGCAGAAGCACAAGTACATTTACTGCATGTTTATATTTACCTCCTGAATCTAAACCTATTTTTAGTCTGGTTTTGGCCATCTATCTTAAAGTGGCATGAGGATCATGAGGGACCCATCTACCAGATATAATTAAGCCTGCAGTATACAGATTTGGAGAGAGGTATTCCCATTCATAATCAGAGTGACTTGTGGTATGTGAATGCCCTTGGCAATGTTTTATCACACTCTTCTTTCTGCTTTAGTAACTAGAGGTTTTCCTAGGACCTTTGATGACAGAAGCATCTCAACTGTCATTGTATGTGTAGTATAGAGCAAAAAAAATCTTTAGAGTTAGCTACCAATGACATTAGGAACATGACAAAGCATGCATTTTAACACTTTCCTATGATGAAAACCATCATCATCATCATCATCCCATTAATTGTTGAATTTCTTGAGTGGTCTCAGTAATGTCTCCATTTATCCTAGCACTGAGATTTTAGCAGCCTCTCTTTACTTGTCCTCCCCAACCATGCCGCATTGGAGACTCTTTCAGGGTCAGGGGAATGAGACCCATCATTGTTATTGGTTCTGGCATATGAATATGTCACAGGGAGCTTGCCAGTTTTTCCTATGTGGGCAGGAAACTCTTGTTAGCTTGCCTGGTTCTCCAAGAGGGAGAACTAGGCTATAAGATGTCCAGGAGCTTGGTTTTATAGTCTCTGGATGTTGGCCGCTTATGGGATTACATGGCACTGGGGGTGTGACCACCTAGCTACTGGAAAATGGAGGAACTGGGCGGAAGAGGCCCAGTCCCTATCCGAGCAGGCTTGGAGATCTCAGCCCTGGGTCCCACACACCTGGGCTCCTCTTCCAGTTCCTTCATGCATGAAGCTCGTCTGAACATGTGGAGTTGAAAACCATATCTTTACTAATTAAATAAACCATTAGTAGCATCATTATATATGGGGAGTAAATAATTGTATATTATTTTATAATTTTTGAGGAGGATTGCAACCATCCATCCTCAAATGCTTAAGGAAACAAATTATAAAATAACCAGTTATAATGCCTGTGGAGTTAGAAATAAAGTTAATTTTAGTCAATATAGCTTGATTACAGTCTTCTGAAAGAATTCATTGACTTGGGGTGCCTAAAGGTATTCAGGCTTATAATAACAGCAACCACATTTAATAATACCATGGCAAGTCTGAATTCTTAGGAATAGTACAGTTCTGAAGCTAAAATTTCATGCTGATATTCTTCCAGAAAAATGACAAAAATAATTGAAATAGAAAAACTTACAAATTAAAAGGTAAGCATGACAATAATGAAAACAATCATATGTTAAGCTATTCTACCACAAAATTGAGTGACTTAAAAACAATCTGAATGTTTGACCTTGGTTTCCAGAACAGCTTATGTATGGATACCAACTCATATATCTCTGGCTACTTGTGACCCAAAATGCTCTTAGGTGGACAAGATGGCCATACTAGATTGACCAGTCAGTTATCATTTAAAAGTACCCAATACACTTTTATCTTTGAAACTGTTTTTTCTAGAAGTCAAACAAAGAGCAATTATCTCAGCCTTAAAGATAAATTTCCGTATCTTTGAAAGCCATTTGCTTCCTTAGGGCACTTTTAAAAGCATTATTTATATTCCTTAAAAAGGCTTCTTCTTAACCAGTTTTTCTATTATTCATGATCCGCCTACTTGTTCAAGAAAATTTTATGTGATTCCACATGTGCAGATATATAAAATAGTTATATGAATCAGACATCTATTGGTAATACATTTCAAGTAAATGATTTCAAAACAGATTTTTAAAAATTATTTTACGATCACATTCAGTTATGTGATTCTATGTAGGGTTGTGACCCAGTTTAAGATGATAGGTCGTAAGTACTTTCTTAACTTTCCTTAATTTGTTCTGATTTTAGACAGTCATGATGTGCCAAACGCTTATTAAAAATCACTTGGAACTAATAATCCTATCAAAAGTTTGAAGAGGAGATGAATAGAAACTTCTCCAAATAAGATGTAAGGTGATCAGAAAGCATTTGAAAAGCATTCAGCAGCTACTGATTATAAATAAACAAATCAACATAACACTATGAAATTTCTTCTACCAGTAAGAATGGCATATGTCAAAAAGACTTAAGACAACCTGTGTTGGTGGGAAAGATGAGGTGAAAAAGAAACCCTCATTTGTTGTTGATTGGAAATGTCTGGTTCAGTCTTTACAAAAACACAATAAGGAAACTTTTATAAAATATAAAAATAGAGTTTCCATATGATGCATGTGGTTTAGTATAATATAGTGTTTAGTATAATAGTATATGAAAGCAGCTCAAATGCCCAATGACAGATATATGGAATACACACAATGGAATACTATGCATCTATAAGAAATGTTAAACTTTCAGTTGGTTGCAACTTGGATGGAACTTGGGTGTTAATGTTAGACAAAATTGTCATGGGGAGATGGACAAATGCTACGTAATATCATTCATCTGTGGCATATAAAGAAATAAAATAAAGGAATAAGCTGTATTAAACCATGAGAAACTTTGTCTCTGGGTTAAAAAAAGAAACCCAAGATCAGCAAACAGTAGGGAAGTTGGGAAGGGAAATGAAAAGAGTATTAAAGTAATATAAAGATATTGGTAGAGGGTTTTGGCATTCAAACAATGATAAATTGAGGTAACTCAACATCAAGCTTGTAAATGTAGCTCAACTTTAAACATGTTACATTAAATAAAATTTAAAAAAATAAATATATTTGAATGCAATATGAATAAAATTTAAAAAATCAAAATATCCAGGTGACTTCAGTAACATTTGTCCACCTGTGTTAGACAAATCCAGGAATATCTATAGAATCACTGGGAATATCTCTAGATCCCACCACTAAATTCAGAAATCAATTACATAGTTTATGAAGCCTTTCTCTTTCCTCAACAAACAACAGTATGAGTAATACTAGTTATTGTACACTGCACAGGTCTATTCTATGTACCAAAGTTATTCTCTGATTTTACTCTATTGCCCTCTGAGACTGGGCAGACCCTGGCAAGCTGCCCATGGCGTACTCAATATGCTAAAACCAGTAACAATAGGTCTCATTCCCCTGACCCTGAAAGAGCCTCCAATCATTGGGAAAGACAAGTAAGGAGAGGGTGCTAAAATCTCAGGACTGGGAGGAATAGAGATGCTACTGGTGCCCGCTCAAGTAAATTGATAAACAACGGGATGACAGTGGTACAGTGATACCCTCTGAGACAGATGTCATTAAGGTAATTAACAAGATGCTATCCATTATACTTTCTAATTTCTTACTCTACTGACCAAAACTTACAGTCTGAGTGATTCTTCTTTGATATTCAAACACAATGTGATCCCTTCCTACATAAAAATACCTATTTTTTTTTTCTGCTGGAAGTTTTGAGCCCTCCTTAACTCAGCAAACATTATTCATGCTACCAAACTTATCAACCAAATAATTTTACTTTATTCTAAACATTCTGCTCTTTTATATACCGGATTCTGTCACCATCACTTCTTAGTATCCCTTCCTTCTCAGAAGTACAACTATAATTCAGTCCTCCATCATTTCCCACCTAAATTACCATATGAACTTTCTGAGATTTCTTGCCCTTACCTCAAACATGGCTGGAGTAATAGCACAGCCAGTAGAGTGTTTGCCTTGCATGCGGCCAACCCGGGTTCAATTCCTCCACCCTTCTCGGAGAGCCCGGAAATCCACTGAGAGTATCCCACCTGCATGACAAAGTGTGGCAAGCTACTTGTGGCATATTCGATATGCCAAAAACAGTAACAACAAGTCTCACTATGCAGATGTTACTGGTGCCTGCTTGAGCAAATCGATTAACAATGGACGACAGTGCTACAGTGCTACCTCAAACATCTGGAATGAAAGGCCAATCCCACTACCATTTAACATTATTGTTGCTCTGTGGAAGAATCTTTACCTTAACACAGGAAAGAAAAAGACTTAACTTGAGCTTGTCCCTGGCAGCATCTCTTATATCACTTTTTGTTCACTGTCTTCTCTAGGTTGATAGACAATAAATGTTACTCGTTCTTCATATCTGCATAATTTGTTAACATAGACATTAGCACTTCCAGAAAGACTCCCCCACTCAACTTCCACTTCATACAATGCAACGAGAATAGCTGGTTGCAGTGAATGAATTATTTTCTTGCCTAAGAAATGTCAAAATACTATTATTTCCTATGTCTGGGACTCCGAGGACTATTCTGGGGCTTGGCACATAGTCTACATAATCCCTGTATAAAGAATAACAAATAGAAGATGAATAAAACAAGACAATGACAAGAAAAAGAACCCTAAAGTGTGGTAACCTAAAATGAAAAACAGGCCAGCAGGAAATACTGTGCAAAACAGGAACAAAATCTTGAGAAGTAGTGAATGCAACATTAGCCTCAAACCAGAAAAATCCCTGGAGAAGTTACCATTCTAGCTGAACCTTGGAGCTGGGGACTTACAATTTGCATTGGAGATTTCAAATGCTCAGCCTGAACAGAAGGCAAAACATTAGCAATGGGGGGAATAGATTCAGGAAAATGAAGCCCATATGGGTATACCACTCCAGTAGCCATGTGGAACTTGAAAAGCTCCATAAACAGCACCACAGCAAATTCTTGGAGGTGAGGAATTTCAGGACCTTTGGCAAGCCAACTCAGAAAACTACTGCAACCTCTAGCATTTTGCTAGAGATGGAAGAGCTGCCGATTTACTAACTTGGAGGGTAGTGGAGGAGATTGCATAGAAACAAGAGAAGAAATCCAATCAGGGATAAAATTTAAGTAATTTTGGTTTTGGTTTATTTTGTCCTGGGGCCTCACCTGGTGGTAATCAGGACTGAGTCCTGAATCTGTACTCAGGGATCTCTCCTGCTGGTGCTGATGGACCATGTAGGGTTAGAGGATCCAACCACAGTTGGCCACATGCAAGGCAAGCCTACTGGACTATCTCTCCAGCTCCCTAAACCAGATGACTTTTAGGTTGAAGCCAGGTCTTGGGGTAAGCAGTACGTTTGCCTCCTGGGGAACTTTCAGAGCAAGAGTCACTAATGGTGAAAAGTAGGATCAGAGGGTAATAGCAAAAGTCCAAAAGCAGACACCATACCTAATGTTAAAAGGTTTTCTTTAATACCTATTTCATCACACAAAATGGGAGTTGACTTCAAGGGAAACTAGAATAATGGTGGGAGTGATGAGCAGTGCAGCCTAATCTAGGGTTTCACTTAATTCACAGTTGAAAGGAGTTTTATTCTTTGACAGTTTAGAAACCTACCATATCTACCATTAGTAACTGAATTTATTTACAATTATTTCTGATTTCATAAATCCCCTTTGGAAAAGTTTCACTAATATTTAGGTATTTTATGCTTATATTCAGAAATTTAAAATTTCCTGACATCATAAGAATCACTTTTGTGAAATGCTACAATCAATTATCACAAAGTGATCTCATTGTTCTATTTTCTGATAATTCCTTAGCCATTCTGTTGTAGCAAGTGGCACAAAGTAAAATTGCCATGTGCATGTTAAAGGGGAAAGTTTGGGGTTGTTGGAGGGAAACCTTAGGCATTGAGGGAAGGTCACATTGGTAATGAGATTGGTATTGGAACATTGTATGACTGGAACAACTTTGTAAATCAGTGTTATGACTTTAAAAAAATAAAATTTCTATTTCAGAGTGTCTTCCTGCTTCTCTCTGAGACCACTGCTTTGCCATTCTTTCTGGGGGCTTATGCATGCATCATCCAGAGGAGGCAGATGCCAAAGGACAATGTTCAGTTATGCACGAGGACTTTAGAGTGGAGATGGGAAAGATTGGTCATTTCCTCAGCTTGAGGTAAACCCTGTATAAGTGAACAGAGGGTAGTGGTGGTGGTGATGGGGGCTGGGCTGTGGACACTTCTTGACAACTGTCTTTAGCGAATCCCTTCACCACTCTTATATCTAGTACTGGTTGTCACAGGTGTCTGTGGACGCCCCTTTGAAATTTCCTTTGAAACTTCCTTAGAGTAATTTATCCTTTATCCCTCCTCACATCTCTTAGTCTCCATCACACATAGGAGCCTGAAGAAGTGAGGTGTCTGTTGAATTTGCTGCACACTACTTAGCTTTTTTGGCCACTCCAGATTTTTCTTGGAAAACTAGAATTTCTACCTTATCATCTTAGTCCTTTGGATACTTGGAAATTAGTTTTTGTCCTTTAGTTAACCATTATAATATCTCTAGTTTTTTTCCAAATCTTAGACCAGTGTGTGCTAGAAGTTTCTGCTTATTCTTCAGAGAAGGCAGAAAATTTACTAGTTTAGAAGCATTCTTAAATTCCTTCTAAATTCTGGTATCTAAATATTCCAATGACAGAGACATCTTGTTATTGTATTTTGATAACCAGCAGTTTTCAGGGCTAACTCCTTGCTGTGTGCTCAGAGACCACTCCTGACAAGACTCAGGAGACCATATGAGGTACAAGGGACTATTCACATGTGGACTGTATGCAAGGCAAACACCTCATCTGCTATTCTAGCTCTCTGGCCCAATGACACAGACATTTTGAACAGAAATTGGCACAGATATGGATAAGAGGAAGTTCAGCAATAAGACAAGAAGGTATAGTAGAGCTCCCACATCTGTCACAAACTATTAGTAGATCGCACTGTCATCCCATTGTTCATCGATTTGCTCGAGCAGACACCGGTAACATCTCCATTGTGAGACTTGTTGTTACTGTTTTTGGCATATCAAATACGCCACGGGTAGCTTGCCAGGCTCTGTCATACGGGTGGGATTCTCTTGGTAGCTTGCCGGGCTCTCTGAGAGAGACGGAAGAATCGAACGCGGGTCAGCCGCATGCAAGGCAAACACCCTACCCGCTATGCCCACAAACCATAAAGGGATCAAAATTTTGGTGAAGAAAAATGACCAAGTGACCTACAAGGAGTGAAGGATTTGCTCACAACAAATAGATTGTTAGGCCACTGCCTAACAATCTATTTTGTACATGCATAATACTTTTCTTGGTATTACATAAGATATACATAGTGTGAATTAGTGATTCAAATTTAACTTAAAATTCAACCACATGTGGTGTTTTCCAATACAAATAGCTTACCTGTGTTGACAATCAAGGAGCAGATTCCTTGAGCACATGGCCCAGAACACACATTTACAGCTGATGCCATTCTGGGAGCTGGCATCTTTCCCTTCACTCCAATTATAAAATAAATTGCAATATCAGAACTTTTCAAGTGTGTAAGAAAATAAGACATACAGTGAGCTATAGGAGTAACTGGGGCAGTGGGGAGGCTGGATATGAGAAAAAACTATCAGAGAAAGGAAATACACATAGCAATGAACAAATAGTGGAAGACAGTCTCTTCAAAATCTATCATTTATTAATTGCCTTCTATTTTCTATTATGTTAACATTGTATGTACTCATACTTTTATTTAGTTTTTACATAACATAATGTGGAAATAACTAAGTGACCTTTTTTAAGGTCACATAGTATGAGCTGAACTGAAAAATTTGACTTTGTTGTGGGAAACTAAAATGTTAGATACTTGTTTTTATCAGCATGTCTACTGCTTATGACTATAATCATTGGTGATTGCTACAATTCAGAGTGGGAGGTCAGAATAAAGACTGGAACCTTCCCATCACTGACAAATCTGTGGGCCAAAGGTGCTCTCAAGAAGAGTAACCAGCTCAACAATTCCTGACTGCAGCAGGTCAGAAAGGCAGCCACAAGAAGACATTTGGAGAATCATTCCCTTCACTTTCATATTGAATAACCATATTCATACTCAGGCTAAATAGTCAGACATTCCACTATTCTGTATTCAACAGAAATGCACAGAGGCAATATAAAGTGTATAAAGATAGCTATATAGCCGGTGAAATAAAAAAATATTCATTTACTTTTATGTGGGGGGGATTGCTAAATCTTCAAGTGCTCAGGACTTAGTTCTGGCTCTGTGCTCAAAGATCACTTTGGGCTGGGTTTTAGAGACTATATGCACTATTAGGAATCAAACTGGGTCAGGCTCGCGAAGGCCCTACATATTAAACTATATTATACTATACTATTCTATAGTAATTTCTGGTCATGAATCAAAGGTTTTAAAGTCAGAAAAACTATAATTAAATATAAGCTTAAATTTAACTACATGCCAAATTTACTTGCAAATAGTTTCATGGTAAATTGTGAAAATTAGGGGTTATGATATCTTAAAGCTTTAAATATGGTTGTGGATTCAAAAAAAAGTACTTGTTTAAAGTAAATGATGTTAGGGTGTATGGACAGTAAACATCTAGGCTTGTTATAAACATTACTAACAGTGATCTCTTTGGCTAGGTACTCTTTTAGAGGTAGGAGAGGCAATACCAAAATTTGAACTAAGTATGAAACAAATGAGCAAAAGGAAGACTCTAAACTTATTTATCTACTGCCTCCTTTCCAGAAAAAAATGTTCCCCTAAAACTCTATTTCCTTTATGGGGAAAAAAACAAAGAGTTCCTCTAATGGGGCTAAGGTGGGTAAGGTGTTAGACTTGCAGTCTTCAGAGGTTTGATCCCTGGCACTCTATATGGTGCCCTGAACCCCACCAGGAGTGATACTTGATCCATGAGTAAGCCTTGAGCATTCTGGAAGTGTTCCCCCCAAACAAAAAGAAACTAAACAAAACCAAAAAACCGTGTTCCTCTACTGCTGACTTACCAACATCCCAACACCCCTTGGAGGGGGCAGGGAGCGGTAGTATCACACACACTGGGCAACATCTATCTACACAAAACACAACACAACACTGTTGCTGTATTAGCACGTCAGAACCAAATTAGGAGAGAACAAAGGCATAAGAAATAGATAAAGCTATTGGTACATTTTAACAAGTCTGGAAATATTTGAACTGATTCAAAATATAAAGTCATTAATTTCTGACTAGCTACTAGTTCAGAGTGTTCAGTGAGGTCAGTATATTGTCATCTTAATAAGCCAACTGGTGAGAGCACTGTTACACTAATAAAGGAAATGCAGTTTAATTTCTGTAAAATATTCATTTTCATTTGATAACTTTCAGAGAGAAGGCTAGATATATCTCTACCCTTTTTTGCCACGGGGCAGGGGCTGAGGGGACAGATGATTTCTTCATGTACTCATTAAGTGACATTCTCTCTCTAACCTTTGTTACCCAGTTTGGAATTTGAGGTCATAGTTACCAAGATATACTAATGGAACATTTGTAACTGCATTTGGTTACAGAGTGAAAGTTTCTTGAGCAGCTTGTCAGTCTGTGTGTCCTATTTTATTAGCAGATGATGACAAATAGGGTTGTACACGCATCTCTTTAAAAATAGCTGTAATTTATTTTATAGCCTAAAACATGGATGTTTAAAGAAACTTCTAATAATTTCCCATTTTTTGTGTGTCTTTTAAAAATATTTTTATTAGCGAATCACCAAGAGGTACAGTAACAGACTTACAGACTTTCATGCTTGCGTTCCAGTCACACAATGATCGAGTACCCATCCCTCCACCAGTGCCCATTTTCCACCACCAATGGTCCCAACATCCCTCCCACCACTCCTTTTTGTCTGAAAGCACACCATACTGATGTTTTCAAATAGGTTTAGGAAAAGAAACACAAGATTATCATTTCTGTTATTTTCTGCTGTATAAGAAACTTCAGTCACTGTGATTCTGCTGCTCCCCACGAGCAGCTAAATCTTTGTCAGCAAAGCAGTTCTTCTATAGTAAGTCCAAATGTGCAGTCTCATTCATTTTGCTACATGTCCTAAGAATATTTGACTTCTTATTCAAATGTTATTTCTGAAAGAAGTTCATTGCAAAAGAGGATTCTCATAGAATTTTGTGCTTACTCAATTGCCCATATTTTTCAGGCTTTCCAGGGAGACGACAGATAGCACAGTGTGTACTGTGCAAGCCTAATGCTGAGGGTGCAGCACAGCGCCAGGGACCACTGTCTTTCGGAAGAGTCTACAAAACAGATGCAATTAGATAACAGAATCTTCTTAATCAGGCCAGAAAAATCTTAACCATGGAACAAGATAATTTTTATATTTGGGCAGGAGTCCAAAAAGCAAGAATCCTAAGTGGTTTGGCTCTCTCTTCCTATAGCTCTGTTTGCTATATTCCAGAATTATTTGCAAGATGGACTCTAATTAGAATCAAAGCAATAGGTTTTCTCTTCTAAAGTAACAAACAGACCCACTATTTATGCTGCTATTTGACTGTTAGAAATGGTTATTTTCCCCCAAATTAAGAAAATCTATTCAGTTGGTCAGTCTTCAAGAATTTGGATCATTGCAGAAATTATTGCAAGTCAAATGTTGTGAAAAGAGGAGGATATTGATCATAACTTCTGGAGGAAAAGCACATTGGCTAGGGAATTTGTGTGTGGGGGGAGCGGTGGGTGTGAAATGCAGGGGTTGGGGGTTTGGCCACATCTTATAGATGCTCAGAGGTATTCCTAGCTCTGTTCTTAGAGTGATCCCTGACAGTGCTTGGGGAATTATATGTGGTAACAAGATTGAACAAAGGTCAGTGGGATGCAAGGCAAACATCTTAATCACCATACTATCTCTCCAGTCCCTAGAGATTGCTTTTTTGAAGTCATGATTTGTGTTTAAGAGTTCCTTACTCTGCAGACATACACAAAAACTAACTGCTGAGGCAAATGCCTAATGTTTTCAGTGGGTGGAGCTCCTATGAATTTCTCAGGCCTTATAAATATTGTTTTGTAACTGTTTAAACTGCCAGATTTAGCACTCTGCCTGCAATAGATGCAGAAATGAAATTGTTTAGAAGCAATTACAGACCAATATTTCAACAAGAGCAAATGAATACAGCATAACTTTAGCATGTAAATGCCTAAGGGGGGTAACAGCATGAAGGAATAATCAGAGTCAGATGGAATTAATCACAAGAAAGTGCAGAAGGATGCTGGCTGGCATGTTAATTCCCTTGGGGCCCTAACAAGCACCTGTCCTGCCAAGATCCTGTGTGGTCCTTCCTGCAGGTCAGCTCTGGGCAACAGAACAGATAGGGCACTCAGGAGGTTCTTGACAAGGGCCTAGGATTCTTATTAATATTCCTACTGAAGAAATCATATGTTTAAAATAATGACCATAACATAAGATTACAGAGGGGAGAGAGCATGTCTAAGAAAGGTTCCTGGGCAACTGAATCGGAGAAGATTCTATTCCTGACTGCCACTGACTATATATGTTATCTAATCTGTGTAAAAAAAAATTGGAGGGAGAGAGATATTTACCTTAGAATTAGGAGGAAGAAAGGAGATGCACTTTACTAGCACACTACCTGTCACAGAATTGGCTCTCAAAAAGTTCTGTTATTTGCTGTACAGATTGATATATCGTCCCTTAGGTCTGCACAGGCTACACAGGGACCACCACCTGCAGGTTCAAGGATCTGAGGCTACAGAATTGCTATTACTGAGGATTGGGAATAGTGTTTTGGCACAAGAGAAAGAAACAGGATCAGGGTGAAGTTTCCAGTCTATGAAAGCGTCTATTCTGCCCTCAAATCACAGAGCATGCTGCTTGCTTTCTGTTTCTTGCATGAGGTCAGATAAGCAATAAGTTTTGCTGGTCCAATGGCATTGAACAGTGATTCAAGGATGGAAAACTGTTGTAGTGTAACTAAGGATCTATTTATAAAAACCTCAATTCCATATCAGAAATCAAGAGAAATACCAAGAGCTGAAAACAAAATTGTTTGTCTACAAGATGTCTGCAGTGATTTGAACATGAACATAAACTATATGTTCATCTGAAACCTGTGAATGTGATCATATCAGAAAAATGAATCTTTGCTGATGAAATTAATGATTTCAAGAGATAATGATTCTCTGTTGAAAATCTCATAGATTCATAAATAAATTTTGAAAGAGATCAGCAAGCTGCTGAGGTCATTCTGGACCGTAAAGTCACCAACCAATTAAGAACTTAATTCCAGTTGCATCACCCCATCAAAATTTTAGAATTCTCAGAGCATATGGCTGCATTTGCAGCTGCATAACATCCCATACTCTACACTATTGATAAACCAGGAGTAGTATACTACATTGGATGGGATGTAAAGTAGAAGGCAACCAATCTTGATTAAGAAAATATTAACACACAAGGATTAACCTGTAACAACATGCTAGTAATCTCTTACACAAGGGCTTCATAGCTTCAGGGTGAGATACAAAAATGTTTACATACTTTCTTCTAAGAAAATATTTTTTTACCATTTCTAGCAAACGGCTTCTCCACCCAGACACCCCATTTTCCAGTAGCTTGGCCAACACACCCACAAACTGCCCCTGGCGCCATGTAATCCCATCAATGGCCAACATCCAGAGACTATAAAACCAAGCTCCTGGATATGTGCAGCCACAAAGTGGCCTCACAACATCTAATAGCCTTATTCTTCCTCTTGGAGAAACTGAGAAGCTACCAAGAGTATATTGCCCCCACGGGAGAGCCTTGCAAGCTCTCCATGGCATATTCATATCTCAGATACAGTAAAAGATATATACATACCTCTCGGAGAGCCTGGCAAGCTACCAAGAGTATCCTTCCCACATAGCAGAGCCTGGCAAGCTACCTGTGCCATATTCGGTATGCCAAAAACAGCAAAAATAGGTCTCATTCCCCTGACCCTGAAAGAGCCTCCAATTGTTGAGAAAGATGAGTAAGGAGTGGGTGCTAAAATCTCAGAGCTGAGTGTAAGAGAGATGTTACTGGTGTCCGCTTGAGTAAATCAACGAACAATGGGATGAGAGTGATACAGTGACAGTGATTCTAGCAAGTTAATCATAACAAGCAATACAAAAGTAATCATTTTGGGCCTGCTATTGGGGGAGGCTTAGGTGGTAATTGGAAAATTGGAAATAATGTTGGTGAGAAATTGTAACGATGTTGGGATATTTGATGTAATAAATCATTTTGAACAACTTTATAAAAATAAAAGATATGTTTTTAAATTTTAAAAAGAATTACTGATTTTGGATCACTGAGATGGGCCTAAAATTCAGTGTTGAGTGTTTTTATAAAAAAGAAAGGGAAAATAAACATCACCATCATCATCCCCTTGATTGTCAAATTTCTCAAGCAGTCTCAGTAACATCTCTATTTGTCCTAGCCCTGAGATTTTAGAAGCCTGTTTACTCATCCTTCCCAATGATGCCACATTGGAGGCTCTTTCAGGGTCAGGGGAATGAGACCCAGCATTGTTACTGGTTTTGGCATGTGAATACACCACAGGGAGTTAATACACCATGGGGAGAATAAACAGAAGAAAAAAATTGTAAAACCAAAGACAGAAACTAAAATTACTCAAATTTAGTTCCAGATTTTACAACAACAATTAGAAGCTAAGAAAGAGACATATAATTGATTCTTCATCAGAGCTATTAGAAGATAACTACCTTGCTAGCATTTTTATTTTAGACTTATAATACCCTGAATTGTGGAAGAGCACTTTTCTTTTATGTCTTCCCACTGGTAATAATTTGTTAGAGTAGCCACATTACAGTAATACAGTGCCCATTTAGGGGAATAAATGGTGAAGAAATTATTTGTGGTTGGGATAGATGAATACTACATAGGGGCTGGCAAAATTGTTTATGTTCAATCTGATTGTTGAAGACTCAGGCTGTCAGCCGAGGAGGATTTTTATCCTAAGGAAGACTCTTGGCATAACTGTGCACAACAGAGATTAGTCCTGTATTTCAGATATTCCCAGGAGTGGAAGAAAAGAGGATAGAGAAGAAGAAATATTCCACACATCAATGTTTGATAAATTCATTATCTGGGGAATTTTTAGAAGATTTCACAGATTATGTTGCTACAAAAGGAAGTATTGGAGTAATAAGGCCTTGTGGGACTTTCTGGATGTGGACTAAGTACCTGTGATTAATCTAAATCTCCTCCGAGGATTGATAAGAGACTGAGAACTCACTTTATCCATATATAGGATGACAGGTAAGTGATTTATACTACAACAATCCAGACCCTGGTGAGACTGTAGAAAGAATTTAAAATCAAGAATTTTATAAAAATCAAGGATTTCACACATCATTGGAAAAAACAAAACAGCAGGGTTTGTGAGTCTCTATGGCTTCCATAGCTCCTTTCCATTCCAACATGCCATAGTCCTAGGGCCTCACTGAGGGGTTCTATGAGAATTTATGGAAACCATTTGAATACTGAATTATCTGTATTCCAAATTAACTCAGAGAAGCATATGGATGGTTGTATTTTGCTGCCTGTGGGCACCTTGGGCTGATGATGTGTTCCAGTTTAATCAAATATATCTGCAATATTGCTGTGAGCTAATGGAGAGGAATCACACACATTTCTGAAAATTGGCAAGACAAATAGGAACTTGATCTCAGTTCTGACACAAAAGATATATCTCTGACTTGTTTTTTTCCAAATCATATTTCAGAAAACAAAGGTATTATTATCAAGCTTCCCGGGGTCTATCCTTGTCTCTGTTGGCCCATCTCATTTCCTCTCTTATTCTTCCCACTTTTTAAAAAGACATAGCAGTATCTTGGCGGGAATGTAATTAATGAGTTCCATATCTGAACAGCTGGAGGTGGGTGGACCACAGGAGCCAGAAACAAGAGAGGAATTGTCAAGGGGAGGATTTCAGATCGTTTGTTAATCTCTCTTTCTACTTCTGGAGGAACACAGTGGGTGAAAGAACAGCAGGGTAGAGTTTCGCCACCATCTCACAAAGATTTGGAACAGGGAGGAACAAACAAGTAAACAAAAAGAAGCCCAGAATGAGCATTAGCAGACAAGTAGGGGAAATAGAATTAAGAATTTTAGGAGTTAAACTCAGGAAATAGTTCAAAATGAAATAAAACATGCAGCTAAATATTACAGGAATAAGTACCAAAGCGAGATAGTAGAATATTAATTTAAATCTGATATAAAACTGACCTAGATGGGGAATGAATCAGAAAACACTATCTTCCATAGAAATACATTTTCTGTTGAAGACATTGCAAGACTTGATAACTGCAAGATCCTGTTATTTCCTTATGGAAACATCACTGTTCCTATACAAGCATAGTAATTATTGTAGCCTGTTGTTGAACATGTCAAGATCAACTATCTCCTTCCATCTTTGATAAATTTCCATCTTAGATCATGTGTCTCTTGTATATCCAAAGCTGGGAAGATTAACATGTTTTTGTCAAAGGAGTTAATACGCTACAGACGCTTAGCACCTCAGAGGGAAGAATGAGATCCAAGACCCGTTGGAACTTAAGGTCATTTGGAGGTAAGATCAATTCAAGATGAAACTTTAAGTGGATGAATGTAATTGTACTGTCAATTGTATGTTCATAATAATATATTTTTGTATTGAAAAATAACATCCCATGTCATAACATTTTATAATTGCCCTGTGAATCCTCTACCCCATAATCAACCAAATATAGTTTGAAATTGGGGTGTCATTTTGACTCTGGGAAATTACCCTAGATTTGTCCTATTTTCTGAACCCCCACATATATTCAAAACTTCATTAATTTACCATTATTTCTATCTATACTCATATAACACAGAAATTTGTGTAGAAACAGCTTTACTCTCTTTAGAGAATGCTTACTCTGATACTTAATATGTACTTAAGGGAAATAGCCTTATTTACAAACAATGATAATATTTTTTATATCATGTCTTCAGATCTGATTCTTAGAAGTATACTATTCTCTAATAATTTTTTTCTACTCCTTATTATTCTGTTCATTGCTTTAAATCCTTCCTGTGAGGGTCAAACCTACTTGATCATATCAGGGTCTAACAGCTTTAGCCCTGACTAAGAACTTTCTACAGAAGAACTAAAATATCTTTGCATGCAGCATACAAGGTCAAAGGAAACTGTACCTTCTAAGCAGTATAAAAAGGGAAGGTTTTCTAATTTTCTTCCTCTTTTATTAACTGGTGTAGAGAGAGTATGTATCTATGTAACAATATGCCAAACCACGACTTGGACATATTAAAATATCATTCTATGTTTTTAACATTTCTTTGATTTGTTATCTAAGCACTAATATCAACCAAAATATAATTAGAATGTAAAAAATTTGTGTCATGGAAAGTTACAGTGATTAGGTAGGATTATAGAAGTATTTTAGTAGGCATAACATATGAAATTTAAAAAATTGAAAACAAAGGCAGACACACAAATAATAGCCACTATTTTGAAAATACCAAAATCTTTGGGCACTGTTTTTAGGAGAGAGAAGAGAATTTACTACCATTTTACCTAATAAACATAATTAATAAAAAGCAATATAATGAATATATAGCAATGTTTTTTAAGAGATATGCTAAGTTATACAACCTCAAATGTGCCATATTTAGGGGACTTGTGTTTAGTTGAGTCACAACATTTTCGTTTAACATCTGGCATGTTTCTTCAGTTTTTTATATCTCAATTTGTAATTGGAAAATAAAGTCATTTTAGTAGTTAGTCCGTAAAGTTCCTTCTGACTTGTGCACTTGGATATTTTCACTGAGCACATATGTGTGATTGATACTGTTCCTAAAATGAAGTCATGGAATTAATCTTAAAAAGTCCAAATTTCAGTGGGGCAGAACAAGAAAATATCATATGAATTAAATGTCCCGTGTGCCACATAGAGACTTGAGAGATTAGAGAAAAAGAAAGCCAGCAGTCACTGGAAGTAAGAATTCTGCACTGTATCTTGAGAAATGAATGACAACCAATCAACAAAGGAGAGAAAAATGAACATCTTAAGTGGAAGCAGAAATCACACAGTAATAGAGGCATGGAAAGGGCTTTTGTGTGAAATCAGAAGTTATTCAGAATCTGCATCAGGAATTAGAGGTCAAGTCCAGGGATAGTATCCAGACTCTTCTCTACTCTGCAGAAAGTCAGTAGTGAGACAGTCAAGAATTGTCAGTGAAGAAATATCATGACAGATTTAAAGTTTTATATAGCTCACACTATTGGGATGTTGGAAGTATAAAACTAGAAGCAAGGAAACCTATATGTAAGCAACTGTAATATAGCAAGCACGATTTTAAGAATTTAAACAAACCAAAGCAAATGTAGGAATTGGGGAGTGAAGGCAGAGTTATAGCTATTTAAGAAGTTAAATGAAGGGACACCATCAGTTTCACTTTGACACTTGCTAAATTGACAAGATGGGGGGATTCAAGAGATTCTCCCAATCGTTGTACTATTTACATAGGCAAAAAATGGGGAAACAAGATGCCTTGAGTGGCATTGGGAATTTCCAATATGGTATCAGAACTGGAAAGTGTTTTTGATGAATATTATGGTAGACGAGTTTTGGAAAATTCTAGTTATCAATATGCATGTAATGAGATATATGTTAATAATTTACAAAAGTCACTAGGCCCTTTACTTTTATTAAAAACATCACCAGATATTTTCCAATTTAATGGTTTTAAACATACAAATTTTATTTGAACACTTATGAAACTGTTTTTGTCACCAGTTTGCAAATACTTAGCATTTTATTTATTGTAATTTTGCTTACTAAGTATATGTAATATTAATTTAATTTAAGGAAACAGTGTTGGCAAGCAAGCATACATGCATACATGTGAACATACACAATCACATCCCGTTTCTCTAATTTAAGTAAATAATTTAAAATAGCTGAGGCCACACAGAAGAAAAGCAATCAATAGATTCTTTTCATTTTGCATTTTTCTCCGTTTTTTTTAATGGGAAAACAAAAAAAAAGATCTATACTCCAGGGAATGATACCCCAAGACAACAGAGTCACAAATGCTCAAGGAGGTAAGAACTCACAACTTCCTACACAGGTACACTTTTAATACAGAGGAACTGAAGGCATGCAGGCCATGTACTGCATTTGTATAGCATTGCATGTAGATTAAAAAAAAAAATAAGCAGAAAAACTTGAGACAACGGGGCCGGAGCGATAGCACAGCGGGTAGGGCATTTGCCTTGCACACGGCCGACCCGGGTTTGATCCCCGGCATCCCATATGGTCCCCCAAACACTGCCAGGAGTAATTCCTGAGTGCAAAGCCAGGAGTAACCCCTGAGCATCGCTGGGCGTGACCCAAAAAGCAAAAAAAAAAAAAAAGAAAAAGAAAAACTTGAGAGAATAATAAAGATATGAAAAAGTGTACAACTGTGGGGCAAAATTATTTAACACCTCCTTTTTAATTTCTTTTTTTTTAAATTTATTTTATTGAATCACCAAGTGGAAAGTTACAAAGTTCTCAGGCTTATATCTCAGTTACACAATGCTCAAACACCCATCCCTTCACCAGTGCCCATATTCCACCACCAATAAAAACAAAAACAAAAGCAAAAACAAAATAAACTAACAAACAAACAAAAAAACAGTATACATCCCACCCCTCACCCCCCAACCCACCCCGTACGTGAGTGATAATTTCACTTCCTTTTCTCTTTACCTTGATTACATTCCAGATTTCAACACATAACTCACTATTGTTGTTACAGTTTCCAAACAGACTCACTATTTTTGTTGGAATTTATCCCCTAAGAATACAGCTCTATTAACAGGGAAATATTTGATAATAAGTTTTCCCCTGATGAGAATGAAGAGATAAAATGTCTTCATTCAGGTTTACAATTTCTGTACTATAGTAATTAAGTCCGCGAAGATTTAAGTTTGAAAATGAATCATTTCCCTTCCTGGAACAGCATGCAGCCAAAGTTAGTTCACAGTCTCCATACATGGGTGCAAGCACTTGCTGGAACCCCAATTCCTAAAGCTGTCTCTGGTTCCCGCTCGTTCCACATCCACCGGCTCTGCAGAGGCATGGGCACCCGGCCGAAAACCCAGCCGGCCGGAGCCGAGCACTGTCCCCGGCTGGGACTGCCCGGTATCCCTCCTTTTTAATTTCTAAGGAAAAAATCTCAAATAAACAGAAACCAGCCACAAAGAAATTAAGAGATGAATTTAAAACTTTGAAAAAGCAAGTTTTTCTGAGCAGGGGAGAATTGAGATGGCCTCCCTTTCTTGCTTTTAAGGAAAAGACAAAACCATTAATTAGAAATCTTTATTTAGATTTGCAGACATGCTAAAGTGTCCCTCAGAGCACAGGTCCAAGAGGGACTGTTTTTTTTTTTCTTTTAAATCACTTTAGGGTGTCCACTACCTTCAACATACCCTTCTTAAAATCCATATCTCTATCCTTTCTGTCCCATAAAATCTCCTCATGATCATGCAGTTAAGATGATTACTTTAAGAACACGAGCTCACACTTTTCAACCTGCCTGATTGTTACCAATGAATCTCTTTCTCTGCCTGTTAGAATACCTCTCAATGGATTTATCCCTTGAGAGCAGAGAAATCTGATCTTCAATCTTTATTATTATCTGTATCATCACTGCATCATTGTCATCTTGTTATTCATCAATTTACTGGAGCGGGTACCAGTAACGTTCATTCGTCCCATTTGTCCTTTCGTCCCATAATGTCCATTCATCCTAAGTCCTGAGATTTTAGCAGCCTCTCCATACTCATTTTTCCCAACAATTGGAGGCTCTTTTCAGGGTCAGGGGAATGAGACCTGTTATTGTTACTGTATTTGGCATATTGAATACTCCACAGGGAGCTTGCCAGGCTCTTCTGTGTAGGTGGGATACTCTCGGTAGCTTGCAGGGCTCTCTGAGAGGTTTATGATGATGTATCGCATGGCCGCTTCACGGCTGAGTGGTCCAGGAATATGTTCACTCATGCTTGAGGCTCAGCCTCAAGTGGAAAGTGGCTTGGAGCGTGGTGGCGGTGGGGAAGTGTAGGTCGGCTGCTGGGGTTGGGTCCCTTGGGGTGGGGAGGGCTCTCAACTGTCCCCCCTGGGGCACCCTTGGGGCAGAGTTCTTTTCCTTTATGATTATAATGGAAATATTTGGGAGAAAACCAATAGCTTTTGCCAATACAACACTTTATGCTTGTTTCCAAAAAAGTCATTGCTTAGAAACTTACATGAACTTCTGACATGCTAGCAGGATAGAAACTTGTTAAGTATGTTGTGAAGTTATTTTAATTATTTCATTATAATTTGAAATATATATGTTATGGTAATCTAAGTTAACCACTTTTCCTGAGTTATTCAATATGCCCAGTAAAGTAATAACTTTGTTGTTGCAGAGAAAAAAAAAGACTTCTATGACTCAGATACAATCCCAGGAGAGACAAAAATGAAAATTGTATGGACAATAATATTCTTCCATTTTAGGGATTGTGTTTGCTTCTCTGAGATCACTGGCACTTTCTGTGAAGGTTGACAGTGGATAAGAGGTGGAACACAAGTTATATGATGCAGCTTAGTAGAGATGAGTAACCATCAGTGTTGTTGAATCTACAACTCATAATGTCCCATTTAATCCTTTTGTACACTAGTACTTACTTCCTGGATAGAGAGGTTCTCTGCTTATCAAACATGGGCATGGAACCCAATTGTCTGTGGTGCTCTTTACCCATAAAGCTGTTTGGGATCCATTTGCAGAAGTTGTTTCAGTGCTTGAGCATATGCATTCTTAAAAAATAACAAAAGGCACAGCCAAGTTTGAAATCCAGGGAAAGAAAAGATAGAAGAAAAGGGGGTCAGGATGGAAAATAAAAGGAGAGAAACCATATAAACTAATTTTGATCAGTTCTTACCCCCATGCTTTGGGATCAGAGCCTATAACATTCTAGTTTGGGCTATTTCCTTTCTAGTGTCCAACCTAAGTAGAAGCCCCTGTGGTAAGCTTATCCCCACAGTGAATCTGATCTGTCACATTCTGCAATTTAGTAGAAGCAGTGGGATACAGAATGATACCCTAAGAGTATCACAGACGACTGTTGCCAAATTCTGAACTCTACTGAAGTTGAATTATACAAGATTAGGAAATAAAATGAAACAGAGTATAGAAACCTATATTTTGCAGGGGTGAAATATTCAACTACAATGATGGGAACATATGTTGTTGAATGAACTTTTAAAACAACTAAAGACACTACATTTCCAGCTATGAGATAATATTGCTTAAAATCCTCTAAAAGGTCTTTAATTGAATATCTATTAATGAGTTTTCTTTACTGCTGCAATGAATCTTTCATTTGAGAAGGACACAGGTGAGATTCTCTTGATTTACACTCATGCCACCTAGTTTATTCATTTACCTTATGATACTGTGTAGACTTATTTTTGCAAATAATAAAAACTGAAAGATTTGAGAGTATCTTTATCCCTTAGTAAATATTCAAGCAGGTCTACTGGTCAAGACTTTTGCCTTCCTCTTTCTTCCACTTAGATGGCAATTTATATCAAGATGACTGTAGACTTTTCCTGCTAGATCTTGATTTGATGTTTTGTATATTAATCAAAGATAATTAACAAGGGTTTTGCTCTAAGAAGTTTTACCTCTATATAATATTCAATTTATTTTATCTAGTTATATTTATTAGTGAGGTTTAGGTAGAAGTGGCAGCTGGCTCCAAAGGAGTCAATATAAATAAACTCTCTTCCCAGAAACAGCCACACCTCCATCAATGTAATGTTTAGTCTTAAATGCAATTACAAAATTTGAAAACACAGTAGATTATTTTTTTAAAGAATTTGGTTTTGGGCCTACACCTGCCTATGCTCAGGGTTTACTTCTGACTCTGTACTTAGCTGTACTAGGTATAACTCCTGATAGGGGTCGACGAACGATGTGGGATGCCAGCACTCAAATCCAACGTAAAGTATGGTTATGTGTAAAGTAATTTTATTACCTCTCTGGCTCCCAAAATATAATTTAAAAAATAATTTATAAGAACTTCATAAGCATAGTCACAAATAAAACTGGTTCTACCTCAGGATATTAAATGGCAAAGTTCCCAATAATAATGAACTAATTAACTAATTAATATAGATACCTTTATTCATTTATTTTTGGGCTTTGAACCACACCTGGGGATTATGCCTAGTAGTGCAGGATGGTAAGCAGTGCCAGAGACTAAACCCAGGTATGCTGCATGAAAATCATACTTTCAGTCTGTTGAGCTATCTCTCCAGCCCCCTAGAGTAGATATTTAATGCATACATATGCTTTCCTGCCTTTTCACTTCTGTTCTCAGTGCACAGGCATTTCTGAGCTAACTCCTCTTCTCATTAAATTCAATGTCCACTGATACTTCTTTAAGAAGCTTCTATTTTATAGATGAAATTTAAATAACTTCATGATAATGCAAACATTTACATTGCATGTAATGTAAATACTATTTATTATGCTTCTTGCAACTCCAGGGCTGAAAAAAAATGCAATAATTCTGCATGTGTTCACATGATATTTTAAAATAAAATGTGGTTGCTGACACTTTGGGTGCCTCGGGAGGTTGATCCAGAAATGAAAATCTGAACGGAGAAACATAATCAGTAAGTGTTCTTGTGGAATCAAAACCCATGGAAGGGAAAAGAGAAAAGAAAACTGGTTTTAAGATGAAGGTAGAACTGTGATACAATGTCAAAGGAGCAGAAGACAACCCTATGAGTGATATGAAATAAACTTGACAGTTGAAATTTGTCAAGAGTATAATGTATTTGTCTAGGTTGCTTAGGGCCTCAGAGGGCAAAATGGGAAATAATCTTATGATCTTTCAGCTGAAGCATTCCATGTAAGGTGCTAGCTGTTATGACTTTCTGCCCATCATCCTCCAGGCACTGTAGAGAAGTGACTGTACATTCTTAGGAGGAGGGGAATCCTGGCAGTACATTCTTGAGTCAACGATATTACCTTTAGTGATTCAATGATGATTGAGGGGCTCAAACTTTTCCATTCACTATAAGAAAGTTTAGCTAATACACCAAACTTTATATAAATGAAAAGAGTGAATGAATTATGTTTGAGGGTTAATACTAATTAATTTGATACTGGTATCACTGTTATCCCGTTGCTCATCGATTTGCTCGAGTGGGCACCAGTAGTATCTCCATTGTGAGACTTATTGCTACTGTTTTTGGAATATTGAATACACCATGTTTAGCTTGCCAGGCTCTTCCGTGTGTACGAGATACTCTCGGGCTCTCTAAGAGGGTCAGAGGAATCGAACCTGGGTTGGCCATGTGCAAAGCGAACGCACTACCCACTGTGCTATTGCTCCACTGATACTGGAGAGTTTAGGACCTATTAACTGTTAGGAAAGTGATTTTCTTTCTCTGGATTAGAGGCCCTGATGAACTTACTTTTAGAAATAAGATAGTAGCATTGAAATTCAAAAATCAGACATTTAATGACACCACCTCTTATGGGCATCTTCATTAAAAATAAAATGAGATTATATATTTTGTTTATATATGTGAATTTACATTTACACTTTTCCTTGTTATTGTTCATTTCACTAGATGCTGGTTGACTATGGTTAGTCCATTTGGTGAATTGAGGCATATATTTAAGTGGAAATATTTTTAATTGCATGGGCTTTCTACAAAAAACAAGATAAAATTCCAGGTTTTACAAGAATTTTTCACAAAGAAATTCTGAGAACTATGCAAAGATGGGCCCTACATAGTTTGGGATATACAGGGATCAACTTTCTCCACCAATGATGGAAACTGAAAATCTAATATGACAGAAAGTGTCTTAATGGGAGTCTTCAATGGTACATAACAGGTATAAAAACCATATTGAGTTATCTTGTACATAATCCCCAATTCAATGTTTTTTTTAAGTCACAAATTCTGGCTTCTAATTGTATATAAGTATTTTTGATAACGTGAGGTTTCCTGGCTGCTTTGGCTTTGTGATAAAGCTGAATGAGAGGAGTCCTGAAATGTCACTTGGAATGAATTTATTCGAAGAAATATAGTCAGTTGCAAAAACTGAAAGCTTGATTTCCCTTCTAGTTACTCTATAAAAGATGGTCAGAAGGTCAAGGTTTTTCCAGCAATATTTTGGAGTTCCTCTGTTTATCTGTAAACTCTCCTCTGCCACTGCATTTTTTCTGCAGATATCAGCATATTCTCCACAAACCTGCTGATTGCTTACATTAGCCTGTGGTATTCATCTCAAGTGCTCATCAAGCACCATTTGTCTCCTCTGAGCTTCTGTTTTCTTTTAATGCTTTTACCTTCCTCTTTAAGCTATAACCTAAAGGTTTTTCTGTAAGATTCTTTTCAGTGTACTGGACATCACACAATTATTTTCTCTTTTGGTTGGATTTCCTAAAGCTTTCTGGGAAGTCACTTGATGTTTTGTCATTAAAAGAACTTAAGGAAGAAGAAAAGAGGAAGAGGAAATATATAAAGATCTTCCTTTTTTTCTGGGTCTCACAAGTAATGTTTTGATGAAGATCATACAAAAATTATTAAAGGAGAACTGATAATGAGCAATGCAAAATTAAGATCAAATATGCCTTTTCATAACTTGCTAACAGGAACAATGAAAACATCAAGGGGGTGGGAAGAAAGGAAGCAAAAACAGGCTACAGGAAACTTGTAAGTAAGAAATATGGTATGAGTATACTGAATCCAGTGACAAAAATGAAAGAAAAATGCCTTAACCCAGCCCACCCCCTTCCTGGCCCAGCTAGCACAGGAACACAAGGAACAGACTCATTTACCACCATAGAGCTTCCATGGGCTACGTAGGGAGTACCATGGGGGGGGACAATTTGTTAGATCTGATTTGCAGCCTTTCTTCATCTAATGCTCTCCCCCCAGCCCCCTAGCTACTGAGTTATTTCTAGATTTATGAGCATCACCACTGAGTTGATAGCCAAGGGAAGATACAAAGATACTGAATGGTCTGGTTACTTAGATGGGATTCGGGAAAAATCTTCAGTAGGAAAACAAATTTAAATTTTCTAGATGGACTTTTTGAATCTGTTATGGTCCCAATGTTCTTCATGAGACATGTGAATTCATGAAGCAGATCGCAGAAATTTCATATTACTCCAAAAAAAGTAACTTCCTTGTAACTTTTCTGTGCAAACAGAATGTCAATAGAGAAGTTTTAAAATTTAGACATATTGACTCCTGATGGCTGTCAATATACCCATGTACCAATATTTTTCTCAACATGCTGTTGCATGTCGGGTTTTGTTGGTGAAAGTTGATTCACAACTTTCTTATTATAATTTTTTGAGAGTCACAATTTTCAGATGCTGAGAGAACTTTGAAGAATTAAAGGACTTGTTCAAGATCACACTGACGTTTTTCAGCTCAGCAAAAGTTACCTAAGAAATGTTCAAATTTTGGTTTGAACATATTAATTTAAGAAAGGGGGTACACACATCGGAGGCCTGAATATTAAGCAATAATTTTCATTTAAACAATTGATATAGTTCTTATATACTTTCGGATTAGATATCAAAGATTTGCTTAATCCTTTAATTTGAATACTAAGATCATGACACATAGCACTCTATCTTTGGCTATCATTAGGGGGGGTTATTATATAACTGTAATGTAAATATAGAGGAATAAGTAAATTAGGATTCAGAATTCTCAGTCAAGCCACAGAATGCCTATTTAAATTTGAATTTCAAACAAACAGTGAATAATATTTTTAGTACACATCTATTTCATGCAATATTCAAGGTATGTGGATCTAAAACTACAACATTCTATATTTTATTTGACAACAGGGTTGATCTTTTTTTTTTTTTTTCCAACAGGGTTGATCTTGTTGCCCTAATAAAATGCGTTAAACTGAAACCATTTTTTTTTCCTGGCCATTCTTGAAGATAGCTTTTGTCTGGTCCAATGGTGAAAGGGAGCACAACTGCTTTGAGTTTATTCTCTATTAAGGCGCCTTGATCCAAGCGTTCCTCTTCTACCTAACCCCCTTCACAAAATATATGTACTAGAGAACTGGAATGCTTTTTAAAACCCTGGGTTTCCTGTTTAGCTAATAATTGTATCACGTTTGAGCCCAAAAGAAAAAGCAGTGTTTTAAGACTGTATCTCAGCCAAGATGCACTTGAAGTAAGACAATACACATATTCAGAGACTACTGGTCCTCAGCCCCAGCCAGTGCATAAGGGTCACAGAGGAGATAGGCATGCTTCAGCAGAGAAAGGTAATGCTCTCGATCATTTCTAATAAACAGGACTGCTCTGCTCCATCGTTTCCTCTATGTAATACAGGGGCTCTTTCTGATGTAGCATGTACATATAATGAACCAAACCACTTAAAAGTGCTTTCTTGAAAGTGTGCTGCAAAGCACTGCAAGAGCCTGAAGGGCTTAGAGAGTCATTTCCAGCCATGGATTTCAAGAGCACTTATAATTTAAATTAGTTCTCAGAGTCTTCTGGATTTCCCAAACAACTCATGTTATAAGTGACAAGCTGTGGAAAAAGTTGACCAAGTACAGCACATTTTAATCAGCGAATCAATATGCTGCCTACGAGTGGCCATGCATGGACTCCTGAGCACATCTCAAGAAAGCTGCCAAGGGCCACGACTTTAACCAGTTAACATGTCGGACAATATACCTCATTACCTCATCGTTCACGGGCTCCCGTGAAGGTTAAAATACAAAAGTTTACACCCACCCACTTTTTGAAGGCATTCTGATGAAATAGCCTTGTGCTGAGAATTTTGCTCACACAGTGTCCTTTAGGAGACTGACCCTGAACAGAGCTGACCCAAGCAATACTGACAAAAATATCTCAGGAATCATCAACAGCATTTCTTACTCTCCTCCATTTGGACTATTTCAGAATCAGTTTCATAGTAAGAGTTAAGAAGTTCTGAGTGTATATATCATTTCTCAGGGTATTTTTTCTTCCCCTGGACTACTGCTTGGGATTTCCTTTTTACCAATTAAAAATTAGAATAACAAAAGTATAGGTAGGTCAAGAAGAGCCAGGAAGGTAAAACATGAAGATAATACAGGAAAATGCTAGATATGTGTTAATTTTGTAAATATACTCTTAAAACAAGTAATTATGTTGTCATGAACTGGAGTGATAGTACAGGGGGTAGGGCATTTGCCTTGCATGTGGCCTATCCAGGTTTGATTCCTCCGTCTCCCTTGGAGAGCCCGGCAAGCTATCGAGAGTATCCCACCCGCACTGCAGAGCCTGGCAAGCTACCCGTGGTGTATTTGATATGCCAAAAACAGTAACAAGTCTCACAATGGAGACATTACTGGTACCTGTTCAAGCAAGTCGATGAATAACAGGATGACAGTGCAACAGTGCCACAGTGCTACGTTGTCATATCAAATATAGCAACTGACATAATCACTGTCTATGTTAATGTGCAAAGTCACAATTCACAAAAATGTTTCATATACATCACGGGTAATCTCACCAACAGATTCTCACTGTTTAACTGTCAGTGTATTTCCTTATGCTTTTATTTCACTTTTTATATATGTGCATTTTATAAAGGTGGTTATATTTAATTTTTAATTATACATTCTCCTTTTTCATGTAACAGAATTTTGATATTCGTCACATAATTAAATATATATCCAAACAATTTTGTAATAAGTGCCTTTTTGTTTCTATGACTGTACTCACCCTCATTTAACCATTTCTCAGGCTGAGCATTTTTATTAAGTATACCTTTTAGTACAACAATAGTAGAGGTAAAAGTTTAACCAGGAGGATAGGAGGAGGCTAAAAGGCAGTAAAATATGATATATGAAACCAAATCAGCAACAGAAGTGTAAACCACACTGTCAAAAGTTTTATATATATATATACATATATATATGTGTGTGTGTGTGTGTGTGTGTGTGTGTGTGTGTGTGTGTGAGTGTGTGTGTGTGTGTCTCTTCCAGAGGCAGGAGGGAGTGTGGAAAGGAAAAAAAGAGAAACTGGTGGAAGGAAGTTGACATTGGTGAAGGAACTGGTGTTAAAACACTGTATGTCTGAAATGCAATCATGAGTATCCTTGTAATTTGTGCTGAATTAATTTAAAAAATAGTTCCAAGAATATTTAATCATGCTTAATTAATAAACATAAAATTTCCCTTACCATATTTCTGATTCTTTTCCTAGAATATATCTCAAAAAGATTAGGGTTATCATAACACTACGACTCTTGATTTATTGCTGAAATACATTTTAGAAATTTTGCTTCAATTTTATACTTTTATAAGGCATTTCAACTTTCAACTAATTACAAGTTCTATTTCCTTTTTAAAAAATTCTTATACATATACAAGCTGTGGACTGGAGAGATTGCTCAGTCGGTAGTGCATTTGCCTTGCATGTGGCAGACCCAGGTTTGATCCCTCTGTCTCTCCTGTCTCTCCCGGCAAGCTACAGAGACTATCCCACCCACACAGCAGTCTGGCAAGCTGCCCATGGTGTATTCGATATTCCAAAAACAGAACAACATGTCTCACAATGGAGATGTTACTGTTGCCTGCTCAAGCAAATCAATGAACAACAGGACCACAGTGCTACACAAATTGTAAAGTTTAATTTTTTTCTTTTCTTCTTGTTTTTTGGGCACATTCAGTAATGTTCAGGACTGATGCCAGGCTCTGTGCTCAGGGATCACTCCTCGTTATGCTTGGGGACTACTTGGGGTACCAGGATCAAAATATGAGTAGTCCATTCCTACTTTCATATTAGTTTTAGTTCAGTAGTGTTAAGTGTATTTCCATTGAAGGGCAGTGGGTCTCCAAAATTCTATTACCTTACAACTGAAACTGTCCTCATGAAACAACTCCCAATTCCTTCTCCACCCTGACAAACACAACCACCCTGCTCTTTTGTCTATATAAATTGGGAAACTCTGAGTACCTCATAAAAGTGGAACTAAACAGTATTTCTTTTTTTGGTTACAAATTTATATAGCTTATCACAATCCAAAGCTCAAATTTTAAAGCCCTGTCAAATAATTCTACACAAAAATAAATACTGGGTCCAAACAGTGTATTTAAACTGGACAACCTGGCTTATATTGTGTGTTCCTACACATATTTAGGTATCCAGAGATCCTGAATGGTCATCATGCTGTGTACATACCTTCCAAGAGGCAACCAACCACAAAAAGGGAAAGGGGACCTTATGGATCTAAGGAAAGACTTAAAATTAAAATGGTCTTTTATCCTGACAAGATGACAAATGGGTGTGGGATTTTGGATATTTTCCCCAAAACGCGCTCTGAAAGGACATAGATGAAAGGAACAGAGGTTAAAAGCCACCGACGTTTCAGAAAGGAAATCAGGGTCCGGGGAGATAGTACTTGGCTTAAGGTGACCCAAGTTCAACCCTTGACACCACATGGTTCTCCAAATATCTCCAGGTTCTCTAAATATCTCCCAAAGCCCTCTGGGTACCTCCTCTGGTGGAACAGGAGGCTCCTGAGCAACATGATGCAGGAAATCCTCTGCACTACAAGGTCCAATTAGCACCCTCTTCTCGGACATTGAACTCCCCACCAGATTGGCCAAGAATTATTAAAAATAATTATAACAATAATAATAAATTAAATAAAAACCATAATCCTCCCTGGAAAACTAGAGGTTGAGGGAACTGACGTGCGTGTGTTCTGATGTTTGCGTGTGACAGGAATAAACTGCTGCCTCATAGCAGGAAGATCCTGGTGCAGTCCCAGTCCAACTTCTACTTTCTGTTCAGTTTGTCCCATATATTTTCTGGGAAAATATCTTTGCTTCATCATCAGGAATTTACTTCTTTTTTTTTTTGTCATCAGGAATTGACGGACAAAAAGGGTTATATAACAAAAGAGCATATTCCCCCAAAAGAAAGATAACATATTGGATGTCATATGCAACCACAAGTCAAATTCTGGGAAGAGAAATTTTAAAATGGTGTGTAATACACATGTGCAAAGAAATTGGCAATGTGTAGCAACAGTGATAAGTCATAAACTAAAGGAACTTATTATCTATATTTAACATGAACCTGTTAGCTATGTAAAGTATAAAACTTAAACTTAAGAACACAGTATATACAGTAGATTAATATCCCTGAATATAAAACTCTTTAATTTTGGAAATAGTCTTAGGAACTACCTGAGGTTGTATCAGGGATGAACACAGGCAAGATATAAAAGATAATAGGCATATAAAATAAAGCAGAAAAATATCAGGTCAGCATTAAACTTGTTTAATAACATGGAAAACATTTAAGTCAATGGAATTATGTTTGGAAAGACTCAAACATGGAAGAAATAAACAGAGGAGGTCTTACTTGACCTATAAATAAATAAATAAATAAATAAATAAGCAAGGAGAAGTGACCATAACAGAATAATGAAAGATAGACTTTTCATTAACTTTATCATCTATATAAAGAAAAAAGTTGGAGCATTTTAGGGTGGGTGTGATAGTCTAGCAGGGAAGGCATTTGTGTTGTGTGCACCAGGCCCAGGTTTGATCCTTGGCATCCCATTCAGGCCCCAAAGCACTGCTAGGAGTGATTCCTGAATGCAGTGCCAGAAGTAACTCCTGAGCATTGCCAGGTATGACCCAATAAAGCACCCCCACCGAGAAATTGTATCATTTTAATACCTTTTAATACCATTTTCAATGGTAAAATCAAAATTATTAAAGAACTAATGTGGAAAACAAAAAATAATTTTAGAAAAAAATATGTGAGAACATCATGATGTACATATGAAAAAGACATAAAATTACAAAAGTATGGAAAATATTTTAAATTTATTAGTTTATTACATGAAAACTAGTACTTAATTTACAAAAAGGATACCAAGAGGAAAAAGCACAAATATAATGGCCTGTTTATCAAAACCCTTTAGTATTATAGAAATAGGAATGTAAACAGTGATGAGCTATTTCTTTATGATCAGATATTGAAAAGCTGAGTTATGCTTCTTGTCTGGAGCTATAGCACAGAAGTAGGGCGTTTGCCTTGCACATGGCCTACCCGGGTTTGATTCCTCCACCCCTTTCGGATAGTATCTAGCTTGAAGGCCAGAGCCTGGCAATCTAACCATGGCATATTCAACATGCCAAAAACAGTAACAAACAAGTCTCACAATGGAGATGCTACTGGTGACTGCTCAAGCAAATCCATGAGCAATGGGATGACAGTGACAGTATGTTAGAAATATGGTGATAAACTCTAGAAATACACCTTTGTTATGATTGGCAATAAACATAGATATCTAGTATAGTGATTCTAGAGTTAAGTTCAATAATTCCACATCTAGAATACATCTCTGAATGGGTACCTACACCTATAAAAATGTTCTTAGTTGTGGTGGGGGGCTGGTGAGTGCAGGTTAACAACAATATGAGTCTGTCTTTGGAAAAAATCTTGATCAGATTTTAATCTAAAATTTAATGCAACAGTGAGCAACAATAAGAGGGATTTATACATAGCAACATAAAGAGGCCTTTTAAACATTATGTCTAGCAGATGAAGACACTAAATAAAAATGTTTCTTAGTCTTTTAGGGCTTTTCCGCTGAGTATGAAAAAATGGGAGACCATTTTTCAGTTTTGGAGGCTAGGAAGCCTAAGACCTAAGCATGGATATATTGTGTTTTGGAGAAAACTGGAATTCTAATTCACTGCTTTTATCACTGTAACTTCCATCATACAGAAAGTGAAAAAAATCTCTCAGGAACCTCCATCAGTACCACATTCAAGTGAGATATTCTCTCTTTTAGGATAAAGGCTCCTTCTCCCAAAGTCTTTCTCCTGAAGATTCCATCTCTGATTACCATCACATTGAGCATTCAGACACCACATATGAAAGTCTGCATTTTCCAAATATCTAAATTATAGGAAAGAAGGAAAATAAAAAAGGATAACATCAAATAGAATACCTGTAGAAATTAAAGTTACATTAAATATTAAGAAACAACACTGCCTATAAATAAAACATCCAAATAAGCAATTACATCAAACTTATCAGAAAGTTTGTTAATGGAATGAGCATGGCATAAAATCGGCTCTGGTGGAATATAAATGATGAATTTATTTACATATCCTTTTCACAGACCAAAGATAATAATGAAACAAGACTTAGGAACCTAAATGACTCAATTCTTTACATCAACAGATAAGTGAATGCAAAGTGACACTGAAAAAATCTACTTTTTCACAGACACTGGAAGAGCTTTATATGCAATCACGCATTGACTTTACACATCATCAGCTGCACGGAGAAATGTATGGCTTCCCCTGTTTACCAAATGATGAAATAATGTTTCGTAGAGAGAGATTAATGTGGCATGGTCTCACTACATGTCTGGGTCAGACCTTCTGGTCTTTGAATGCCTACATTTTTGACACTATTACAAACTGCCTTGATGAAATCTTTCCATGGTGAGGTAGTGTTGACCCCAGAAGAATGTATACACACACATAGATGTATGTATTGTGCCACTGTAATCCCACAGCTGAAGCAAGGTTTGGGTATTGTTCTCCTTTGGGATCTACCATACCACCACCTCACAGCAGATGTCAATAAGAAGGACAAAAGAATACCAGTCACACACAGCATCAGGAAGTGGCTTCCTCCAGTCCCTTTGAAACATGTCAGATGGCTCTTATTGTGCATGGTACAAACAAGCTGATATAATATAAATATTTAAAACTAGCACATGCTGATTCATGCTCCAAATAAAAATAATAATAATTTGGCCTAGAAAAAAATAAAATTATCTACCAATAAAGAAGCATAGAAATTACTATTGAGAGGAAAGTGAATTGCTGATCTGGTGCCAATTTTAATATGAGAAAATAGACTACCTCTTGGAGGAAAAATTTCCCATGCCTTCACATCTTACTCCCACTAAGTTAGCATGCGGCGAAAGCATGTGGTGTTAGTAAATCTTATTTCTTGTTCCTTGGATTACTATTAAAATTGGGTTATGAAAAGTGCCTCTCATGAACACAGGGACTATTGCTAGTAATTAGAGGGAAGAACAATAACGGCTGCCTTTCTTATGAGGTTAGTTTACAATTAGCAGTAAATGCCATGGCGCCGATATGTGTAGTAGGGGACCGGGCACTAGAGAATTTGAGAGAGAAATCAAATGTTGTAAGCAGAAAACAAAATTGGAATAACCTTGCATTATCAGTACTTCTCCTTAATAACAAGGGTAAACACAGAGTCTCATCCACTGGAAAGGAACGATTAAGGCAGCATGCCTTATCAATCTGCCACGAGAGACTCAAGGGATCAGAATTAAGTCCAACAGGGTCACTGCATGATGTGATGATAATGTGCAAATACAGTCTATGCAATAAGATCCCAGCAACTGGAATAACTGTTTCATAACACATCTAACACACAAGGATGAAGAATGTCAGAATAAATACTCCTAAGGAAACTGGAGTCTGCCACATAATAATTATCAGGGTCTGGTTTAGTTTGTGTGTATTTGTGAGCCTCTCTCACAGCTACTGTATTAGTTTCTTGCAGTTATGTCACTCAAATTTGTAGATTAATCTCCAGAGGGCACAAAGATTCCTTCTGAACTGCAGAGATTGAAGTTGGCCAATTTAATATTTGCATCTTATTGGTAAAGGCTCAAATCCATTTGATGAAGGGTGACAAGAGTGGAAAGCTATGCAGAATAAACCTAAGCTTCTGTCTGATTTTTTTTCAATATTCACCAATTACCCCAGTCTACTTTGTTCTCAATGTCTCAAATAATAAAGACAGTTGAGGCAATGATTTACATTACCAAAAAAAAAAAAAAGTTTTCAACTTTGCCATGGAAAAAGATACAGAATTTTAGATAATGAGGAAGATTTCACATGTCCTATTCTTTATTTTATTTTTTGTTTCTGAGCTACTCTAGCAGTGCTCAGGGCTTACTCCTGAACTCTGTGCTCAGGGGTCACTCGTGATGGGACTCATTGAACCAAGGCTGGTCTCTTGCAAGGTGAGGGCCTTAATCCATGAACTCTCATTCTAAACCTGTTTACTTCATCCTTTATATTTTATGTTTTTTCTGGAAAAGGGGAATACTACCTATAAGTCATGACTAAGAGTTTCTCTAAGAGTTAGATGGAAAAAATAAAACAAGGAAAAGAAATACAACAGTTTAAAAGCATGAATTTTAAGAGCTCGTAACATCATACTGTCATGTGCTACTATTTTCTCTCTATATTTACTTTGCCTTGATTTAAGCTCCTGAGATTTTTGCACGTCAAAAGAAATATGCAACTTCTTGAGCAATTTTTTAAAATCTGAGATAAATTGAAGTTAATAATAGATTATTTTTAATAAGATCTGGAGCAATATTACAGAAGGTAGAGCACTTGCCTTTGATGCAGCTGACCTGGGATTAATCTCTGGAAGCCAATATGATCCACCAAACTCTGCCAGGAGTCATCCCAGAGAGCACAGAGCCATGAGTAAGCCATGAACTTTGCTGGGTGTGGCCCCAAACAAAAATGAAAAAAATGCTCTTAATAATAGTAGCAATTATTTATTCAATAGTTAAAGTGATGCTAAGGTACACTGTATGTATTTATACATATTATCATTTTCAGCCAGTCTCTGATTCCTCATTATTGGCCTCATTTTCTATATAAGAATAATAAAGCCTTGACAAGTTTAATTATTGAGCAGTTTAATAGCTACTGGATGGCAATGCCTGAGAGATCTAAAAGTTGATCCTGATGGCAGCATGCCTACTATGCTACTATAACAGGTATAATGACTCAATTGACAATGGCAATCAATAGGGAAAAATGGGCTGTTCTTTCTAATGTTCATCAAATATTTTAAAACTCACAGATAATTAAAATGCTGTATCAAATTCACTTTGATCTAGAATTGCATTTTTTATCACTAAAAAGAAAAAAAGAATATGGAAGTAGTAAGGTTATACAGAGCCTCCAGACAAATAGCTTAGTTTAATTTCCTGTCATACAGATAATTAAGCGCAAAATAGGTCCCTAAGGTAATTAAAAACACAATAAACCTAATGAAACAAGGGTTGCATCCTGGTTAAAGAGGGAAAAATAAAAGTCATAAATCACTAGCAAATCATGAGCTCCACAACAAGTGGAGTTATGTAACAAAACCTGATGGAATTCTTCAGGGTCAGAAGAGGAACTGCACTGTGAACAGCAACAAGTCTGCTACTATCTTTTCATAGGATGCTGGAGGTATTACATACACCCAAAGGCTTAGAAATTGAAGTGCCACATCAGGTTTCTTGTATCATTGTGCTACACATATTTTGTGCTGTTACGTAGTTTGTGCTGCCCATATTAGAAAAGTTTTCAAGGGATACTTCTAAGGCATCTTTAGGAGTTGCGAAGTCCAACCTTTCTGTAGGAAAAGAAACTCACTGCCTCTCTACATTTCCTTGAGTTTAGGTGAAGTTACAGAAATAGGAGAAATTAAGCTCATATGATCACTGTCATTTTACCTTAGATTTACTGAGATTTGACCATACCAACTGTAAACGACCCAAAGGCTGCTGAAACACTGTTGAGCTATATTTTCATTTGTTCTTACTAATGTGGACCATTGCAGAGAGTCTCTTGCCTGCGCGCCTGGCTGTCTTCCCAGGGGCCCCTCAGAGGGGATGGGCTTCAGCTTCCCTCGCCGCCCAGAGCAGAGCTCCTGGTGGCTGAAGACCTCTGGAGCCTAGCCACAGCCATGCTCAAGGCCCTCTCCACACATTTGGATGAGCCTCAAGCATTAAGGTACTGGCAGAGGAACCCAGGTGTGTGGGACCTGGGCTGAGACCTCCAAGGCTGCTCAGATCGGGACTGGGCCTCCTCTGCCCAGATTTCCCATTTCCCAGTAGCTAGGCGGTCACACCCAGGGACTGCCCCCGTGCCCTGTAATCGCATCCACGGCCAGCATCCCAAGACTTAAAAGCAAGCTCCCAGAAGTGTGCAGCCGTTTCAAGACCGAGCAATATCTTCTAGTCTGCTTCTCCCTCTAGGAGAACCTGGCAAACTACCGGGAGTTTCCTGCCCACATGGGAGAGCCTCGCAAGGTCCCCATGGTGTATTCATATGCCAAAACCAGTAACAATGCTTGGTCTCAGTAGCCTGACCCTGAAAGAGCCTGCAATGCAGCATCGTTGGGAAGGAGGAATCAAGAGAGGCTTCTAAAATCTTAGGGCTAGGATGAATGGAGATGTTACAGAGACTGCTCAAGAAATTCGACGATCAACGGGATGATGATGATGATGATGATGATGATGATGATGATGATGATGATGATGAATGTAGACCACCCACCCAAATCACCAATCCTTTTCTATTTTGATAGGTTAGACTGAAAAATGAGATAATTTCATGTGAATAATTAAAGTTATATCTATTTTTCAATTGATTTAAGGGGCTGGACATATTTTGCAGTGAGTGGGTGCCTGCCTAATATGCATCCAGGTTCAATCCCAGCTACCACATATTGTCCTCCAACCCCTACAGGAGTAATGCCTGAGTAAAAAGCTGGAGCAGGTGTTAGTAACATCTCCATTCATGCCTTTCAAGTGCTAGTGTAGTCCAATGGCGTCTACCCGCTCCAAGAACACGAAGAGCCTCAACTTAAGTTTTATGACAAAGAAGTCTGACCATCTTGTAGGTGGGCAACCATGCATTCTTTTGACATCCTGTGGAATTCAGTCGGTAACAGCTCTAGTCCAGCAGTCATCTCTAAGTTGCATCTGTCTGGCCCATCTGATTTTCGACGCTTTGGCAAATGAGACAGTGTCCCTGATTCTTGATCGTCAACGGAGTTTGGAACTCCGGATTCCTTCTCTCACTTGAGTGAAACATGACATTCCAAGCATAGCTCTTTCAATTCCTCTTTGGGATAACTGAACAGCATTCTCATCCTGTTTTCGTAGGGCCCAGGTCTATGAAATATGTACATATGTATGTATATACGCCTCAGAGACCCAAAAACAAAATACAAAAAATCAACTTAATGATTTAAGTTGCTAATTAAAACCTCAAGTTGGGATCCTGAAAAAACAGTCAAATAAAAAATATGAGGTTGAAGCTGCAACAACTTACCTTTTAATGTGTCTGTCAAGAGCCAGGGTGGGGAGGGTTGGGGGTGGGGGATGGGATGTGGGAATGCTGGTGAAGAGAAGGTGACACTGGCAGGATTGATGTTGAAATATTAAAACTTAATTTCAATAACTTTGTAAGTCACAGTTCCTTAAATAAATATATTTTTAAAAAATGCTTAGATAAAATAAATATGAAAGGATCCATTTTTTAAAATAACTGTTCTTTGGTTCATAGTACTACGGAATTTCAAGGGTTTCTCTTCATGCTTCGACAAGTGTGGAATTGTCAGTCCTCCCTCTAGTAGAGAAAGTGCCCTTGATAAGGCATCAAACACCAGGGTTAAAACTCCAGCTGTGCACTCAGTGCTGTGAAATTGTGGGCAAGTTTCCTAAACTTTTTGGACCTCTATTTTTTCTTCTTAAAAACAGACATGAAGTGTATTGCCTCATAAAGTATGTTAAATATTAAAGAAATCAATGCCTTAGAAATGTTCAGCCTGAAATCTAAATAAACAGACACTAGTTTGAGTCACACTGAAGTAACATTCAATATCATGATAATAGTAACACAATTGACCACATGTAGGTCCACTATTCACTGTCATTGTCATCCTATTGTTCATCAATTTGCTCGAGTAGGTACCAGTAACTCTCCGTTGTGGGACTTATTGTTACTGTTTTTGGCATATCGAATACGCCACGGGTATCTTGCCAGGCTCTGCTGTGTGGGCAAGATACTTTCGGTAGCTTGCCAAGTTCTCCATGAGGGGCAGAGAAATTGAACCCAGGTCAAGCATGTACAAGGCGAATGCCCTACCCGCTGTGCTATAGCTTCAGCCCAATGTTTAAAATAATACAATATATTTTAATATAAGTCAATTCTACTTCTTTCACATTGCTCTTGTAGAATCATCATGTCTAAACCTTTATTTCTTTATGAATTATAGAAATAAAAAACACTGGTCAAAAATGTTAAGATCTTACTCAATATTTATTATAGAATTTAATGCTGAATGCACATCATATTAAAAGAAAATTAACATTTTAATGAAGCTGAAGCTTGTAACTCAAGAACTATTATAAAATATTTTGTTAGTTTAACTTCTGGCACTGTAGTACTGCACTGTAGCTCTGTAGTCCCGTTGGTCATCCATTTGCTTGCACGGGCAACAGTAACGTCTCTATTGTGAGACTGTTGTTACTGTTTTGGGCATATTGAGTACCCCACGAGTAGCTTGCCAGGCTCTGCCGTGCAGGCGGGGATACTCTCAGTAGCTTGCTGGGCTCTCAGAGAGGGACAGAGGTATTGAACCCGGGTCAGTGGCATGCAAGGCAAAAGGCCTATCTGCTGTGCTATCAATTATTTTCATATAATCTTACAATTAAAAATTGAGTATCTTATTTGTATTTTTAGATATGGGACCTCTGTTGGTATGATTTATTCTTTATTGCATGTGGAGATTACTAGTATTTAACATGTAAGAGTTTTTTGGTGTGGTCCTTCTAAACAGTGGGGCTTGGGATCACCTCCTTGCCAATTATTTTGCCAACCCAATAGGTACTATGAAAGACTCTATGAAAGAGTCTGAGAATCCTGTGCCTGTGGGGGTCTCGGGATTATGTGGGCAACCCTGGCATACTCAAACACTTCCATAAACCGCATCTGATATGTAGGTACTCAGAGACCTCTAGTGATGCATTCTGCTCTGCTCAGAGGATCACCTGGTGCCAGGGATCCAATCTGAGTCAACTGCATGCAAAGCATGTGTCTTAGCTCTTATGTTATCATTCTAGCCCTGAGCACACAGCAGTGCCAGGAGTAAACCTAAGCACCACTGAGTGTGCTCACGCCCCAAAATAAAAATTTTGAGCATAGAATTGTGAAAGACTTACATGTATTCAATATGTACCCCCAAATGAACATATACTCAATTTCCAATTCAAGAAACTTGATTTAGAACAACTCCTTTTTACCCATATCCATCCTATTCCCACCCACTGCTGCAAAATCTTAGAAGATTGAATTTTTTAACAATTTTCTTGACTAATCCTAATAATGTTGCCTCAAAGTATTCCTAATAGATACATTTTTGGAGTGGAGAGATTCATAAGGTAATATTTACACAGAGAAAATTTTTGTAAAATTTAAAATTTAATTAGGTGTACATGAAAACTGAGTGGCCAAGGAAATTTCCTTGATAAAAATGGAGGAAGATGATCATAAAATGTCTGAAACATGAAGTCTTCAAGGAAGACTTCTTGCATCCCTTTGGGCTTAGGAATGTGGCCCCAATAAGAAGTGTTAGAAGCTTTGGTCAAGAAATCCAGTCATTGGACTGGAGTGATAGCACAGAGAGTAGGGTGTTTGCCTTGCCTGAGGCCAATCCGGGTTCGAATCCCAGCATCCCATATGGTCCTCTAAAAAAAAAGAAAGAAAGAAAGAAATCTAGTCACATGGGGAGTTAAGTGAGATATTACGACATGCATTTGTTCCTGGACCCAAATCAGTGCTACTTTTCAGAAAAGGAAACAGAGTTACTCGTCTTGCCTTTCCACTGACCTGCTTTGTGATGATGTATGTTAAGATACCCAAAGAGTAGAGACTAAAGGGACATCAGCCTTGATAATTAGTTTACTAAGTGAAATTCTATGCTTTATTTTTTTGATGTATAAACTTTGATTTTTAAATATAGAAGAAACTACAGAAGAGGAACCATAAAACTCTGATTATATACACGGAAGAATAATGCAGTCCTGAACACAGAGTGGGGTCTTGAATTAAAGAGAAAGAGACAGAAAGACAAAAGTAGTGGCCTTCTGGTGGTTGTTAGAGCTCGATACATTTGGAGAGGAATCTAGCTAGGTTAAATATGAACTGCACACTATTCCACACTTATATTTTTTTTCTCTTTCTTCACACTGTCTTCAGAAAATTACATTTTTAACCACAAAATCCCATAAACTCAGCCACTGTGGCTTCCAAGGAGAATTTCCTGAGATTTCTTGAGAATTCAGGCAAAAGGTAAAGCCATTTTCAGTAGTCAGCACTCCAGGATATATTTTCTACTAAATAGCGTGAATCTTTGAACCTTGACAGAACTTGATTACGGTAGTTTAGCATTAAACACAATGTTGAAACAGATCTTTTTCATTAGGATGCAAAGAGGTAAAGAGATCCCAACTGCAGTTTGCAAACCTTTATCCCTTAGCAAAGTTTGCAAAGCACTCCTGTCTCCCAATGCCTTCTCCACCTGACAACAAGACATAATTATGACTATCTAAATAACAGAAAATGAGTCTGAAGCTTACAGCGTGCTATGTGGCTCCAAAGAAGTTTGGGCCTACACATATGAAGTTATATTCTAGTAGTGTACTGATTATAGTAGAGTAACCTTGGAAATTTTATATATGTATGTATGTATCTATATATATATTATATATTTAAGAATATATATGTATATATATAAAATATGCAGAATCTCGCATGGCAGAGCCTGGCAAGCTACCTGTGGCATGTTCGATATGTCAAACACAATAACAATAATAGGTCTCATTCCCCTGACCCTGAACGTGACAGGGACGAATGGAAACGTTACTAGTGCCTGCTCAAGCAAATCGATGAGCAACAGGACGACAGTGAGAGTGACAGTTATATATATTCACTCAGTTGTGTATATATATCTGAATTACTATTTTTCTACTTGTGAGGGCTTAAAACATATCAAGAATTCTGACTCTGTACTCTGGGATCACTCCTGGTAGAGATTGGGGAACCATATCAAACTAGTATTAAACTGGGTAGGCCTGATTCAGACAACTACCCTACCCACTCTCCAGCTTGGGGGATTCTTAATTGATTATAAGACTGTTTGATTAACCAACCAAATCAAGGATAAGAAGACAGAAAATCAATGATAAGCCATAGTCTCAATTCAAATCATAATTTATTTTGGATTGTTATGGAAGTATCTTGCATGCAGCTGACCCAGGTTTAATCCCTGACACTCCATTCCCGTCCCCCTCAAAAAAAATTTGCCAGGAGTGATCTTTGAGTGCACATTCAGTAGTAAACCCTAAGCACAGCTAGTTGTGGCCTGAAAAAAACGAACAAGCAAATTAACAACAATAAGCAATGTTATATAGTAATATAGTAAACCCTCAGACTCAATCAAGGAACTGAGGCTAGGACATGGGTAATAAGGTACTGAATCAGGCATGTTCCAATGGACTGTGGGAAAGGATATGGGTACCCTGATACAGGGGCATCATGCTAAACATATATTATGAAGATATATGAAATAATAGTATGAAACACATGAAGAGACTGCTGCCTGGATAAAGATAAATAAAAAATAGAATATTAATTGGGAAATATATCTGCATATAGATACACTAATGACATCTCATATAGCACTGTAGCACCGTCATCCCATTGTTTAGTAACAATAGTAACAACAAGTAACAGTAACAACAAGTCTCACAATGGAGATGTTACTGGTGCCTGCTCCAGCAAATCGACATTTCGTATAGATATATTTCATATACATATATGTAGTACAAATATTTGATATAGATATATAAAATGTCAGTAGTATATAGATACATTGAAAGTCTTGGAACTGGAGGATCCAGGTTGAGTCCAATGTGAAGAAACAGAACATTTAAACATTTAAATATAGATGCAGATCTAGAAAAAGAATAAAAATGAGTAACAAGTGAGTTAGAAGACTTAGCCAGTTAGCATGCTATTGATGTCAGCTTTAAACTCACTCTTGTGCACCCAGCTTTGTGATATGGAGCTAGCATCCATGTGAGGCCCGGAGCTAGTGGGTGCCAGGGGAGTGGGCCAGACAGGAGTCCAAAAGGGCTTTCCTTATATTTAACCCCACTGTAGTCTCCTTGCTTCACCCAGGTAGTGCAGTACTTCCCCTCACAGTCACATATTTCATCTTTCCCAGTAGTCACAGATTAAGGCTTTAGTGTCAGCAGCATCAGCAAATTCTCTTCAGGGTTTTGGATAGAGGCCCCACAAGGCCCTCCTCTGAGGATGCAAATATGAGATTCATCTAAGCAACAGAACTTTTTTCCCCTTGCTTTTTGGGTCACTTCAGGCGATGCACAGGGGTTACTCCTGGCTCATGCACTCAGGAATTAACTCCTGGGAGTGCTGGCGGGACCATATGGGATTCTGGGACTCAAACCTGGGTCGACCACGTGCAAGGCAAATGCCCTACCCGCTGTGCTATCGCTCCAGCCCCAGCAACAGAACTTTTGCAGATGTCATGGGTTTAGAGGCTCATATCAGTGACCTGACCTTCCTCTCCTACTGCTTAAATTTCAACCATCACAACCATTTCCCTCAAGGCGATGCTGTTTACTGAAGATGCTACCTCTGTGAAACTTACACATTTCTTTTCACACATTTCAGTGATCTAGTTAATATTCTTTATCTAAGGACACACAATTCTCTTTACCCCTTTCAGTTATCTAGTCAATATTCTTTTTCATTAAGTTCTTATTAAAATAACTGAAGGTGAGCTGCCAAAGAAACCACGAGAAAAAAACCACTTAAACAAAAGAATAAGAATGTGCCAAGTAATTTTCCACCTATTAAATTTAGCAAAAAGGGTTTGATGGTGATGGCATATTGAAAGAGTTTGAGACATTGAAAATTGGCTGGTACGTAGGTGTGTGTATGTGTGTGTATGTGTTTACATGTGTATATCAACATGAATTTTTAAATAACTCCAACGTTTTTGTTTACACAGAAATGGCAGATTGAGTTATAATTTATAACATTATCAATTATTTTAGACGTTCAAAGGAGTAGTCTAAGGAGAGAAGAAGAAGTAGAGATAAATTGCCTATGGAATATTTCAGTGAATAAGGGCACTGGGTTTTTTTTTTTTCTGAGGATCAGAGGTATATGCCATGCAATAGAGTTAGTTGTGAGATGCCAGGTGATGGTGAGAGTGAGGCTCTTGAAATGGATATGAATTGGAGAATCTAAGGCACAATGTGTGTGTGTGGTGGGGCGGGGGTCGAGGGATGGAGGGAGTCTAGTGTTTAGTAGAATCAGGGAGCACTACCCCTATCAAAGGAATTGGGCAGAAAGTGTAAGGTTTGATGCAGAGAAATTGGAAGATTGGTGATGGGGAAAATAATGTGATTCTTTTTCTTTTATTTTCAATATTGAAAATCCTATGGCCACAGAGCCTCAAAACAATTTAAATTGCAAAATGACTATTGTCAGCCATAGCATTACCAGAAAAACAATTTTGATTCTCAGTGATCACAGAAATCAATATTCAGAGTGCACAAATGATAAAAATTATCTGCTCAACAGGGAGAATAAAGAATTAGGACTCTTCCATTCCGGAAGTGATGCAAGTAACCAAAATTACCACCATAGATTTGCTGAATACTAAAAATAATGCTGTATTTTCATGTAGAATTTGTGAGCTAATAATAAGCAATTTCCAGCTGTGTGCTGTGACAGCAAAAAAAAAGAGGGTATATCATCCTTATAATTATATTTTTTCATATCCATATTTACATTAGAAAATACTGAATAACACTCATCTGCTTAAACTATCTTTTCATTGTTAAATCTGTATAGGAGTGACTTATAAGTTCTGTCAAACTAAGCCACATACATTGCAATTCAAAAGGGGAATACTTGAATATTTTACCTTACAGACTTTAAAAAAATACCTCTGATTGTGCAACAAAGAGACTAACAAGAGTGAGAATTGAATTTTTCCTTTAGAGCAGATTCCACAAACACATCTCGAGGGCTCCCCTCAATTTGGCAGCTAAAGCTGCACTGAACAGCAGGCTTCACCATATGAAACCCTGAGCCTCACTGACTTCATTCTGCTTGACAAAATGAGTGTGATTATTTGAGAACAACTAAATCAAATACCTATTTCTTGGTTCTATTTTCTCGAACTTCAAAAGTTCTTCAGAAGATGTGAAATGTCACCATCCAAAGAAAGGTAACTCTTTGGTCACAGATCCCCTGTCACTTCCTCGAGATATTGTGCGAAATGAATGACTTATTTTCAGGACCACTTGTTAAATTTAACTTGATAGTTGGTAAGATCAAACCACCTCAGGCTTTCTCAACTTCTCACAACTCATTCCCAAGCCCACAGAAGCTTGATTTTTGCCTAGGAGAAAAGATGATGCTGCAAATGTTACCCAGACCCTCCCAAGGGACCATAGGGAAAATAAACAGCTCCTGAAAAATTGAATCTGGGAAATTCTATTAAAAATATGAAGAAGAGTTTACCAAAGCCAGACTCAAAATATATTTAATGTTTGACTTGAATGCATAGTATTCTAAATTAATGGTCCAAAGTTGTGATAAAAAAGCATGATTCAAACTGCCAATGTTTAGTGTTATCTATATATGTGTCTTTCTATTTATATGTATGTGCTCAGTACCTTTTTACTAGGAATGAGATGTATGCCATTTTGTTTCTTTTTCTTAATGTTTTGAAATGCTAACTTTTCTTTTGAAGTATGAAATGCAAAAAGAAGAGTGAATATTCATAAATGTTCAGTTCAGTGAATTTCCTAAAAAAATGAACACACCTGTGTAACCAGCACAGATCAAGGGAAAAATCATTATGAATGCCCTAGAAATATCTTGTGCTCTTTCAAGTTCTGCCCTCTTCGAGATAACTTCCATTTTTAATGGCATAAGTCCATTATTCTGTTGTTAGATTTTGTGTATGTACAATCTCTGTGAAGTCTTTGGAATATGGTAGTTTGTTTAGTCTTTTATTTATAACTGAAAGATACTACAATGTATTGATCTCTCAATTTACTAGATATCAGGAACTACGGAAAGCCTTTTACTGCATCATTATCATGCTCACTCCTGACAAATGCCTTATGATTGCACACTATTATCTCCTATAGGCAGGTGAAAACATTTGAGGCTTAAGGATATTAATATATACTGAGTTACCTAGCAGTAAATGCTGGTCAGAATTCACACTTTGTTCATGTGACTCCAAATTACACATCTTTCCAAAGAAAGCTTTTATGAATGCACCTGGTACCTAATTTTTCTGAATCACTAAACCTTACCAAAATCTGAGAGCTCAGAAACTTCTCATTATAATATGGAGTTTTGCTTACTATATTTAACTGTGACGATGCATCCACCTATCAAGCTAACTTTGGTTAATGTATTAATATAATTAGTGACTATATTCCTAGCAAATTAACTTATTGCTAGCTAACCTGCAAAATCATGTACATTTAAGGATGTACAACATATGGGTCAACCATCTTTTCTTCTAGATATACACTGATTATAAAATATATTTCCACAAAGACACTGTCATCAGAAAGAAAATTATGTTGTTCATTCAGCAAACAACTGCAATAATTTAAAGGTAGATACAAATGTTTGCTTGTTTATTTTATTTGGTTTTGTTTGTTTAGTGGCCTTCTGGCTGTGCTCATGGCTTACTACTGGCTCAGTGCTCAGAGACTGCTACTGACAGTGCTCAGGGGATCATACATGATGTAGAGGATCAAATCTTAGTCAGATGTGTACATGGCAAGTACCTTACCCACTTTACCATTCACTACACCAAGTAGATTTGATCTTATATTTAATGCCAACTTAGATATCAGTTATTGCCAATACAAGATGATTCAGACAGCAAAATAAAATCATAAAGTAAACACTAAAAGATTCTAAATAGCCATTGGGAGGCTTATATGTACTACTATAGAATAATGTTAATTGTAAAAAAATATTGCAGAGTTCTTTTTTTTCTACTGCCACTTGAGCTCGACCCCAGAGGCAACTGAACTCCTTTGGACATGAGCAGCGCCCCAAAAATGCCTCCAAACTGTGTGATTGAAGCTACTGGCCTTTGGGCCTCCAGCGGGGCACGATTCTTCTCTCCAGGCTTCTCCATCATATGAGCATCACGAAAGGGAAGTAAAAGATTGCAGTGATGCAATTACCAAAAGAATTTTCCCTGGACTTCATATGGAAATCCCAAACCGTGTGGCTGTGACAGCAGCTGCGAAACCTAATATCTCCTGATTGTCAACAATGTGAAAAGGTTCCTTTTTAGCAGATCTTACTGTGGGGGGAAACTCCAAATAATAGTACCGAGTTTTTTTGTTGAAATATTGAAGGTAATCAAAGTAGCAGCTATTTCTTTAGACTCTGAACTAAGCCAAAGCCCCACACTGGCTGAGGTGAGGAAATATCCTTCTTTCTCGTTCTTTTCCCTTTTCTGGGAGAAATGCAGTGTGGTGTCCACTATATTATGAAGTCTATTAAGCAGGCACTAACTTAGAGGCACGGGAATGGGAGGGAAAAAAAAAACAAAAAAAACTATATACTTGGAACAGCGGGACGCTTGTGAAGTCTCGGGCCAATACCAGCGCTTGCTCCGCCGAGACTGGACCCGGGGGGCCACACTTTTGAGTGGCCGTGATGTTGCTGATCAACCAGAACCCGGAGCCTAACTAGACTACTTCCGGTTCCAGAAACTACTTGTAACCATGTCTCTAGACTGAACTAAGCCATAGCCCCACGCCGGCAGAGGACTGGAAATATCCTTTTTTTCTTGTAGGGCGGCTTGGTGTCAACCATAATATGAGGACTATTCATTAAGCAGGCACAAACTTGGTGGCGTGGGAAGGAGGGGGGAAAAACTCTATGTACTTGAAACAACGGGACTTCATATCTCTCCAGTTTCAGCAATGGAAAACTAATTATCAAATGCTGCATGGGCAGTAGGGCTGTCTTTCTTGGGGGAAAACTCTAACAATAGTGAATGTTGTGTTGAAATATGGGATGTAATCAAGGTAAAGTGAAAACGAAGTGAAATTTATCAACTAAGCAGGCAGGGATGGGGGTGGGGGGCGGGGGTGGGAGGTATACTGGGGTCTTTGGTGGTGGAATATGGGCACAGGTGAAGGGATGGGTGTTTGAGCATTGTATAACTGAGACATAAACCTGAGAACTTTGTAACTTTCCACATGGTGATTCAATAAAAAATAAATAAAATTTAAAAAAATATTGCAGAGTCTAATGCAATTAAATATATATGCTTATATGTCATAGTAACTCCACAGTGAAAATATCATATAAGCATGTATACATACAAAGACAAGAGAAGGAAAGTAGCTGAGGATTAATAATAAAATATTGTCAATGATGGTTTTACTAATATTTGTATGAAAGAAGAGTGACCTGGGAATTGGTTATACCAGAATATTCTGTAACACAAATGAATTGCTAATGCTTTTCAGTTGTGATTATAGTATTTATGATTTTAAAAGCAGTATATTTTTGAGATATAGAGGAATTATGGGTAATACCAGGTGATTTGTGATTGTAGAATTTGTAATCTATTTGAGAATAATTCAGTGTGAGGCATATTTTACACTTTGAACATTTTCTAGCAATTCAACCTGAAATGTGTAAGTGTATTTTTCTCCTCTGGAGGAGAAGCCCATGTTCCCCCCTCCTCTCTCTCTCCTCTCTCTCTCTCTCTCTCTCTATCTATCTAGATAAATAGATAGGTAGATAGATATAGATATAGATATAGATTTGTTCTCTTAAACACACATACAAACATTTCTCTAAGTAAAACTATTTTGTTTAACTAAAAAAAATAAAAAGAATCCAAATGTGACCAAAGCTGAAGTGTGGAAATAAACTACAATTAGATTTGTGTTTGTGACTGCTTTATTAGAGGCAAGTGGATTGGATTCACTGTACTATTTTCTCTATCTTTTCTATAAACTTTACCATTATAAAAAATCAAAGAATAAGCGGCAAATCTTCTGTGGAATACAGGAATGAGGCATTTTCAATATACCTTTGTACAATTACATTTTCTTACTTTTCTCTATGGAATATCTTTAAAGTTTATAATTGAAGTCACTAAATAAAAGATTAACAAAATTTGCAAATTGTATTAAACTTATATAAGAAAATGCATTATGTATTTCTCTGGATGATAGAATTCAGAACAATATTGAGATTACAGATATACATTATCAACTTCTAGGATGAAAAAACTTATACTGAGTTACTTCCATCCCAAATATCATCTCTTTCACTAGTATCAGTGTTACAATGATGGTACTTTTCATTAAAAAATTGTTCCACAGTTGGAAGACTGTCTCATGAGCAGAGGGGAGAAGGCAGCTGGAATAGAGAAGGGATCACTAAGAAAATGAGGGTTGGAAGAATAATTCAGGATGGGAGATGTGTGCTGAAAGTAGATAAAGGATCAAACATGATAACCTCTCAGTATCTGTATTGCAATCCAAAATTCCCAAAAGTAGAGAGTATGGGAAATATGGTCTGCCATGGAGGCAGGGGAGGGTGGGAAAGTTTGGGGTATACTGGGGATAATAGTTGTGGGGAATGTGCACTGGTGGAGGGATGGGTGTTTGATCATTGTGTGATTGTAACTCACACAATGAGTTCTGGCCTTGTGGTTGTGTGCTCAGTCCCTGTGGATCTCTTGCCTTGGTAGGACTTAGGAGTCATCCGGGTCATACCTGGCAGTGCTGGGGGACATAGGATGTTGGGTATCAAATTCAAGTAAAACATGCATTTTAAATACACTAAAATTGGAATCGTACAGCTATCTTTGTACCAACAAGTGGATATCTGTAGTAGGTATGTAAGAGGAGGAGTGAGCCATATCTGGAAGGTAATCTAGTAGGTCTTTTTTATATAAGAAGACATTCCGGCTTTGTACTGGATGCTCATTACTCATATATGTTCAGTGTGTGAAAATTCATCCAGTTGATTGCATGTGATATAAATTCTTTATCTTTGCTGTATATACATAAATAGCTTTATAAACAGCTCAAAAATCTATTCTCTCTTTTCATATAATAATATAAAAATAATAGAAGGCAAATTTTAGGGTAAAAGTTCCTTTCCAGGTGAATCAAAATTTTTCCTTTTCATCACCTACTGTCAGAATTGAGAGTTTTCTTTTATGCAAATAAAAGTTAAACAAATAATCATTTCTTCTTTGTTCTTTTGCAGCAAAAGGGCTCTGGGTAAAATTACCTGCTTAGATCCATAAACTCATGCTTCACTTATTCTTATTGTATATTTGTTCTCAAACCATTAATTATTTTTAACTTTCAATTTCCCTCTCTCTCTATATATATATGTGTATATGTGTACATATACACACATATATGTGCACACATATTTACATACACACATATATAAATATATATACATTGCCATAAGCCCTATCCAAATATCTTTTGGAAATATAATAAATCATATAATGAAAATTAAAAAGCGGATTACTTTTTGTTTTGTTTGAGAAAACTCTGAGTTTAATCTCAGCACTGAAGGGGGAAGCCCTGAGTACAAAGCCAGTGGACTTCTCTATTAGTTAAATAACTCGTATCCTTATTTGGCTTACAAGCAAGCCTTGAAGAAAAAAAACAGTGCTGAATTAAAGTGAATTACTACTGATCAAGCATTCCTCAATGCAGCACTAATTGTTACTGAGAACAACTATCTCTCTTTTCTATATTCCTAGGAAAAGAAAGAAACATAAAAGATGTTACAATTGCCAAAGTATAAGAGAAAGTTCAAAAGAAACCCCAAGATATGAGAGGAACAATTCATACCTTAGATATTGGAGCTCATGATAAAATAAATAGCAGCTGAGTCTAATTTCATACATGGACCTTATTAAATGAGAATGAAATGGAGTGACAAGAAAAAGAATCTAAAACAAATGCAGCCATTTGCTTATGCCCGATAACTGAATTTTACAGTTATGAAATTCATTTCTTTTTCAGATTTTGAGCACATAGAATGGTCCCTTGTAGGATGAATACAGACTTCAATACAGTGAATATACAGTTTGCTTTTTAGGAACAAACCCCGAAAGTATTAAGATTGATGTAATTATATCCAAACCATATTTGGTTTGGGCTACTCTGAAGCTAAAAATTTAAACCAGGAGCTCCTACAAGGATTGCCAGACCTAAAAATCCTCTAAAACTTTCCAGTCCTTTAATGGTGTCTTTCAACTTCTTTACTCATATGAAGAAATAACCTTTTTAGCTTCTTAATTCCTCACATATAAATTTAAAAATGTAATTTCTAAGAATATAATGTATGGCAGTTATATTTAGTTGATTTGTCATAAATGAATATTTTACACGAAAGTAACAAATTGGACTGCATGTCCATAAAAAAAGTTAAACATGAGCTTTTAGTGATTCTCATTATTTTGCTATTATTTTTTGGGAGCCTCTGAAGTGATACTCAGAGGAACCCATAGGTCATGTCCAGAAATTCTCTGCTAACTGAACCGGTGAGATGAAGTACTTCTCTCACCTTGTGGTCACTGCTGGGTGACCCAGGCTGATGGGGATCCAACTGGATTGACTACATGCAAGGCATGCATCTCAACCCATGTACTGTGTCTCCAGCATATCATATAATTTTTTTTTGGTCGGGGGGTATTGGAGAGGCCAGGACATACTAGTTAGTGTTCAAGGCTTTCTCCTGGTCTGTGTTCAGAGGTCACTTTTCTCAGTGCTAGGGGACCAAATTTATTGTTAGGGATTGAACTAAAGTTTATCTTATGCAAGGCAAGCACCTTATCTCCTGAGTGATATCTCTAGACTCCCTTCTCATTAAAATAATGATAATAATAACAATAAGTTGCAGAACCGGAGTGATAGTACAGTAAATAGTATATCTTGGAATCCACCACCGACACTACATACGGTCCCCAGAGCACAACCAGGAGTCATCCCTGAGTGTAGGGCTGGTAGCAAGCCCTGAGCACTGTCGAGTGTGGCCCAAAATCCACATCCCCTCATAAAAAAATAAAAAATGACAATAGTAAGTTCTTAATGAAAGTTGATACTTCTTTCACTTGTTGTTTATTAGAACTCAGTATGATTTGTTAGACTAAAGGCATCATTACAAAATACCCAGAATGCTAACATTGCCTCAAAGTGGAGTTTACCTAGTACCCACAAAGACTTTGGAATTTGGGAAACTGCATATGGGAGTTTTTTTTTCAACTATGCCCAAAGATTAGTGGTTAAGATAATATTATTAAGAGCTGGAGAGATAGTATAACAGACCTTGCCTTGTAAGAGACCACCTGGGCTTGATCCCGGCACCCCCATATAGTCCCATAAGCCCCACCAATAGTGATCTTTGAGAGCAGAGCCAGAGAAACCCCTGAATACTACTTGGTGTTCCCCACACAACAAAAAAAATAATAAATTATAATCATTACCAAAGCATATCTCTAAAATGTAGAGTGGTTACCCCCCCTTTTTTAATATCAGAGAAGGGTTACATGCAAAATCACATTTTCCACGTATTTTTATTAGTTTAGTCTCAAGAAAAACATAAGTACATTTTACAAGATTTATTTTAAGACTATTTTAGAATCAGATGGCAGCATGTATGTCAATAAATGTTGTCAAGGCACGACTAGTTAGGGAAGGATTCACCGCTTCATGGGTAGGTTTCCTACAGTCAAAGAAGAAAGGAGGAAATGAGTAAGAAGCCAGGGAAACAGCTGAAGGGAGGGGAAGTACAAGGTTGAAATCATGATGGGTATATGATGAAGGAGCAAAGAATCAAAACATGGGTGGAGCTTGATTTACATCAAATCACTCTAGCACATTTTATGTTTATTTTAGAGAGAACATTTTCTTGGAGTCATTTTCTGTGCTGGACTTCACAACTTCTCATGGAATTCTACTATTGCACAGAAAAACTACTTATAAGAATTTGGTGGAGGGTAACAGAGATCGTATAAGGGATTAAAGTTGTTTGCCTGGCCTGGAGTTGATCCTGGTTCACCAGTTTCCCCCTACCCCTCCCCAGAACACCACAAATAGTCCCTTAACTGTATCCAGGCATAAACACTGAGCACATTGCCAGATATAGGCCTTAAGCATTACCAGCTGTGGTTTAAAAAACAAAACAAAACAAAACAAAACTTGGGCACCTCCCATCCTAGACTTTATCTGATGTTTTTGAAATTTTTTTCTAATTTTTTCTAAAATTCAAGAAAACAAATTAAAGAAAATATTTGATAATTTTTCTTAAAGATATCTCTACCACTGATATCTAACATAAGTATATTTACACACATACATGCATATGTGTATTATATGTATATGTAATATACATAAAATTATAATCTTGAAATTTGTATCTGTACTCAAAAATATTGCTGCTCTATTTTAAAATCTGTTTTTGTTGTCAGAGTTAAAAACAATAAACGTTTATTCTAATTTGGTCATATGAGGTTGTAATATGTTGTCATTAAAAAATTTGAAGTTCAGGGATTGGAGAGATAGTTCAGTGAGCAATGTGCTGATATTGCATGTGGTCAAGTCAGGTTTGATCACCAGCTGCCAAGAATGACACCCAAGTGTAGAGTGAGTAGTAAGCTCTAGTACCTATGGGTATGACCCTCCCACCCCAAATCAAACAGTAACAACAGAAAATGGTGAAATCCTTAAGGGGTCAGGGAGACAATATAGTAGGAGGGGACTTAGCCTTGTACTAGTTGATGTGGGGTCTATTTCTGGCAAAATATATAATATCCTGTGTCCCTTCAGGAGTGGTCCCTGAGTACAAAGCCAGAAGCTCAGTGTGCTGCGGAATGTGGCCCCCAAACAAAAACAAATGAATTTCAGGAACTTGAGGATAGTATAGTGGTTAGGGTTCATGTCAAGTATGCATTTGCCTATCCTGATTAAATTCTCAGTACCACCTGGTCCCGGTACACTGCTAAGTGTCCTGAGTGGTACTGGAACTGGGGGTCCAAGAAGGGCCTCTTGAGCTAAAGTGACTTATGGCCTAGTTGTCTGAGAACCACCAGTGTGTCCCTGGACCTCCTTGAGTACTGCTTATGAGCATCCTCCAAAATGGAGTTTATTTGGTTTTAAAATGATGTGGCATAATTCATACATATCTTCATACATGCAATCTATGAATTAATTTGCAAGAATGGAGTTAACTATGCCAAAGTTATTGGTAGCGTAATGCTGAGTATTTATTTCTTATTTCATAGTGTTTTGCTTTTCTAAATTATTGCAATGAGTTAACTTTATTTTTAAATAGCTTTGGTTTGAAAGCAATTTTACAATCATGATTTTGATACTTTAAAATTTATTGGTACAGTAATAGTCTGAGGGGCTGGAGTGATAGCACATCAGGTAGGGCATTTGCCTTGCATGTGACCAACCCGGGTTTGATTCGCAACATCCCGTATGGTCTCCGGAGCACCACCAGGAGTAATTCCTGAGTGCATGAGCCATGAGTAACCCCTGTGCATCACCAGGTGTGACCAAAAAGAAAAAAAAAGAAAAAAAAATAGTCTGAGCAGCAGAGTTGAAGAGATAGTAAAGTGGGTAAAGTGCTTGCCATTAACTTGTCTCACCAGGATTTGAATTTGGCACTCCACATGGTCACCTGAGTCTACCTACACTGAGCCCTTAACAGAGTCCTGAGTCAAGCTGGATGTGGCCCAACCCTCTCCCCAACACAAAGAATAGTATTAGCAACATCTTATATGTAATATAAATAGCTTTTCTAATTTGTGAATTTGAATGCTCTGAAATTGAAATTGTTTTTCTTGCATTTAAAATGTCCCCAGCTGAAAGTTTCTCAGGGGCTTTATCTTTTGTCCTCACACTTAGCTTCTCACTTTGATAGTTTACTGACTGAAATCATACACACCAGTAATTTCGGCAAGATTTCCTTGGCATCATCAAAATGTATTCGCAACACTCGCCTATCCTTCACCAATTACAATACTAAGATGACTGCCCTCCGACATCCCAATGAATCTATCACATCTTCCAGAAAGGCAATGGAGAGGATTATTCACGACTTCTACTCGGATCTCTTTGACACCCATGTCCACCTTCCCACATACCAAATTCCGCAGGACGGATATGTCATTCCCAATGTTCTCCCTTCTGAAATCCAACACGCCATTTCTCTGGTAAAGACACGTACAGCACCTGGTCCAGACAAGGTCAGACCTGAACACCTGAAGAATTGGCTACCAGTACTCATCAATACACTGGCTCAGCTCTTTACACGCTACCTGTCTGAATGCAAGGTTCTGTCCCAGTGGAAAACCAGTAGGACCATTTTGTTGTACAAGAAGGGAGACATCCACGACATTGGCAACTATCGCCCAATCTGCCTGTTGTCTGTTGTCTACAAGTTGTTCACTCATGTCATCCTGAATAGAATAGGCAGAACACTAGATGAAGGACAACCATGTGAGCAAGCCGGGTTCTGAAGGGGATTCAGCATGATCGACCATATCCACACAGTGACCAAACTCACTGAAGTTTCTCGAGAGTTCAAGATGCCACTCTGTCTAACGTTCATCAACTTAAAGAAGACCTTCGATTCTGTTGAGACTGAGGTGGTCATCGAAGCCCTGGCCAAACAGGCCATTCAAACTCAGTATGTCAAAATCCTCCTCGAGATGTATTGTGGATTCACCACAATACAGTGGTGATCATTGATGTAAAGAGAGGGGTGCGGCAACGTGATACCATTTCATGCGAGGGCTGGAATGGGAAGGAATGGGAGTGAAGATAGACGGTCGGCAATTACACCACCTCCACTTCGCTGATGACATCGTTCTCATAATGCCAAACATTAACCAAGCGGCACAAATGCTGGCCGACTTCGACCACGAGTGTGGAAAGGTCGGATTGCAGCTGAATCTCAACAAGACAATGTTCATGAAAAACAAACTGGTCCCTGAAGCTCCATTTACTCTCAATGGAACAAACATCTCCAAATGCAGCAGCTATGTGTACCTGGGTCGAGAAATCAACATGAGGAATGACTTGGCCCCATAACTGTGCAGGAGGAAGAGAGCAGCGTGGAATGCCTTCAAGAGCATCGAAGAAGTGGTTAAGAGAACGAAGGACCTCTGACTCCAGGCACATCTTTTTGATTCCACCGTTCTTCCTGCACTAACATATGCCTCAGAGACCTGGGCCCTACAAAAACAGGATGAGAACGCTATTCGGATATCTCAAAGAGGAATCGAAAGAGCTATGCTAGGAGTATCAAGTCTCACTCAAGTGAGAAAAGGAATCTGGAGTTCTGACCTCTGTCAACGGCCAAGAATCAGGGACGCTGTCTCGTTTGCCAAGGCATCAAAAATCAGATGGGCCGGTTATGTAATGCGATTCAGAGACAACTGCTGGACTAGAGCTGTTACCGACTGGATTCCACGGGATGTCAGAAAACCTCCTGGCCACCCACCAACGAGATTGTCAGATTTCTTCGTCAAATCCCTGAATGAACGATTTGAGGCTCTTCCTGTTCCTGGAGCAAGCAGGTATCATTGGGCTGCACTAGCACGCGACAGGGACAAATGTAGACATTAATGGTGCCCACTCAAGCAAATCGAAGCTCAACGGGTCAACAAGTGATACAAGTGATACAAGTGATACATTGACTTTTAGATTCATATACAGAATTGTTGTAGAGTTTCATGCATTTAAAAGAAAGGCAGCTATTTTAAACTAAACATGTACAGATTGCAATAACAAGAATATATTTCATGGCTTTTATCAAATCATTTTCTATTCGATATGCCAAAAACAGTAACAAGTCTCACAATGGAGACATTACTGCTGTCCGCTTGAGCAAATTGGTGAACAAAAGGATGACAGTGCTACAGTGGCACATAACAACCAAAGAATCACTGTAGCAATGTCTTCCCATTGTTCATCAATTTGCTGGAGCGGGCACCAGTAATGTCTCCCTTGTGAGACTTGTTGTTACTGTTTTTGGTATATCAAATATGCCACAGGTAATTGCCAGGCTCTGCCGTGTGGGGTGGATACTCTCAGCAGTTTGCTGGGCCCTCCAAAAGGGACAGAGGAATCAAACCCGGGTCAGCTGCATGCAAGGCAAAGGCTCTACCCGCTATGCTACCACTCCAGTCCAATAAGAATAAGTAACTAAAAAGTAGAATATCCATTTTACCTCATATAAGAAATAAACTAGTCATTTCTAGTAGAATGATTAAATTTTAGATTACAACGAATGAGTTTGGTTTCTCTTCATATTCTGTTTTGTCAGAAATTAAATGTAAAAATTATTGATTAATAAAAATTATTTTATATTTCTGTAAAAATAATTTAAGAGTGGTTTTCACTGAAAAATTTGGAATAAGACTAGCATTCTTAGTGGCTATGGGCTTACAATTTACACTAACACACATGGATTTATGAAAAGAGTTGGTAACTGTCCTTACTACTCCTTTCAGGAAGGGTACTCCTTCTTTTGTCTCACGAAATTCTAGAAAGTATGGGCTTTCAATCAGTATACGAACAGAAGTATACTGTCCTTTTCAGGGCAGTAAACTTAAACTTTGTTGAAATAAATATATTACAATACATCATATTTTTAGAAAGAATATGGAAAAGTTAATATTTTCCTAAATGTTGCCCTATGATTCTTTAGAAGGCGTATAGTTGTTCTGGCAACAAAAACAAAACGCAGGAACTAAAGACAAAACAAGTTTGATAAATGCTAAACATGCTTTTCTGGTTTATTTTGTTGTAGTCTTTTCTACAGGGGACATTTCAGAAATTTTAATATGACAGTTCCTATGTTTATTTTCCAAGAGAAAATAAAGACAAGGATCCACTTCCCCCAACTCTTCTGATCATGTGATATACCTGTTCTAAGAAAATATTTTGGGAAAACACTAAGTCAATAAAAATGTTGCAAGCATAAAAATGCCCTATTATGCATTCTCATTTTATTATGCTGTCTAATCATCTTGCCTATTGCTCTTTTATATATAATTCATATATAACTCATAATTTTTATATTTAACCAAATATCTTACTTAACCTCATTAAAATACAAAATAAGTAATGTTTATTTTTTCTCTATTACTAAATCTTATGGTTTAAATAGTTCCCTAAATTACTATTTTTTTTGAAAGGTGGGGTCATGCCTGGCTGTGCTCAGGGTTTATTCCTCTCTCTGTGCTCAAGGATCACACCTGACAGATTCAGGGGAAAATCTGGGGTGTCAGGGATCAAACTAGGTTCAGCTATATTCAAGAGAAATAAATGTCTTATTCTCTGTACTACCTCTTAAGCCCCAAAGTTTCTATTTTTAATTTAAATACATATCATCAATGTATTGATAAAATTTGCACTTAAAGAAATGATGGATGTTTTCAAGACAACTAGTAGGCTATATTTTCATAGTATATTAGGTGTTAAAACTTCACATAAACCAGGGCCACTATAAAACATTTTCCAAAGGAATGCTTATTACTTTGCCCAGCCTGAAAGCCTATGTAGTCCCACAAAGGGAAGCCCTGGTTCCTGATACTGCAGCCTTGAGCCGCTGGACCCTGAGCCTATGCCAGGGTATGTCATTCTAACCTCTAAGGCCCAAACTGAGTCGAAGCTAGCACATAGGAGCGAAGGAATTTCTTCAGATATGTTGTATTGGGGGTAGGTGGGGAAAGACATTCCTAGTTCACAAACTCTACCATGTCTTACATGTCATTATCTCAAGCTGAAAATTTAGTATGGAAAGATATACTAAACATTACACAATAAGGACTTAAAGAGAGGCTTCTAAAATCTCAGGGCTAGGACCAATGGAGACATTACTGAGACCGCTCGAGAAATTCGACGATCAACGGGATGATGAGGAGGAGGAGGAGGAGGATGACACAATAAGGAAAATAATCTGAACAGTACAATGGGAAAACTCAGGAACTGATTTGCAGTTTCTGATAGGGATAGAAACCCTGGCAGCCCCCACCCACATCACCAAAATACTTGAGCCTGGCTAGTGAGACCTAACGTAAACACACACTGCACTGGCAACAGAGGTTAAGCAAGCGTCGGAATATGAGGAAAGATATAAACAGACACTGCCCTGTGGAAGACCAAGAGACTACTAACAGGCACGTGAAAAATGCTCATCAGTACCTATTATTAGGGAAATCCAAATCAGTCCACCAGTGATATGCCACCTTACACCAGAGAGAATGTCACATATCAAAAATCCTGGGAAAAACCTTTGTTGGAGGAAATGTAGTAAGAAAGTAGCCCTTATCCACTGCTGCTGTTAATGTTGTCCAACACGGCTCTATGGAAAACAGTGTGGAAAGGACTCATTAAGCTCAGAGTTGAGCTCCCGTGTGGTATCTATCCCTAAAACAGAATATTCATTCAAAAGAATGTATGAACAACTTTATTCATTGCAGTACTGAGTACAATAACTAAGAGTTGGAAACCTAGATGTCCAATGATAGATAAGTGGATCATTAAAATGCGGTATATATATATATATATATATATATATATAATGGAATACTAGACAGCTGTAAAGAATGATGGAATCACGCAATTCACTGCAACATGAATGGAAATGGAGGACATCATGTTAAGTGAAGTAAGCCAGGAGAAGAAGAATAAACACAGGATATTATCACTCATATGTGATATTTAGAATGACTGGATCAGGGATTGAAATATTTTAAAGAGGAGATGTCTTGATCAATGTTGGTCTCAAAGTAAAGAGAGAAGAAAATAAAGAGTGGAAAGGAAGGAGAGAAGAAAGAGATAAGAAGCAAGAGAAACCAGGTCAGGGAAGTCAGGTACAAAGATGGTATTAAGGAATGATACAGCCAAATGTCCATACCACTAAATCAAGAACACTTAGATTGTTTTAAAAACTGAATTAGAAAGGTGCCTGTCAAGAGGGGAGGCTGAGTGAGAAGTGCGGGTGGGGGAAAGAAAAATGGGAGGGAATCTGGAAACATTGGTTGAGAGAAGATGACAATTAAGGTGGAATCTGTGCTGCAAGATCGTATGGCTAAAACTCAACTATGAATAATTTGTAAATCACAATCTTTTAATAAAAAGTGTGGAAAAAGGAAAAGTCACAACATAGAAATGTATCTATAAAATAAATTCAACCCAAAGGAACAAAGCTTGAGGGAAGCCATTTGGAAAAATAATCATTTTTTTCTAAACCTACTTCACTGGTATCAATTCAAACAGAAATACAGAGATTATAAGCACAAATTATTTTCGAATTCAAAGACATCCAAATCATTTTACCTGTGCACTACTAGATGTACAAACAGCTCCATATTAAAAACAAAATAATATGGCTTCATATTATTCTGCTTGCATCTAGAATTATAGACCCAAATATGTTTCATAGTTAAATCCTTAAATAGATTTTTAATTACCAGGTTCTGAATATAGTTTACCAAGCCAGTAGATACAAGAAAAGATCATGATAATTGGTGGAAATAATATACATATTAGGGTGGTGAAATACAATAAAGAGTACAGAAATAGACTCATAAATAAATCAACTAATTCTTACAACATGGCAAAGGCAATAAAATGGAGAACATATTGTAGTTTAAATAGGGGAAGTGGGATAACTAGAAATCCATAGGCAGAAAAACAAATCTAGACATAGACCCTAACAAATATCATTCATAAAATATATAAAAATTGGTCATACCTATCTATATGTAAAACTCTACCTTTTAGAAAATAACATAGAGGAGTATCTATATCAGATCTTCTTAAAGTTTTGAAATCTTATCTCCTTTTTGTAAAGAAACTTTTATATGGCACCAGATATTTAAACATGAACTGATGGCAAATTAAAAAGAAACTTATCTTTAAATATTTTTTTATGTTATGCAATTCTTTGGTTTGTGCCCCAGTTTCAGAAGCTAAGATTTAGATTACCTAAGTTTAAAGAAAACTTTTTGACATAATATCAAGAATAGAATCTAAACAGACAGCATAAAACATTGGATTTCATCAAAAATAAAAATTCCTTCTCTACCAGAAATATGGTCTAGAGGATATTAAGACAAAAGACAGAATGGGAGAATCTATTTTTAAATAATTTATCTAAAATATGATTGTCCTACTAAATACCAAAATATTAAGATATAACCATAAAAGAATAATCAAATTTGAAAATAAGTCAAGCATTAATAAAACAAAAACTCACCAGGAAGCTACACAGACAGAAAATAGGCATATAAAATGTCTCATATCATTTGTCATCAGGAAAAGTACAAATTAAAAAATACTAATACACCTAATAGCGTGGCCAAAATCCAAACACTAACAAAATAAAATGCTGACAAGTGGAACAACAGCTATTCATATTTGTCAATGCAATGCAAAACAATAAAGGAAGGCAAAAGGAAGCTTGACAGTTTCTTATGAAATGTAGCATAGTCTTATATATCTACCAATTTGCAATTTTTTATGTATCCAAGGATATTGAAAGTTTCTGTCCGCACAAAGACATGGATGCTTAATAGGAATTATATTTATAATTTTCAAAATTAGTATGCAACCAAGATGGTCATTTGTCAATAGATCAATGAATAAGTTGTGGCGCATTAAGACATGGGATAGTGTCCACACTAAAGCAAAATAGCAACAGGCTTGGGAACGTGGCAGTTAACACTTGCTTTGTAGGCAAGACACCCAGGCTTGATCCTAGCCGAAATATAGTCCCCTGAAGTCAAACAAGAGTGATCCACAGAGCCAGAAGTAAACCCTGAACATTGCAAGGTATGGTTACTGGAAAAAAAATTAATTTAATTTAAAAAGTAAAAGAAATTGGTCTTAAACCACAAAAATGGCATGGATAAAACTTAAACTAATATTACTAAGACAGCATAGAAAGGCTGATAATGGTTCCATCTATATGCTATTCAGTTAAAGGTAAAATTATGAAGATATTGAAAGGATCTTCAATATCTTTCAAAACTTTTTTTGAAAAAGTTTAGGCAGAGACAGAGGTAATATACTAAAATATCACAAAGAAACGTTAGAGTAATTAAGGTATTCTGTATGAATAACAGAGTATGCATTTCATCGTGTTTATAGTATATGTTTATAACTATATATTCATAATATACTATAGAATATTTATATGCAAATGTTTATACTTTTTATAAGCATATAGATAATATAATTTTGCATCTTTATATGCATGTCATGTTTATGTGTCTTCTTCATATGTTTCTATATATGTTTATATGTTTATCATAAGATACAAAAATCAAGAGAGAACCCTAAAGTAAACATGGGTTCATGTGATAAGAGTATGTCAATGTAGATTCATCAGTGATGATTACAGAATAACTAAGTTGGGGTGGCCTTCCTAATAAGGACTTAGCATCAATGAAGGGAATTTGACACATGGAAAATATCTATATATTCCACCCAATTTTTATGTGGGCCTAAAACTACTCTAAATAATAAAGTCTTTAAAAAAAAATAAAGTCAGGTTAAGAGAAATATAAAGCTAAATGTGTAAGATAGTTAAGTATCTTATTTTTTATACTCTTTCAACCTGGCATAGACCCTCTGCGACAGAGAGTATCCCTCCCGCACAGTGGAGCCTGGTAAGCTACCCATGGCGTACTCGATATGCCAAAAACAGTAACAATTATGGTCCTTATTCCCCTGATCCTGAAAGAGCCCCAAGTATGCCATCAGACTACATTAGCATGCAACAGGGACAAATGGAGACGTTACTGGTGCCCACTTGAGCAAATTAATGAACAACGGGATGACAGTGACACACATAGTGATTCTTTATATGAGATTAGTGGTTTCTGGAAACAGTTCACTCAGTTTTCTTAAATATAGGGGCTTCCCCAGGTGTGATGGGAATCTGATGGTCACTTCTTGTGTTATTTGTCATGGGGATTCAGGTCTGATGGTTCACTGTGGGGTTTCTACCAGCCATGCAATGCTGAGGAGCTGCTATCTGACCCACCAGGGGCACATCCAGGAGTGATGTGGAGGGGGTCTATTGTACCTCAACCTTCACCTCCTTTGCCTTATCTTCCCCAAAGTCTTTACTTACTGACTTTATGCAAACTGATGATCATATCTCAAGCCGTGGTAAAAAGTTCAGAAAGCATTTGATAATTTGTTTTCCATTGCTGAGAATGAAGAGATATGAGATCATGTGGCCACAATAGCAGCCGCAAGGTTTTGAATTTCTGTATTTTAGTATTTTAGTAACTAAGTCCAGAGAAATTTCTGCCAGAAGTTGCATCATTGCTAGCTCGTACCTCTTTGCTACTTTATATTCCACGTATGAGTGCAATCTTTCTATATCTGTCTCTTTCTTTCTGACTCATTTCACTCAACATGATACTTTCCATGTTGATCCACTTATATGCAAATTTCATGACTTCATCTTTTCTAACAGCTGCATAGTATTCCATTATGTAGATATACCAAAGTTTCTTTAAGCAGACATCTGTTTTGGGGCACTGTTTTTTTCCAGATTGTGGCTATTGTAAACAGTGCTGCAATGAACATAGAAATGCAAATGTCATTTCTACTATACCTTTTTGCCTCTCCGGGATATATTCCCAGGAGTGGTATTGCTGTGTCAAATGGAAGCTCAATTTCTCATTTTTTGAAAATTGTCCAGATTGTTTTCCAAAAGGGCTGAACAAGTCAGCATTCCTACCAGCAATGAAGAAGAGTCCCTTTTTCCCCACATCCGCGCCAACACCGGTTGCTTTTGTTTTTTTGGATGTGGGCCAGTCTCTGTGGTGTGAGATGGTATCTCATTGTTGTTTTGATCTGCATCTCCCTGATGATTATTGATGTCAAGCATTTTCTCATGTGCCTCTCAGCCATTCAGATTTCTTCTTTGGGGAAGTTTCTGTTCATTTCAACACCCTATTTTTTGATTGGGTCGGCAGTTGTATTCTTGTGGAGTTCAACCAGTGATCAAATACTTCCTTTCCAGCAGGTCCGACTTTGGGGGGGAACTCCAAACAATAATAGTGAGGTTTTTGTTGAAGTATTGAGTGTATTCAAAGTAAAGAGAAAGTAAAGTGAAATTTTTCAGCTACACAGGCAGGGTGAGGGGTTGGGGGCGTGGGGGGTAGGGGGGAGGTTTACTGTGGTACTTGGTGGTGGAATATGTGCACTGGTGAAGGGATGGGTGTTCAAGTATTGTGTAACTGAGACTTAAGCCTGAAAGCTTTGTAACTTTCCACATGGTGATTCAATTAAAAAAAAAAAGTTCAGAAATGCATGTAGTCTGAGCTGGATCTATCTGAGTAAATTTCAGAATATTTGAGAAGGTCCAAATGAGATTAATGTTTTCCCATTAAAACTTGATTTTGAGAAATTATAAAGGTGCCACTATTCTGAATAAGTTTAAAGGCTAAGAACTAGGGGTATGATGGCTTAGATTAAAGCTAGAATGGATAAGAAAAAATTTGCTAAAGTAAAAGCACAGGCACCAAATGAATAGTGTAAATTCTACATCCAGATATAAGTTTAGTTTGTCCTTTTCCTGAACTTATCATTTGCTTGAGCAAATCAACTCCTTTCCTTATTTGAGGTGGTTTCAGGTGAACTTTCAGTTGTTTGTAATGAAAAGATATGTGAAAGTGGAAATCATTCTATTCATTTTTTTCCTTAAACATGTAAACTGCCAAAGAATGAATACTATAGAACATTCTGCTCAGATTAGATAAAATTTTTCAGAATACAATTATATATATCCCTCATATACTATTATAGCACTAATGAGAGGTTTATCTTCTGATTCACATGTCCTCCTTTAATATAATTTTTTTAATTTAAAAAAATTTTGTGTTGTGAAGTAAAATAGTTTTATTTAAAGAAATTTTCTTAGAGAAATGTGAAGGGAAGAGAGAGAGAGAGACTAAGAGAGACAGAGAGAGACAGAGAGTTAGACAGAGAAGTTGGTTGAAGTTGAGGAGGCAAGAAAGAGAGAGAGAAATACATGTTTAAGATAGAACACAGGTTTCTTCAGAGAGGAAAAAGCTGAAACATATCAGATGCAGGCCTATCTCCAATATGAAGAATGTAAAGCATTGGTGTTACAGGGGAACCTCTTTTAAACTGCCTTGGCTGGGAGTTTTCTGCATACAGAAAAGCTTATCTGGATTAAACTCTTGATGCTCCTTTCATATTTTTATCATTCTTATTATTTTAGAGTCTCTTTACGCATCTCCTTTTCTAAGGGAAGCTTCAATTTTCTCTGGGTAGTCTTCAGTTTTTGCATCTGGGTGTTGCTTCATTTTCCCTAACTCCAAAGAGCTCAGTATTTGCTTCTCAAAGGGACGTGGTCCTCATGCTCCCTGGTTAATTCTGGGATACCTTCACCCATGTACTCCTACCATTTTTAGACTGAGAATTATTGGGAAGAAATTCATGTTCTTATCAAATCCATCAGTCTTCTTCACCCTTTCTCCCATGCAATGGTTAAGACATAGCCACATAAGAGTTGGAGAATAAATGGACTTTTAATTCTGGATTCTAAAAGGTTAGCACTCACTTCAAGCTCTAACTTGAAGAAAACTGAAATATTCCTTTAATAACTTTCATATCATGCCTCCAGAGACTGACCTAAACTCCTGTTGAAAGATGCTTGGATGAAACTGTCCAGTTTCTTACTCAGGGGAGCCCATATCCGAGTTTGATAATAAGAAAACATTATTATAGAAATAGTATTGCTCAGTCAATTATCTCATGTGTTACCACATATTCTACAATGTATTCTGAAGCTCATTTGAATTCCTCTTGAATAGTTCAGGCCCACGGGCTATAGAATTTCTGGGCAAAACCGAATGCCAGTGTAGAGGACTAGTATAGTGGATAAGGATCTTTCCTTGCATACAGCTGACCCATGTTTGATCCCCAGCACCACATCTGGCTCCCTGAGCACCCCCAGGAGTGATCTCTGTGGAGAGAGTCAGAGTAAACTCTGAACATCCCAGGGTGTTTCCCTAACTGCACTGCACTGCACTGTAGCACTGTCATCCCATTGTTCTTCATTGATTCGTTCCAGCAGGCACCAGTAATATCTCCATTGTGAGACTTGTTACTGTTTTTTGGATATCGAACATGCCACAGGTAGCTTGCCAGGCTCTGGCATGCAGGCGGGATACTCTTGGTAGCTTGCCTGGCTCTTCGAGAGGGACAGAGGAATCAAACCTGGGTCGACCACGTGCAAGACAAATGCCCTACCTGCTATGCTATTGTTCCAGTCCAGGTCCCTGAAAAAAAGGCCTAATCCTAGAATAAAGGCTGCCAACACTGATTTGGGGGTGGGGATATGGGATATGAGGAATGAATAATAGGAATTCTCCTGTGCTGCTGGTAATGATGCAAAATGATTTATCAAAAACAAAACCTGAAATGCCTTTGTCATCTGATCTATTTCTAAGCAATAACATCCCTAGCAGTCATGAAGTTGTTTTGTTTTGTCTTTCTAAAAAACATTTTTTAAAGTTACCTGCGAAGTTAAAAAGTTATTCATAACTGGATTTGAGGCACACAATGTTTCAACGCTGACCTCTTAACAGGTGTCCACTTCCCTCCATCAATGCCCCCACACCCCATTAGCCCCCAATCAACCACTCACCTTCTATGAGAGGCACTATCTCATCTATCTATCTATCTATCTATCTATCTATCTATCTATCTATCTATCTATCTATCTATCTATCTATCTATCTATCTCCCATCTATGCTTACAGTATCATGGCTCATAGGCTTTCATACCAGTTTTGCTTTTTGCCTATCTGGCGTTTGCTCTGGAGGATAATTGGTTTGGTTCTGAAAATGATGGCTGGGAAGGAAAAGAACAGGTTACAGGTATATCCTCCACTCTGAAAGCCTAAACCCTAAACCCTAGAAATCTAAATTTCTAAATCAGTTAAAAAAACTGAGAAAGCACCGAGAAGTTCTTTTTTTTTCTTTCTGAAAATATATATCGATTTTATGGACTAGAGTGATAACACAGCGGGTAGGGCGTTTGCCATGCACGTGGCAGACCCGGGTTTGATTCCTCTGTCCCTCTGGGAAAGGCCAGCAAGCTACGGAGAGTATCCCACCCACATGGCACAGCCTGGCAAGCTACCTGTGGCATATTTGATATGCCAAAAACAGTAACAACAAGAGCAAATCGATGAACAATGGGATTACAGTGCTACATTGCTACAGTGCAAACCAAAGACAATTTCATATAAAGCATGAATGTCCAGCTGCTTCTATTCTGAGTGCAGATTCTGACCTAGTAACCATTAAGTGCCGCAGAGCAGTAGAATGTTTGTTTGCTTGCTTGTTTATTTTTAAGGAAGGGCAACCAACCTGCTTTCCCTTTTTCTCAGTTACCACTATATACTTTACTCATGTGATGCCACCTGGCTTTTACAGTAATCTGAGTTCAGAGATTTAAAACAGAGTCTCTAAGATATAATTCTCGACCTTTTGAAAATCACCAGGCAATTCTGGCAGCCATATTATGGCCTTGAAGTTGTCATGAGAATATTTCTTAATATATCCCAGACGTAAATCATTAAAATGTATCCTGGAGTCTAGAGAGGGTTAAGATGCTGAGAAAAGGTTCCTGATTTACTCTTAAGGAGTGGTTTATATACTGAGATAATCAGACTCAAACTCCATGTGTTCATGGGAATTATTTGCATTTTCTATTATTCCCAGGTGTTGGAAATGGTTCTCTGCATTCCATCTGGAGCCAAGGCTGGGGTTGAGCCTGTCTCCTGACTCACACTCACCTCACCTGAGAAAACCCTCTTCCCTATCTGAGAGGATAATTTTCAGTTTTCGATAAGATGGCATAATCCTCCTCTAATGAAGGAGAGAGAACAATATTTTTATATAATTCATGACATTTAAAGCGAGGATATGCTGTTTGTGTTTCCCATAAAATTTTGAATATTTAACTGTGAAGTGAAACCAAGTATTTCCAACCTGGACATTTAAATCACTTTCTGAAGAGAAATACACCAGCTATTGAAAAACAGGAAAGGGGAAAATGTTGGAAATATATTTCTTTCAATCATTAATCTGCTTAGTTAAATTGAAAAAGAAATTTTTAGAGAAATATCTAGCCAACTTCAGAATTTCTATTTATTTTACATTTATATTTTCCTTTTTGAGAGTCATTTGAGATAAGGTTTATTCACTGAATAGATAAAAATAAGCAGGCACCCTTTTAACTTCATTTAAATATTGTGATAGCTAGGAAAAGAAGCAGTGTAGCTCTGGTAAATTGTTTGAGGCTTAGAAGGCAAGTGTTAGAAGATACAGATTAAACAATGGAAGGCAACAGATAAGATACAGTGATGCTTAGGCACACAAATCGTTCATGGAAAGATATTTTATTGGGTAAGAATAAAACAGAAATGATAATAAATTAAATTACTGTGAATTTTACGAGGTGTTCTGTTTAGTGGCAACAGAGCCATTATGGGTAGGTTGGAACTGGGAGGCAGACATAGGACTGAAAAAAAGTTTTGAACATGGAGAACTCTGCCACAAAATAATAGAGATCATTTTCAAACTTAGACTGTAGTCTACTGGAGTTTTACTAACATGTAAATGAATATCTGGTGAATATATAATTTTAAAGACTGAACCAGGTGTAGTAATAACATAAAGTTAAAGATGTCCCTTTACTTAACCTCAACCTAGTCTGACATAGATATGAACATAGCTTTTTCATAATAGTGGTGCTATAAAAAACTAAAAGATCTTGCCACTTTTTCCCCCTTTTTTCAATAAGATTACAGTTACATTGAAACAAAAAATAGAGGGGATTGTTTTATAAAACTATTTGTTTTACCTCACATCTAAGGCATTCTTTATTGGTTCTGTTTTCCCCATTTATCGACCTGTTTCCTACAATTGCCTACTAACCTGCATCTAAAGCCAGCTGCAAAATGTGTTATAAGTAAAGTTAGAGGTATAATAAAGAAAGATTAAATGTGGATAGTAGCATGAAAATATGTTTTTCAATTTGCAAATGAAAGTGGAAAGCAGAGATATTGGGCTTTTTTAAGCAGACATGAGCATGCGATCTTTTTATCATATAAAAATTCTTTATATTTTCCCAATAAATAACCAAAAATGACCTGCAGGCATATGCTGTCAGAAAGATATCTCTGTTACACTGTGTACAGCAATTTAAACAGATTAAAACAAAAATGTGCAGAGGTTCTTCAATGTGCTATCTGAAAATGAGGCCGTTTGGGGGTTGGATTTTAATATACTTACCCCAGTTATCTTCACATTCACGGTAACAGTGATGGTAACTGACAGTGTAATTATCTTTCAAGGACTGAACTGGTCTAAGAAATATTCTTCTAGAGTGTCACACACTGTTGATATTAAACTGGCGACATGAGAAACCATCTGGAAAAAATCTGGGCATAAGGAAGTTTAAGGGATCTAATCCAAGCTAGGTTTTGGCTGATTTACTTCAGTTCACTCAAATCTCATTTAATAACATGAAATAACACACATGGAAAAATGAAAGAAAAGTGCTATCCTTTGTTCTAGGGTTCATTAAATGGAATCATATGCAAGGAAAAGTTTAAGCTCCCCTCATCTGCACCCCTGCTTTCATTGATCTTTTCATTTTCCTTGCTAATAAGACAAACAGTGTGCTATCTCCCTGTCTTTCAAAGTACCTTTTAAGAAAGCTTTTATGTATATGTATGTATGTCCTACAAATTACTATCTAAAGGATGCAAAATCATATATTATTCAATGTCTTTGATCCATCCCAACAACAATCTTTTATTTTGTTGTATTTCCTTTAACTTAAAGGGTTTTTTTCATAGTTATCTACTTAAGTAAAATATCCTCTTTAATAGTTTTAGTGCCAAAATAATTTTTTTGTCTTTCTTTTCATATGGTTCATTATGTATTCTTTGTTAAGATCTAACACATATAAGTAGCAAACTAAATCTGAAAATATGCATGAAGAATTGGACAACTACATAGAATGATTTTTCTGGGAAAATCATGTATATTGTATGATACTATTAGACTGGCTATAAGCAATCAGGATAAAATGTAAGTTAAAGTGCAAAGAAAAACAGGTTTTTTTTTCAGCTTCTGAGGGTTGGACTCTTCTGAAAAGGCGAGAAAGACTGCATAGTAAGTCAGACAGTTTCTCGGCTCTAACACTGAAACCAAAACCTGAGAAGTCCAAACTTCTAATTTTCTTAGTTATCCCCAAGTCTACAATTGATATTATGCTACCATGTATTGACACTTCCTGCCCTTGCAGGAATCAGCACTTATGAACAGTTGCACACATACATATATTTGGCAAATCCTACTTGCCTGTCAGTCATAGCACTGGCAATAAAGGAAGCTGCTGATTTTCTTTCCTGATTTCCTACACCCTCTTTGATTATATATTCTGCTCAAACTATGTACATTTCAACCCAAAATATGACATGCATTATGATATTTTCTCAGCCATACTCTGCCTCTGTCTTTCCTAATACTTCCTTTATAAACTCCCTAAATTCAGCTGAATCATTATACTTTATTCAACATAATTCTAAGATCTTCTTTTTGATTCTATCAGATAGATAACTTCCATCATAGCACATATAGGGAAAAAATTTGACAGTGGATTTACTGTGGAGCTATTGTTTTAAGCAGCGTTTCATTAAGACCTACCTTAAATAATCTCTCAATGATTAAAGATCTTAGAAAAATGCTACTGCTTAAAATATTTAGAAGGAAATATTTCTTCTTTACATCCATAAAGAAACATGGAAATGATATCTAGCAAACTTTCAACACATACACACACACACACACACACACACACACACAGATGCATGCAATGCCTTCCAATACTAATTCCCTTTTTGTCATGCATCTATAATATCACAGAATGAGATATTTTGGAATCTTTATGTTTGGATCTAGTTTAAAAAATATCAGGAGACCTGGAAAGTTTAAGTACTCATAATCATAGCTGCTGGCAAGAAATGTGGTGGAAAATGGGACTTTTCATACTAATTAACTCTGTATTCACACATGGGTTTCATTTTCCACATTGCATACTTATTTGAAGGCTTCACATCACAAAAGGGTCCAGATCCCATCAGACACAAAGACAGCTGTCAAAGCCTAATTTAGTTGCTTCAATATGGACTAAATTATAAATATACCAAAACCTGGAGATGGGAGCAAGAAGGGTAATAATAGATAATTTCTTGGGTAGTAACAATGGAAATGCCTATGAAAGTTAAATTTTAATTTTTCTACAAGAATAAGTGTCTATACTCAGAAGAAATTCTGTCTACTCAAAGTGTTCTGTGGCTGTCTTATTTCCAAGGGTAAGAAGTGGCTTGTTTCTTCTACGAATAAATCTAGTCTGATTTTTATGCTGATTCAGTATAGCTTGGTACACAAAGCAGCAGAGAATTCTCTGCCAAGAAAAGTACATGTGTAATTGTTGGGAGCTACTAAATAGTCTCTTGTTCAACATGGGGTGTCAAGCAGAGAAGTTGCAGAAGCTCAGATAAAGTAGCCTTCTGCTCTGCTCTTATTATAATTCCTTAGGGATCTCCTAGAGTCCGTGCAGCTCCAGAAGGAAAAAGAAAACATCAGCAGCTTTTCACTTCACAACAGTGCAGCTTATCTAATGATAATTACTGATAAATAACTTATCACCCAGTAACAAAGCCGGAGGCACTCTGGAGATCTTACCTAAACTTTGTCACTCATTTTACTTCTCACAATTATTCATTGATGTGTTCATTCATTCATTTCCAAAAAATGGGGCTGAAGAGATAAGAGAGTGTTCAGTGGGTAGAGTGCTTGCCTTACATGCAGCTGACCAGATTCAATCCCTGGCACCCCATATGATTCTCACAAAAACCGCCAGGAATGATTCCTGAGTGCTTAGTTGGGAAAGCACTAAGTTGGTTAAGCAATTAGTTGAGAAACCCCTGAACATCACCAGCTGTGGTCCAAAAACAACACAACAACAACAAAAAACACAACTTTTTGTTTCACTTTCCAAAATTCGGAAGAATACCCTATTATCCAAAAGTTATTGATATTTAGGTAACCTGGACAACATTTAATTAAACCTGGCGGTACCTGTCAATGTAGAGAATCTGTAATAAGCCAAAGAAAGCAATTTCTATACCCTTTTATACAGTGAGAAATATACTGTGCAGGCACAAATAACAACCTCACTACAACTTACCAGCAACATTTCAACACCTGATAAAATCTACCAATTCTCAAGAAATTTTTTTTTCTTACTTTTCTAATTTAGTTTGCACATGTTGTTATAAAGTAGCAAGACTAATTGCATAATCCATGCTTATTCCAACAAAATGCAAAAGTCCAATTTGTTCAACACTTTCAGAAAACTATTGATATCGGACATAAAATCAAAGGAAATAAGAGTTCTATAAATATCACTTTGATTTACTCTTAGAACATACAATCTCTCTGTTGTGTAGTTCAAACCTCTATATTTCCTGACTACAATGTCTAATGGTGTGTAAAATGCAAAATATTTTTAATATTCTTAAAATGCATACCTTCTCTCTCTTTCTGACAAATAAAATAAAGAAGAACCAAATTTGTGGCCTTTCCAATGGAATGATTTGGGAAATATTTACTTTGACTATGCAGTTTATTTCCAGCCCTTGTCCATTCTACTTTTTTGTTTTAAACATAAACAAACTCATTTAATGAATATTTACTTGACTATATCTAACGAAGAGCATCAGTGTGTCCAGAAAAACCAGGTAGAGTTTTGAATGATCACACAATTGTTAATGCAAAGGAAAGTATTTAACAACACTGTCATAACTCTCACATACTAATAGCTGGTAGATGAATATGCTTGTTAATTCAAATCTATTAAATATACTAGAATCTTATGGAGGATTTTAAAATTTTCTTATATTACATGAAAAGGACACAAAGATCAGAGACATTGAGGAAACCTAATTCTGAGAAGATAGTTAATTTGCAGAGGTGAAAACTGAACTCTCATCTCCTAATTTTATCAGCACAACTTTCACAATCCTTCAGTCAGTTATGAACTAGGAGAAGAGTCATACACGAATGATGAAGAAATATGACTGTCTTTTTTATTTTTGTTAGTGGTTAAGAATTTCATGGTGAATAATTTCTAAAGCTAAAAATTGAAGAATTTGAAGGAGAAAAATTACACATATTTATGGCTCTGGTGTCCTTAATGTTGATGAACTAAAGGAAAGCTACTGGACTTTGAATTATGGTCACACTGGAAAATGCAGCTTGAACATAAGGTCAAAAGTCTTCTTATGTTTTGACCCTATGTTTATACTTAAGGATCCACCCTGGGGCTGGGATTAAGTTCACAAGCAAGCATTAGAAAAGAAAGTAGAAAACTGAATCTGTCTCATTGTGAGCCCAGGAGGAGGGACCATGTATGAGCAGCTACCTTTAGTAAAAAAGGAATAGACTATATGCCAGTGTTTCAGTATTAAACTAGTGATTTCTTGCATCGGAAAAAAGGACAGAGAATGATGGAGAGGATTCAGATTATTTTATATTGCTCCTAATTCTAAAAGGTGACAGAACCTTTCATATTGGAGGGTGACAAGAATGTGAATAATGGGTGGGATGAGAAAATATTTCCCTACAATAGAAATCTCCTTTATGTTAAGTAAGACAGCTGTCTTCAACACAGAAAAAGAAGAGTAGTATAAAATTTATTTTATTCAATTAACGATTGCTTGATACATTGGTGACACTCTCTGAGATGGAATTGAACACATATTTTATTGTTATTTTCACAACTGCTGCCAAATAGTTCTAAACTATAATCCTCCTCCAACATGTAATGCAGTCAGCCTGAGAATATTCATACACCTCCCAAAAGAATAAAGCAGATTCCTATTTGTACAAGATGCTGAATGATTTAATTAGAACATCTAAGAGTACTCAGTATTTGCTATAATTTTATAAAACATAATCTTGACTTTATGGCCCCTTAAATAACTATTTTATTCATTAGATGTAATGATATAAAGTCTTCACTAACAGTGTTTGTGTAGTCAAGAACTTCACGTGCATAGTTAGAGTTCATGGACTATAAAGTTGCTTTCCTGACAAAATCTTTTTGAGCTTAGTCAATAGGAAAAGAATAGATGTTGCCAGAGAAACATATTTATTATAAATCTTCCAAAATTCAGATTAAATCCCGAATGATCACTGTATCACTGTACCGCTGTCATCTAGTTGCTTGTGGATTTACTCAAGCGGGCACCAGTAATGTCTATTCCTCCCAGCCCTGAGATTTTAGCAGCCTCTCATTACTCATCTTTCCCAATGACTGGAGGCTCCTTCAGGGTAGGGGAATGAGAAAAACTATTGTTACTGTTTTGGCATATAGAATATGCCATGGATAGCTTGCCAGGTTCTGCCCGTGTGGGCGGGATACTCTTGGTAGCTTGCCGGGCTCTCCGAGAGGTGTGTGTGTGTGTGTGTGTGTGTGTGTGTGTGTGTGTGTGTGTGTGTATTATATATATATAAAACTCTCTTTGACTTGTTGCCTACAGTCTGAACTCCATCAAATATAGTGTGGTAATTATGGAAAATGGGTAGGAAGTGTCATATAAAGCCGCCTGGAGCATGGCAGTGGTTGGGTAGTGGAGGCCAGCTGCCAGGGCTGGGTCCCTTGGCACACGAGGGCTCTCACCCACCCCGCTCTGGGGCGCCCTGAGTGAAAACATCTTGGCGTGGAGTCCCATCCCAAATGATGAGGGAAAGAAATAGTACTTTGAGAGTGAAGTTAACACATGTATGTGATGTTGCTCAAAATATTCCCTTTGCCAAGATGTAGGTGAAGGGAACTTTAGTACTTTGGGAAAGTAGCAGGGTGGAATAAAATTGAAAAGTTTCATGACTTTGGTTCAGAACAGAAGGAGGGGAAGGTGTGTGCATTTGCTTACACTAATTGGCAGGCAGCCAATTAAAAAATGTATGGAGCACAGTACACAACAGTCAGTAGAATGATCAGGCAAGAACCACCCCTTGATATCTATGATGGTGATTAAATACTCAGCTTTCCAGAGTAAAAGATCCTGAGCAACACCTGATGCTTTTGCTGTTAATGCCAAAATCTAATGATATTTTAGGGAGGGGGGAAGGTGTTGAGCCATAACTTGCAGTGTTAGGAGTAATCCTCCCAGCTCACTTCTCAGTTTACTTTTGGTCCTTGGAGGACTGTGTGATCTCAGAGTTAGAGCTCAGGCTTTCTGCCTGAAAACCATGCATTCAAACCCTTTGAGTTCTCTCCCCATCCATAAACTTAATAAAAGTTAACTGAATCAGTGGCATGATAGCATTGGACATCATACCTGGTTTCTGAGTCTCTTCATCTTTTTAATGTTTTAATTATGGTCGCATAGAGAAATGAATATAGATGACATGGGAAATTTACACAAATAGCATATATAGGCACATTGAATTATAGAATTATTTGACCAAATTCATTCCAAGTTTCATTTAGTGATATATTTTATTTACTCTGTATATTCTGATTCTCCCAAGCAGGGCTCAGAGGACCCAGAGGTCACTCCCAGTGATACTCAGCCAAAAGGATTTTGAAATGCAATGCTGGAGCTTTGTCCAAGAATTGGCAAAACAGCACTCTCTTGGTTGAGCAACAGTAGGGGTCCCCAGACCACATTTATTGATGCATGGGGGATATAAGGGAAGTAGGTTGTTATGCATTATTGAGGACTAACGCATCCTTCCACATACAAAGCATACATCTCTGATTCCAAGTTATTATCCCAGTCCCAATTTTTGCCTTTTATAGGGAAAGTGTTCCAAAGTAACTGGTCCAGAGGTACTGGGGATGAGGCAATATCTATTGTCTGGGATTGAACTCAAGGTGTTGCACATACTATATATGCGCTCTTCTCAAACTATCATTCAGCCTCATTCAGTGATTTCTGAAAGGCTCTTGTTTAGGGGAGGAAAAGGTGATTCCCAAACACTTAATTTTGATGAACAAAGAATATACAATCTGTTAGAACTCAGTTAAACAAAATCCAAACACGTAGTTCAGAGACCATTCCCTGATGTTTTAATAACAGCTGTTCCAAATTAAGTCCAGTTCCTCCCTCTGTGTTATCTCCGTTCCATCATGAGCATGGAAAGAAAATCTAAGAGCACTTCAGACTGTTCTGTAGAACAAACATGCCTGACTCAAACTGGGCTAAATTTTCTATTGACCTTTCAACTTATTTCACAGAATGTCTGACTTGGCTGTTAGAGTCTCAGGCAAACATGGATTTTTAGAGCTCTGATATAGAGATGACCCCCAAGGACTGAAGCCAATTTTTCTAAGTCTGTGTGGCAAGGCAAACCTAAAGATCAAGCTTATATTATGTTACTTTTCATTCATTTTTTAAATTTTTGTGTTGTTTTTAAAGCCAAATGAAATTCTTAAAAATGTCTATCTCTATTTTTCTGATGTATAGTTATATTTTTCATGCCAGATATTAATAATAAAAGTCATATACTAACACTTATATTCAAATAATAAATATAAATAAATGTGTGCCTTAGCTTAATGTTCTAACCTATACTTTCTAGCATTGGGATACATTTTATTAAAAAGTGGTACTAAAGGGAAAAAGTTAATTACTTTGAGTTTCAACATCTTTCTACTTTAAGAGTAGTCTCTAGCATGGCTGCAGCAATGCAGTTGACACTAGTAAGTGGAATTGGTGTTAGAAATTTGTGTGTCTAAAACTCAACTATGAATAATTTTCTAATTTACAGTTATTTAATAACTGTAGCACTGCCATCCCATTATTCATCGATTTGCTCAAGCAGTAACGTCTCCTTTGTGAGACTTGTTGTTACTGTTTTTGGCATATCAAATATGCCACAGGTAGCTTGCCAGGCTCTGCCATATGGGCAGGATACTCTCGGTAGCATGCCGGGATCTCCAAGAGGGATGGAGGAATCAAACCTGGGTTGGCCATGCACAAGGCAAACACCCTACCTGCTGTGCTACAGTTATTTAATAAAATTTTAAAACATAAAGAGCATGCTTCAAAAAATGTAATGTTTGAATAAAGAAAAGCGGAAAATGATATTTCAATTTTTCTCCTAAAAGTGAAAGTAATAATGAATGAATTGATACACACTATTTACATATGACTTTTTTAAATATTGCTGACAATTTCTCTTTACTTAAAATTGCATGGGTAATTAATTCATACCTATATAACTCAGTAGATCTTACCTTTATGTCTTATTGAGCTCACACTGGTTAAGCTCGAATGAAACCTGACATAAGTCTCAGATATGTAAAACTAAAATTCACTACCACCCCCCCTAAAAAAATTGAAGAAAGATGGATACTCAGTTTTCCCCTGAAAAACACCAGTCTCACAGTGTGGTCTGGATTCAAGTTCTCCAGCTTAAGCAAATAACTGCCAATCAAGAGAGACAGGTCAATGGGCTGGAAAGAAAAGACAGTGGGTAAGTCCCCTGTCTTGAATGGCTGGCCTGGGTTCCTTCCCCTGCACCCCATATGGTCACCAGAGCTCTTCCAGGAGTTATCCCTGATTGAAGACCAAGGAGTGAATCCTGAACACGATCAAGGTGCGACCCACAAAACAAACAAAAACAATATTATAATGTAAAAAAATAAAAAAATTAAAGCAGAGAGTCCTTGACCAAAAATAGTACATAAATAAAGAGTTTGAGGTCCATAATATATTCAATTTATACCCACATTTGTTCTTAATAATAAAACTTTAATCATGTGAAATATATAAACTGGCACAGGAAATGTTTTTTGTAATATCTCCCAAATGCTTTTCTTATGTTCTAAAGATGAAGGGTAGAGAGAGATTTGACCATGTAAGTGACATTGCAATATGCTAGTAACTTTAGTTCCAGAAGATCTCTTCCAATATTTTTATCATTGAAAGAACCCATTGCTATAAATAATCCATGTCCTGAAACCAAAGTAATTCAAAAAGTAGTATATTTATGGTTATAAATAAGTAGGCACCATGAAACCTCGGGGGTTAGTTTATCTTTAGTTTATCTTTGACTAAACGCCTTCAGTTTAAGCAACAATTTCAGGGAAAAAATAAGCCAGATGTCCTAGTATAAATCAAGGGAGCTATGATTCTTTAAGTAAACAGAGTGCCCCAAATCCATCATTTATATTGGAGTAACCAGCATTTAGGAAACACATATCATAAGTGATAGAGCCTCTAGCATAACCCTATACTCCTAGAAGCCAGAAGGTTTAATCCCCAAATAGATTAAACTAGACAGATGGGTAAAACTGTTCATGCTGTTCTCAGAATGGCTGTTTTTATGATATGCCTCAAAGAGGACACAGATGCATATGACCCTGTTCCTTCTCTAAGCCTCACTGAGCCAAACACAGTTGAGAAGCAGGTTTGAATAAGTCAGAATGTATATGTTTCTGGGAGCTCCATTTATGGCTGGAGAGAGATAAAGATCAGGGCAATGAATCCGGAGTAAACTACCTTCAAACATGTTCTTCATTTGAAGATTGCACCATGCTATAAATGTCACACACTTTCAATTGCAGTTAATTTACAGTTATTTCTAGTGTCAAATTTTCTTGATAAGTAGGATAAGCTAAGAGTGTAAATTTGAAAATTCATTGTCCCAACTGTCAGCCTTTACCTGTTTGTCTAGATTTTCAGTGATCTGTTTCAGAGTAACATAGGGCAGAACCAATTTATCATTCTCCATGATCAACAGTTACAGTATGCATCTTTTTTATTTTCCTGGAAAATGTTAGATGATTATGGAAAGACGGCTTTAGAAGTATATTAAACTGTATTGATAAAGCCGTAAACCAGTTGCAAGAACAAACTCAAATGAAAATGTGTAGCTCAAATGAATGTACAAGCAGGATATAATTCAAATCTATCGATGCCCTGCTATTTTCCCTGTTCTAATAGGTGGAAAAGAGTGAATGAAAATTGCCAGGAATCTGACTTAGGAATAGATATCGAAGGAGAGGAGACCTTCTCTTCAAGACAGCTACAATTGTGGAGGAATATGAGTTTCCATTTCTGTATTTTCACTTTTTCCTCATTCATTCATGAACCTAATCCTCACAGCCTTCTTTTTTCCTTCTAATATACACTTTATGATAGCACAGTGGGTAGGGTGTTAGCCTTGCACGAGACCGACCCAGGTTCAATTCCTTCGTGCCTCTCAGAGAGACTGGCAAGCTACTGAGAGTACCCTGCCTGCACAGCAGAGCCTGGCAAGCTACCCAGGATATATTTGATATGCCAAAAATAGTAACAAGTCTCACAATGGAGACATTACTGGTGCCCACTTGAGCAAACTGATGAACAAGAGGATGACAGTGCTATAGTGCTACCATTTTATACTTTCTGTTTTTGCTATATATAAACCATATAAAAAACTCAAATTTCTCTGGTCGGAACCTAACATACCTTTTATTTCATTTTGTCTTTTGGGTCACACCTGACCTGCAGTCAGGAATCACTCTGAGCAGGCTTAGGGGACTGTATTGGGTGCTAGGAATCGAAAATGGGTCAGCCACGTCCAAGACAAACACCTGGCCTGCTGTTTTATGGTTCTAGTCCCCACCTTCTACATTTTAATGGTAATGCTGTAAGAAGCAACACTTTCTCATCCTTGAAGATTTGTATGGTTTAAACTGAATTAAAGACAAGGATGCTGTGAGAATAGGCATTAGGTACACAAAATATGCATGCGACTATTTATTCCCTCTACGGACAAATGCAACAGTCATGCCTTCTTCACAGAGTCCTTTAAGACAGTTTTTATTCAGCACTCAGAATTTAAACCCATGCCCTTTTAAAATGATCCAAGTTGCTACTTCAACTCAATTTAACCTTCTCATGATTTCTCTTCTGTAAAAAAGAAAAAAATTAAAACCATAGATCTAAAAATCAATTTCATACAAAGAACTGTTCTGAACACACATGCTTTATAACCATGTTTTAACAAATTGAGTATTATACAGTTGGGGTTTTCCCTAGATGAGCCTTCTATTATTCATAGGTTTTAGACTTTAAGAGACAGGATTGAAGAGATAGTACAGAGGTAGGGTGCTCGCCTTGAATGCAAGTGACTCTACTCTGATACCAGGCACCCAATATGGCACCCAAGGCCAGCCAGGAGTGATCCCTGAGTTCAGAACACAGCTCTGAACACAGCTGCATGTTGCCCGAAAACCAAATGAAAATTAGGTAAAATGAGACTTACTTCTTTTAAAAAAAAGTACTAAGTTTCCACCTAAGTTGAAATACATTGAAATTTATTTTGTTATAAGATAATGATATTTGAATACAATTTGCTGGTATTTAAATGACATAATTCAGATTTATAATTTTTCATATAATTTCATATAATTCTGCATGGCAAAAGCCATGCAGAATCTCACACAGCAGAGCCTGGCAAGTTACTTGTGGCGTATCCGATATGCCAAAAACAGTAACAATAGTGGGCGTCATTCGCCTAACCCTGAACACAACAGGGGTGAATAGAGACATTGCTGACACCTACTCCAACAAATCGATGAGCAACGGGACGACAGTGATACACTGATACACTAAATTTTTCATAAGCAACTAATGCTTTTAGGCATATATGAGCAGAGAGAACTGAAATATAAAATGACCCAGACAAAACCATTTTCCCAATACCATCTGGGACAGGATTCATTTCCACTCACCGTTATCACGGAATTCACTGTCCTTTCTGTGTTCCAGACAAAAGACTATGTGCTGGTCAGAATCCTCAGCAGGGCACAGAGAAAGACAGGACACGTGGCGCCATACACAACAAGCCAGTGGCTGAGGGGAGACAACCCTGCAGAATATTTAGGCCCAGGCCATCCTGCACCCACACTTTTATTCTGGATTGTTTTATCCTTTTTCTTTAATTTAAAGCTAAGTAGCAGTTTGGTCCTGAACATACTGAGTTGGCATGTCCACCATCTTAGGCTCACACAAATAAGCAGGGTCTTTTATTTGGGGTGTGTGTGTGTGTGTGTGTGTGTGTGTGTGTGTGTGTGTGTGTGTGTGTGTGTGTGTGCTTAATCCAATTGTTGGTTAGCTTTGTTTATTTTAGAAACATCTTCCCTCTGAGGTGAGACTCTGAGGGATGAGCTCTGGGAGAGGCTGAAGCTGGGAGACAGAACCAGCTTCTCTTGTCAGCACTGGCACTTTGGGGGGCCTCGGGGCAGGGGTGTGGACCCAAGGAAAGTGCTAGCCACCAGGTAGGTCATGGACAGTCAGGGTCATACCCAAACTGGGAATAGACTGGGCATAGCTAAGGCGCGTGTGCTCACTCTCTTCCGAGGCATCTGGAGGACAAGGCCCAGCGGGCTCCAGGCAGCATTCATTCCTGCAAAACCAGCTGCTTTGTTTTCTCTTCTCTAGGGAGGCTTCCCGCACCTGTAACAGTGTGGAACTTATATTTATAAGGTTAGCCAATAGAGTCTGAGATATAAACCAACAAGTAAAATCCTCCCGTTTGTTGCATGGTATGAAAAGGTTATCAAGAAACAACAGGAACAATGTTCATAAAAGGGCACTGCCAACGGACAACAGAGGTTTTGTCTTAGTTCGGGTGCTGACGGGGAAGTGGTCATGGCTGGTCATGTGCTGCCTGACACTAATCCCCAGTGTCCTGGTGGTACCCATTTTTGCGCAGACTTCCATTTTTACTTTCCCTAATGACAACCCCTCAGAGCACTGGGTGCTGAGAGGGAGGAGTTCAAGAGGACCCGAAGGAGAGGACCAGTGTCCAGGCTGAGGTAAATAAGTCCTACTTGAAGCTGCTTGGGGATCCTGGCTCCCAAACTGCTGTCTTTCCTCTCCCAGCCTTGAGAAGGAGCAGAGAGTGGACAAGACTCCAGGGAGGAGCAGAGCTGGTGGTGTGGGACACAGCTGGGACACAGTGTATCCAATGTGCTCCCCATTCTACCAGGTAAGGAGGATTGGGTCCAGCTGCCCACAACTCATGGACATCTAATACAATGCCTCTTGGCTGTCCTGTGTGGCCTTCTCAGGGCGCCAGCGAGAGTAGACAATCTCTCCATGCTGTCCCTCAGTCTGCTCCACTGGGGGAACAGAGGCCAGGCCAGGTACACAGAAGCCACTGCCCTTAGCTCTTGCCAACCCACCCCTGCTCCAGCCCACAGCAGGGGAACTTGGAGCCTAGGGGGCACACTAAGACTCTAGTTTAGAAATGGGGACAGTGTAAGAATGACCCCAACGCATAAAACAATTCCATTGACAAAACTGGCTGGTGCCCTCAGTGGGATCAACTCCATATATCAGGGCCCTGCTCACAGGATGGGCCTCCAGCTGAGGCAGAAAGGCACGCCCTCCCTGAATAAGGCAGCATGACTTTGGCTCGATGTATCTGGGGAAAGATCGGGACTGGAATGCAGATTTCTGTTGAATTCTGTGTCCACTGCCTGAGACTATTCCTGAGCACGAGGCAGGAGCAGCTCTGGGCACACCCAGCTGTGGCCTAAGACTTCCACCCTCAATCACCCCCAAAAGAATCTTAGCATTACTAGGCAAATGCCCCACCCGCTGTGCTATGCTCCCCTACACACACTTTATTTCTTATAAACAAAGTATGACACTTTCATTTATTTTATCTCTCAAAGCTCTTCCCAGCCCACTATGTCTCCACAGTTTGGTGATATTGCTTGCAATTGCAGTTTATTGAATATGACTCATTCTTGAGCATGTATTTTACTCAATACATATTTCTGAAGTATCCATTGTGCTCTAGGTTTGGTGCTGAAAGCTGACCTACATGGTGAGCAGAGCCTTGAGACTTCATGCATTCCTACAGTGATGGGACTTCCTTGGCCAGAAAATTTCCCAATACATCGTCTAAGATCTTGCTGTCTTTATTACCATCTGAATCTAAGCACAGTGAAGAGGGGTTGGCTGTTCACTGTTTAACTCTTGTTTTCTCAACCTTAGAACAAATCTTTGCACATTGCATCTAATTTCAGATGTTTTCTTAATAAATTTATTATGAAGATCTAATTATAGTAGAGTGGGATATGCTATGATAAAGCTCTATTATTGTTATAATGAGGTCCAAAAGTCTCTTTTTACACTCCTGTTTCATGACATCCACAAAACCTTAAAACAATGGGCATTTCAAAATTCTTCTAAGCAAATAAAGTATATTCAAGATTAAAGAGAGTACGGAATTAAAGGAGACAAATAGGTTTTTGGCATTAGGCTATCTTACAAGAGATTGTACATAGTATATATACATATACATATAAACATATGTACACATATAAATATATGAACATATACACATACATATAAATACAGAGACATGTATGTGTATATGTACATATACATGTATATATATATAAATATATATCCCAGACCATACGCAATTGCCAACAAGGTATAATAGTACATTCTCTGAAACTTTTGATTCATTACAACTTTTCCCACAAAAGCAAACCCTGAATCAGAGACTTGGATGGTATTCATTTATTTTATAAAGGATCCCAAGAAGTACAAAAAGAGTAAGTTAAGAAATATAGGAAAAAAGAGTAAATTACAATGAAGGGGCACATAAGAACAGACGGGGCTTAGATTCCTTTTGTGGAAACATACAGGATTCCCCTAGAATTGTCCCAGTGAGAAACTTAACTCCTGTCCCTCTTGGCTAAGAGGGATACCCTGGGAGGCTTTAAATCTTTATTATGTCTGACAAGCTTTTCCTTGGTAGTAGGAAATTCCATGGTAATGGGAAAGTACTATGACAACTGAAACAAGATGATAGAAGTGTTTCACATGGGACATTGTGTAAATGAGAACTGTCCATTGAATCTTTAAGAACCCCAATTTAGGCTAAAGGCCATAATTATTTGCTATAGCAAATTTAAATACAGTACATTAAAAAATAAAATAAGAATAAAATCTCGAGTGTCTCCCTTATACATCTAATATCTATTTATATTAGCAAGTTAGCTTATAAACGAATTACAAAAGATTTCCCAGAGACCAACATTTTCTGAAGATTGCATCCACCATTTAGATTCTAAGAGGGCCCACCCTAGGAAATGATTCAAACACTGCAGAGTGGTCACAAAAGCTAAGGAAATGTTGTGAGCATCTACACAAGCTAATACACTGCCAACAAAACAGCCTACAGATTATGCCAAAGACCAGAAGCTGCTTCTGGCAAGGAAGTACCATTTCTTTAACTATCTTCCAAGTAAGAGAAAACTTCTAGTGAGCTTTGGTGAGAGGAAAACTCATCATTCCTCTTTATGCACTTACCAAGTTTTCCTGAGATCTGATTAACCAAAAAAGCTCAGAAAAATGTCATAAATTTTCTTGAAGAAAAAAACTATAGATGTATAGAAACAGAGGGAATTTTGTATGAAGGTAATAAGTTCATATGTAGCCATCATAAATAAAATAAATACTAATATGATCATATAGGAATGAAATAATGCAATTGTTTGCAAACAATGTGTATGAATCAGCATAACATAGATGGAACTTGAAAGCATTTTTCTGTAAAATTCAAACTCAAAACACAAAAATACATTAAATATAGTGTTTAATATTTTTACGTTTCCTCTTCATTTTCTTCTTAAAATTAAATAAAGTGATGGTTAAATAATAATGATAATATATCAAAGCACACAAGAGCAAAGGGAATGGGAAGTGAACAGGAAGTGAGATGCATAGAACAAGACAAGCCAACACATGTTACTAAGCCTATAACATGGACTATAACAGTTATAAAGAAAACTGAACTAAGAGCCTACAGAGAAAGTAACAAAATAAGCCAAGAAAACTAGTGCTAGAGACCTATGGAGATGATCTAGAAGTGTGAATACCTGGTATTGATGAACTAAGCAGAAAATATTGGGAGTTGAGTGAGAACAGATTAAGTGAAAGTTAAAATGTAAAAGAGCTGAATTTCCGTATGTATACTCAGGAAAGAAGAAAATTTTCTGGTAACAGGAAGACAGACTTGGCAGCAATGCAGTATGCTGAATATTCTATTAACAAAAACAACAAAAGCAGAAAATATCATTTGGATTGCTCAGGAAATCTGAATATAGATGATATAGTGGTTGTTTGTATATTTTAATGTTTCAGTGTTAATTTTTGTAATGTTATCTGTAGTTTATATGTACATATATGCATACAGATACTTTTTCTTACACATTTATTTTGAAATATTTCTCACTAAAGTTTAAGAGTTCCAACTTTGTGCTTAAGATTGTCCAAAAACTTAGTACACACATAAGTAATGAATAGAAAATACCAATTGAATTTATATATTCCATGACAGTAAAAATACTGTATTATATATGTTCAAATAGTGAGTCATTAAGATTTGAAGTAAACCTTGTAGAATCATAAGACATAAGACAGGACTGAGATCAGGGGGAAAAAAAGAGTTGTTTTTTTTTTTTTTTAAAGGATCTGGCTACAATGAATATTGTTTTCCATCACTCACTAAAGATGAGAGTTTGGGGTAAAAATAAAACCTCAATACATATTGAATTGCTCAAATTTTAGAGCAATATCCAATCCTAAGATGATGGTGTGTACGAGCCATACATATATATATGTAAATGTGCACTGGACCTAGGAATTATTAGATTGAAATGAAAGAACTAAAATCTACTTTTACCTTTCTGAACTCATGCAACTCAGATCTTTATTTCATATATGTGAAAATCCTATGATCAGTTGGGAAAATATTTATCAGCATTTTCTGCCTTAGTATTAATCTAGCAGCATAGCTTACAAAACAAATACAGATTAAAACAGATGAGCATTGAAAAAAATTAGTTCATCCATAAATATTAAACTGTAATCCTCCTTTTGATAGTGTCAGTAATTTACTAGTCGAATAATAATTTTATACCAGTTATATTTTATAATTTATATCAGTTATATGTTTATAATTTTATACCAGCTATAGAACAAATTAATTACAAAATTTAGCAGTTAAAACAGGTATTTGATTCAGCTGAAAATATTTAGAATCATGGACTCAAGGAGGACTTGAATGGTCATTCTTGCCTAATGAAGTGTTCATTCATTCTTTTTCATGAAGTGAGTTAGATATCAACTGTGATCGCATTTTGAGGCTTGAATGCTGTGGCTATCTATGATGACTTACTATCATGACTGATCAAATCTGATGCTGATTGTTGGTTGTGAGTTCAAATGTACTATTGGTCAATGTGTCTATGTATGTCCTCTTTTGCATGGAGGCCTCAGGGTAACATTACATTTAATGTTGTGATTGGCTATACCAGAAACAGCGATCCATGATAATTAAGTAGAAACTAGATGCCCTTTATGATCTTGCCTTTGAAATTCCACAATCTTACTTCTGCTCTTAGTTAAAAAAGTATATCACTAAGGTTGACCCATATTTTAGGGAAGGGAGCACAGACTCCTTCAAATGGGAGAGGATAAAGAAAAAACTTGAAGTGACTCAAACACTTTTGGTTGAATGCTATATAAAGGATGCTTACTGGATACTGCAAAATCTTTGATAGATTATACTACTGTATAAAATTAGATAACACAGTAAAACTAACCTATGATATTATCTTCAAATATTAAAACATGTTAAATGACCAGCCTAAGACCTCTGGAACCCAGCCACAGCCATGCTCAAGGCCACTCTTCACACACTCGGACGAGCCTCATGCATGAAGGAACCGGCTGAGAAACCCAGGTGTGTGGGACCCGGGGCTGAGACCTCCAAGCCTGCTCAGATCGAGGCTAGGCCTCCTCCACACAGACACTCCATTTTCCAGCAGCTTGGCAGCCACACAAACAAACTGCCCCCGTGCTGTGTAATCCCATCAACGGCTAAGATCCAGAGACTATAAAACAACTATCTCACAGTAGTTCAATAAAATTAAAAAATATATATAATGCTCCTGGAAGCGCACGGCTGCATTCACAGCCTCAAGACCTCTTATAGTCTAGTTCTCCCTCTCAGAGAAACTGGCAAGCTATCGAGAGCATCCCGCCCGCTTGGCAGAGCCTGGCAAGTTTTCGTGGCGTATTAGGTATGCCAAATACAATAGCAATGATGGGTCTAATTCCCTTTATCCTGAAAGAGCCTCTAATGCAGCACCACTGGGAAGAACGAGTAAAGAGAGGCTGCTAAAATTGTCATTTCTAGGACAAATGGACACATTAGTGGTGCCTGCTGAAGCAAATCAATGATCAATGGTATGACAGTGATAGAGTGACCATATAAAGTACAAATAGACAAATGAACAGATGGCAAGTAAATGGGTAGATAAGGATGACTATAGATAGGTTATATATATATATGTGTGTATATATACATATATGTGTGTATGTATATGTGTGTATATATCAACAAAGGAGCTATTGGTATGGTTTCAAAGTTGAGTGTGTAGCTACTCCCAAAACTAACCATTATATTGGGGTTATAACCTTGATTTAAAGGATGCTTATACTAAAGTCACTGTTCATCCACTGTACTTAGTGGGAAACCATGGCAGAAAACAGGTTCTGAAGTAAAGGATGCTTAATAGGCATGATGAGGAAATGAAGATTTACATAGGCGAAACTTCACTGAGTCAACACAGAAACCCATCTGTCTTTGCCAGCTGCTCAGTTCTGCTATGCAGCCAGTAGCGCCATGTCAGCTCATGGCAGGAGACAGATCATCCCCTGAAAATGGGAATTAAAAAATTTGGCAGAGAAGAACAATTAGATAGCTTGTTTTCTTTTATAAATTTGCTATTACATTGTATTTTCTTTAGTTTTTTTTTCAAGTTAAGAAATTTGCTAGGATGCATAACTAGACTGGGATCATTACTAAAATAATGGAAGGTACTCCGAGTGGTAATGTCTCATTTATATAAAAAAATCAACAACAACTAATGAGTACAACTGGGCTTCTCTTCTCATTACAACATATGGCCTAGAAACATGATCCCGCATGAAGAAAATGGAATAGAACTTGTCATCATAGACAGATTGTTAGGGGAAAAATGATAGCAATGGGCATATTATAAGATAAGAACAGCTAGTTCCATTACATTTGTAGTGCTCTAATAGTTGCAGTGGCATTTGTTTAGCTCCCTGGGTTGGTTCCGTCTGTCTTCTTGCTAAGAATATTGTGAGAGTAGGAATTTGTCATATGAGGTAACTTCCACCTGTAATAACATTTGTTAGTGAAAATGTCCATGATAGAGAGACAAAGGGTAGAAGACAGTGGTTTTCAATGGTCAGTTTACAAACCAATGCTGTTCCACAGATATGAAAAAGTTGTGAAAACCAATACTTTAAGTCACTGGACATGAGTTGAGGGATCATGAAGATCACACTAAAGACATTGAAGTAGATCTTTGATGGTAAAGATCTAAAGGTCAGTTGTTAGGAGTTGAGATTGTGGGAGGCTATTTCTTTGATTTCAATTCAACAGCAAGCTGTCAAGGCATTTGACAGATAAGATAATTGTTAGCTCTCCGGCTCACTAATTAAAGGAGATGGGGAGTAAAAGGGACATTAATTTTGTTCACTCACTTGAATCTTCTATGAAAAAGGGAATTCCTTTTCAATCCTAAAAGGGCTCAATTCACTGCGTGACATGCACCCAGGTGAGTATGAAAAATATGCCTTCAGGCAGAATGATATATGAATCAGACGACAAGTTTCACATGGTAAAATAGTGATATTACCTTTTAATTGCTCTGGGAAATAGAAAAGCCATCTAAAACTGAAGTGCAGCAACCATAGAAGAAATGGCATTAAAAAGGAATCATATTTCAAAAAATGAGGGAGAAAAAGGGAAGATCAAAATCTACTCTCCCTCACTCACCTTTATATCTATGTGCTTTGAGTGTCCATTTCAATATTTCTAACACTTTCTTTTAAGAGAACCCGAATTCTTTCTTTTATTCATAGCAGGATTCCTGTAGATGTGCCGGATAAAACAACTTTATTGTTAAGGCATTCCTACTTTTAACTTGAATGTGGAAATCTCTTGAAATCAAACTGCCAAGGTTATCATTCAGACACTGACCCTTAATTGCTATGAAATTCTGACACTGATTTCTTATCTCTATTAAACAGATATTATGAGAAATTTCATGGAGACTGTTGAATGAATTTAAAGAGAAAATCCATACACACATATGTATATACACTTAGCACAGAGACTGGCACATAATTCAAGTTTAAGAAGTGTTAGCTGTCATTATACTGCTGAGTGGTCAAATTTCCTCTTTTTCATTAGGAGTGGTGTTCATTTAAGAGAGGTATAAGTGAAGATCTTTTGGGGACAGGGTACATATGAATACATCCTATTCTGAGTCCTTCCCATATTATAATGCTTCTTCTGTCACACTCAGCTTATTTACCCATACCCTATGAAGTGCAAGGAATGAAATGCTGCCATTGTATTCCTTCTTCCCTCCCTCCCTCCCTCCCTCCCTCCCTCCCTCCCTCCCTTCCTTCCTTCCTTCCTTCCTTCCTTCCTTCCTTCCTTCCTTCCTTCCTTCCTTCCTTCCTTCCTTCCTTCCTCCCTTCCTTCCTTCCTTGTTTCCTTCCTTTCTTCCTTCCTTCCTTCCTTGTTTCCTTCCTTTCTTCCTTCCTTCCATCCTTGTTTCCTTCCTTACTTCCTCCCTCCCTCCCTTCCTTCCTCCCTCCCTCCCTCCCTCCCTCCCTTCCTTCCTTCCTGCCTTTTTTCCTTCCTGTTTTCCTTCCTGCCTCCCTGCCTTTTTCTTTCTTTCTTTTCTTCTGTCCTGTCATTCAATCTTTCTTCCCTTCATTTTCATCATACCGTCAAGGCTTACTCCTGGTTCTGTGTTCAGGGATCACTCTTGGCACTGCTAAATGCACCATACATCATGTTAAATGTCTTCTGAAAAATGTCTTGTGTTCTGGAAGACTAACACCTAAGAGTAGTAGAGATAAGCACGAGGAAGTCTGCCCCACAGCTTGGAAACTGGCCTCACATGCTGGGGGAAAAGGCAGCTGAGATAGGGAAGACCAAGAAGAGGATGTTGAGAGGACCAATTTGGGTTGAAAGATGCATGCCGAAAGTAGACTATAGACCAAACATGATGGCCACTCAATACCTCTATTGCAAACTACAGCACCCAAAAAAAGAGAGGACAAAGGGAATGCCGTGCTGCAGAGACAGGGTGGGTGATGGTGGATGGGGTGGGGGTAGTGGAAGGGATACTGGGAACATTGGTGGAGGAGAATGGGCACTGGTGGAAGGATGTGAAAACAATCACTGTATGACTGAAATGAAAACACGAAAGTTCATAAGTTTGTAAATGTACCTCACGGTGATTCACTAATAAAAGATTTTTAAAAAGTGTTTTCTGTCCTTGTGGTAGATGCCAAGAAATTGAATTGCTGAGTCAGATGGAAGCTCAATTCTTAAGTTTTTGAGAAGTCATTTATATTTTTTATTTTCATAAATGTTGAAACAGTGAATATTCCCACCATCAGTAAGTGAGGTCCACAACAACACTGGTTGTATTTGTTCTTTTGCTGTGTTCACACTGGTATGAAGCGATATTTCACTGTTTCTGTGATCTGCATTTATCTGATGATACAGGGTACAATGTATATTTTCATATACCTACTAACTATTTGTATATATTATTTGAAGAAATTTCTGTTCATACTCCCTATTTTTTGCAAGACAAGCACCTTAACAGTCTTACTATCTCTCTAATCCTGTACTGTTTTCTGATCTCCACCGTCAGTTATACTTAATTTTTTCCAAATATGGCAAACCCAGAGATTTATTAAACTGAAGGTTAAAAATGACAAATTACATCTGAAATTCAAGCTATACAGCTATATAATCTTTATTCGTTGAGGGCAACACCTTATCCTCTATTTACAAACCCACTAAAAATCCAAAAAAAAAAAAGGAGATGGAGCAATAGTACAACAGATAGGGTGCTTTTATTGCAAGCAGTTGACCAGAATTTAATGGTTCAACCATTGAACTACCCTGCCATATGGTTCCTGAGCCCAACAGAAGCGATCCTTGAACACAGAACCAGCTAGAAGCCCTGAACTCAGTCAGATGCAGCCCCCAAACAAAACAAAACAAAACAAAGCCAAAATTACCAAAAAGGGAATTAGTTTTGATTCTATACATGACAAAGAAGGAAAAACTAGATAATTTAAAGATAAAAGCATGATGCCAAAGAGACCTGTTTTTGGATCTCATAGAGTAATGCCTCATGACAAAATTACTGAATGTGCAGTCTCTGTTTTCTGTAGGCTGCTGCCAACAGATGGCTTATTTTGAGTGGAGAAAAATATCATTAAGGAACAAAAAGAAATTAGGACTAAATAGGAAATTAAATATGTTCTTGGGATTACAACTGATAATCAAGAAGTTGCAAACCAGTGATTTGTAGTTTAATATTTTGCCTTCAGCCAATACCCACTGTTTTGAAGAAACCTTAATATTTAGTCTGCTCTCACACCAGGCAATTTATTTGTCTTTCTATCTTGCCAGTGTCTTTGCCAAACATTGTAATTTGCCCAGAATCCTGAATTTCAAGCTGAACAAATAATATTCATTTCCTCCATGGAGAAAACATCCTTTGATTGAATTGTCTCCTTCCATCCCAGTCAGTGCAAAGTGTGTTACATGTCAGAGATGTGAAGTGGAGTTGAGTCTACTTGAATGCTGGGAATAAATTAGCTTCCAAATGAAAGTGGATAGACGGAAAACATTTTCAAGTGACAACCAAACTCTGTTGGCTCCTAATAGATTGGACGCCTATTTAAGGAACGCAGCATGAAAATGAAGGCAGGTAAGAACAGGATGTGACCCCAACCTGTTTGGAGAGTTAAGGGATTTCCCTGGAGGACAAGAAAAGCAGTGAGGGTGGGGGGTGGGGGCCATGTGGAAGTCAAAGGGTAAAGGCAAGACTAACACCCAAGAGTTGTAGAGATAAGAATTAGGAGGTCTGCCCCACAGCTTGGAAACTGGCCTCACATACTAGGGGAAAAGGCAGCTCAGATAGAAAAGGGAACATCAAGTAGAGGATGTCGGGAGGACCCATTCGGTTTGGTAGATGCGAGCTGAAAGTAGACTATAGGCTGGATATGATAGCCACTCAATACCTCTATTGCAAACTACAACACACAAAGGAGAGAGAACAAAGGGGATTGCCCTGCCACAGAGGCAGGGTGGGGTGGTGGGGGATGGGGTGGGGTTGGTGAGAAGGATACTGGGATCATTGGTGGAGGTTGAATGGGCACTGGTGGAGGGATGGGTAAACGATCACTGTATGAGTAAAATGCAAACACAAAAGATTATAAGTTTATAACTGTACATCACAGTGATTCTCTAATAAATTCTTTTTAAAATTTATTTAAAAAAAGACATTATTCCTCTGAAACCACTCTAGTTTTTATAGATTACTTTAAAATATAGGAAGCAGCCAACCCCTGGGGTTCTGGGTGATCTAAGGACTACTCCTGGCTATACTAAGAAGTGAGCACTTTGTAAAGCTGCGCATATATACTATATTGTAGCACTGTTATCCAGTTGTTCATCGATTTGCTCAAGCAGGCACCAGTAATGTCTCCATTTTCTGACTTGTTGTTACTATTTTTGGCAGATCGAATACACCACACCACGGGTATCTTTTTTTTTTTAATTTTATTTTATTGAATCACCATGTGGAAAATTACAATGCTTTCAGGCTTAAGTCTTAGTCATACAATGGTGAAACAACCATCCCTTCACCAGTGCCCATATCCCACCACCGAAGACAAAAGAAAAAAAAAACCCACAGTACACCTCCCATCCCGCCCACCCCCGCGCCCCCCCTGCCTTGTAACTGATAAATTTCACTTTACTTTCTATTTACTTTGGTTACATTCAATATTTCAACACAAACCTCACCATTATTATTAGGAACACCCCACTAGAGTCAGACCTGTTGTGAAGAGAAATGAGGTTGTGCAGCCCAGGCCGCATGGTGTGGGATTTCTTTACTTTAACAACTAAGTCCAGGGAGATTTCTTCCGGATATTCGATCTTTGCAAGCTTGTAAACCCCATCTGCACCACAGGTATCTTGCCAGGCTCTGTCGTGCGGGCGGGATACTCTCGGTAGCTTGCTGGGCTCTCCGAGAGGGAGGGAGGACTCAAACCCGGGTCAGACATGTGCAAGGCAAACGCCCTACCCGTTGTGCTATTATGAACAACGAAATAAAATGATAAAGAAAAACAATAAGCTGCAACCAACTGAAGTATTGATCTGTCCTACTATACTTACAAATGCTCACAAGCACACAGACTTAGGCAAAGGGGATGTTTAGATATCCAGAATTTGTCAACCCCGCAGCACTGTATTGACATTTCTCTGACAAAATATGCTGAGACTCTTGAGTTGAAATCCATCTCTATTTATAGATGACAACAATGCCGGGAAATCTAATGTTGGACAGTTTAACTGTTGCTTAAACAAGGTAGTTTTGGAAATTTCTGTGGGACTATTCTGAGAATACACTGGAAATTGTAATGAAACCTCCTCATCTTAGTGGCTAAACTGATGAGCACCTTTTCAAAACAGTTGGGGAAAGTTTGTGCTACTGGCTAAAGAGTCTGCATTATTGGAATAAGGGCTTCAATTATTTCCTTCAGCTCCAGCAGCATGGCCATATGAGACTCATTCAACTCTTTCTTCTCTTATACTTATTGATGGCACTAGTCTGGTACTAAAGCAAAAATTAAATAACTATTGAGGCACAAGACTGCGCCCTGTATCTAGATGCTCTGCGCTGACTGCTGACTAAGAGCTACTCTAGAGCTGAGGCACACAGACCGTCACCCATCACCCCCACTTAGTCCTCTATTCTGCATCTACACCCGTTGCCGTGAGACACTGCAGTGCCATTCTGCCTGAGAAGGAGTTACATACTGTGTCATGGATTTATGTTCAATCACATGATCATGTAACTTGCTTTGATTAATAGGATGCTAGCAGATGTGCACACAGTCTTGTAAAGCATTTTGACAGGATGTGGCCTTCCATCACTAAGAGAATACACCCAAGCAGGCCTCCTGTCCCAGCAGAAACATGAAAAACAAATGGAACAGATTTCTTTGATCAGCTGATGCTTATCTTAGGTCATCCAGCAAGGATTGACTCTCTCTCTCTCTCTCTCTCTCTCTCTCTCTCACACACACACACACACACACACACACACACACACAGGCAAGTCCAGCTGAGGTCAGCGGAGTTCTCCAACTAGAACTGTTTTATCATAGATTCATATACCATATATGTGCTTACTGGAGGGGAGGCTGCTTATTATACACTGCTTAACATGATGCACTATAAAACTAAACAATGAACAAATTGATTTTATCTTATTAGTTTACCTTTTCTTTTAAATAGAAGCTACATCTGGCAGTGCCTGGGTCTGGTCATAAGGGCTTCCTTCCCAGTGCTTGTCAGTCACTGGACTACACTGGGCAGTACCAGGTAGGGTAGAACTCTGCAGTATTGGAAATTGAACTTAGAGCCTTTCATTTGCTAGCACTTGAGCTAGTATCCACACTTTCACTAAGACATTAAGACATTGTTTTAAAAAGGACTTTGCCTCCATGTCTGTATGGAAATCAATTTTATGTTGCAATTTTCTGCAGCAGGGTATCCTTTCTTTGCTACCAATATGTTCAGAAACTCAATGGTTTAACATTCCTTGCAGCAGACACAGAAGTCTTCAATGTCTGTGAGAATGAAAATAAATGTCTGCCAAGGTACCATTAAAGTAATAGTTACTACACTTAACTGGGTGCATATTATGTTCCAAATAAGTTTTGCAGTTTATATTATATCCCTGAAACTCACTACAACATTACTAGTAAGGCATTGTTGTTCACTCTTTGTAAAGATGAATGAATTGAAAATCTATGATATTTTCTCTGGAAGTTAGGAGAAATGTTTATGTATGCATATATTTATATAATATATAATTATACATAAATATATCAGTTCAAATGGGTCAAATGCTAATTTAAGCCTCTCTTACACATTTTTATTTCAAAAACCCCAAAGAATTTTTAATGCCAATTTTCTATAAATAGGGCTACGAAGATTTAAAACAGAGGTAGATATTTCATTCAGTTTGCTAGACAGTAAGCAATTCTAAAACAATTATTTTCATACTGATTATATTTTTATGCAAGATAGAGACTCCAAATGAGGCCCCTATAGCCATGCCAACAGACTCTGTGCCAGACTGTTTTCACTTGAGGCGCTCCCAAGGTGGGTGGGTGAGAACCCTCCTCACCCCAAGGGACCCAGCCCCGGCAGCAGACCTACACTACCCAACCGCCACCATGCTCCAGGCTGTTTTCCGGACATATTATAAGACACTTCCTACCCATTTTCCATAATTACCACACCAAAAACTGTAATGATAGGTCTCATTTTCTTGACCCTGAAAGAGCCTCCAATCATTGGGAAAGACAAGTAAGGAGAGGCTGCTAAAATCTCAGGGCTGGGAGGAATAGAGACATTACTGGTTTCCGCTCAAGTAAATCAATGAACAGGATGACAGTGGTACAGTGATATAGTGACAGGGACTGCAATTCATCTAGTCCATCAGTATTTCTCAGATCCTTTCCCTCTAGCAGGAGGCTGGTCTCAGAAGTCATTTGCTTTGATGTGAAGAGCTGTGCTTCTAAGAAAATAGGCAAGCCCTTCACATAAACTCCAGCCGTGGATTCTGGACCCACTAACAGAGGTATTATTCACCAAAAAATGATGAAGTTCCAAGCAAAAGGAAAGACAAAGGTCAAGACCCCTATTTCTTAAAAATCACTTGGTAATTTGATGAAGGTTATAATAGTAAATGTTGCAAGAACCATTGCTTCAAAGGAAATTGTGTTGAGGAACACATCTCAAAACAATCAAAATAATTCAAGTGCTTAAAATGGTATAGTTCTGATATGTATCTTAATTTTATCATTTGCTAGCACTTTCATTTGCTAGCACTTGAGCTAGTATCCACACTTTCACTAAGCTTATATTATATACTTTTTAATAATTCAATTTTAAAGGGCTACTTAATTTTTCTTCTTTCCAGAGTTCTTCCTAGATAGTAAGAGCATTGGTATTGCCTTTCTGTACTCCAAATACCCATGGCAATTAAAACACTCTCTCCCCCTCAGTTCTACGTTATCAGATGGTTTCTTAATAAGTTATCGAGTGACATGATTCTTCCATCTCTTTTTAGTGACAATGAAAATTTTGAACAATATTATCACTGTTATCACTGTAATCACTGTCATCCCATTGCTCATCATTTGCTTGAGCGGACACTAGTGACGTCTCTATTGTGAGACTTGTTGTTACTGTCCTTGACATATGGAATATGTCTCGGGTAGCTTGTCAGGCTCTGCCATGCAGGTGAGATGGCTGAGTGGTTAAGGCATTGGACTTAAGATGCAATGGATGTATATATGCATGGGTTTGAACCCCACTCCTGGTACTAAACACGCCATGACAATATTATATATTTTTTAAGTCTATATGCTTAATTTCTTAGCAACAAATGGTATCCCAATAAACCTATATACTAGGCAGATTTATAATCAACACGTCATCAAAATAAAAAGGTTGGAATTTACAAAGCTCACATAACTAGTTCAGCATTATACAGTCAGAGTGGTTGTGTAGAATTTCAAGATTGTCAGTCTGACTCCAATTCTTAGTGTTTGAGTCTCCATAGAAAACTTACACTGTCGTTCTTTAGATATAACCACAAGGTTCACAGTATATTAACAGGAACAAAGCAGATACTCATCTGTGTGCATTATATGGATTACAAAACAAACACAGGCAATTTCAACAATTGTCTGATGCTCTGTCAAACAATCGTGCATATGCCAATATAAGAAAAGAGTCAATACCTGGATTAGCTTATTTGTTAGCACCACTAAGGATTTTAAACAAATATAACATCTGCCCATGTGGTAAGGAGGGGAAGGAAATTTGTTTTATAAGGTTTATATGCAATATACAAAATGAATTATAAATGTACTTTTTAAAAATTACATTTGAATTTTAACAATAGTTATTCACTTACAGGACTTATTTAGAATACACCATGTTGCATGTTTGCAGTACTTTGTTCAACAATAAATAGCTTAGGATAAGAAAAAAATTAATGTTTTCTAGAATTTTTTCCCTAAAAAACCAGAAATAATGATGCACAAAATAATTGGCTAAATGTTCTTAAAAATTTCTGAAGAGGGGCTGGAGTGATAGCACAGCGGGTAGGGCGTTTGCCTTGCACGCGGCCGACCCGGGTTCGATTCCCAGCATCCCATATGGTCCCCTGAGCACCGCCAGGGGTAATTCCTGAGTGCAGAGCCAGGAGTGACCCTTGTGCATCGCCAGGTGTGACCCAAAAAGCAAAAAAAAAAAAAAAAAAAAAAAAATTTCTGAAGAAAACTGCTAAATAAAACCTCAATATCACTCAAGATGCTACTTTGGAACACAAGGCTATGTGTCAGTCATATTATAGAATAACAATATTCTCAAGAGAATCAAAGGACACAGATCTTTTTTTTGTTTGTTTGTTTTTTGGGTCACACCCAGTGATGCACAGGGGTTACTCCTGGCTCTGCACTCAGGAATTACTCCTGGCGGTGCTCAGGGGACCATATGGGATGCTGGGATTCGAATCCGGTTGGCCACATGCAAGGAAAACGCCCTACCTGCTGGGACACAGATCTTTCATCCAAAATTTGGGAACCCTACCTATTATTTAGAATTTATTATTGGTAATTTATTGAATTACCATGTAATTTATTGAAAATCACCCAGAAAGGGTCTCCTATAATTATATACTTGCCTGTTTTCTTTTGATTTTAAAAAAAATTTTACTTTCCAAACTTTTATTCTTCTGTTCTTTTATATAATTAAATATAAAATAAACATTATAGTAAGCAGTATGCAATGTTCTGGACGCATAAGTTAGTTTAGTGCTCAATAAAATCACTACTAAACAATTCCTTTCATGTTTCATAGTCAGTGTAATAAATGATAAATCCATCATTTCCTCATAAAATTTGGTTTATTGTCAAGTATTCCAATTTCTATAGGTAGAATCTTGCTATAGATTTCTTTATAATCCCCAAATTTTATGTTCTGAAATCTTAAACTACTTCAGAAGGCTACCTTACTTAAAAACATCATCACAAAAGTAATTACTTAAGTTTAGGTCATATTAGAATAGAATGTGATGCTAATAATTGGTAGCTTTATATAAAGAAAACATTTGGATACAAATATACACAAAAGTAAAACAGAATTATATGATGCTTCTTTATACCAAGGATCAGCAAGATTGTGAACAAACCTCCAAAAACTGGAAGAAAGTAATAGAAGAGATTTCTTATTGCCTTCAGAAATAGTCAATCCTGCTGACATGTTGTTTTCGTGACTTGCAGTCTTATGATGAGAACACATCACATGTTTACTGAAGTCACCCGCTTTATGGTATTTATTTTATGGCAAACCAAGATAATATACACTCACCCCATCACCCTACTTACTCTACCTTATAATTCATTCCCAACACAGAAATTTTTGACTTAACTACTTTGGTTCTCTCCTTTCTGTATCCAAAGCCTTGCCTTTAGTTGAACTATACTTAATTCTATCCTAAGTTGGTACACATATTTTATTTCTCTACCTTTGGTATCCTATAATTTCTTAACACAGTGTCCAATCTATTATTTGCAATGTGACCAAGGTCATACTTCTAAATTTCCAACTTGGCCATGTCATTCTTATACTTAATGACTTTTTTATGCTTAAAATGCCCATCACTTAGCATCCAAGTCTAGACATCACTTGGTCCTGTTCAGCTCATTATACTCACCTGTAGAGTTAAGCAATATTACTGCTAAACATATAGTTATACCATACTAGTTGCCATAATATAAGTACCCTGCAACGAGTCAATCTTGTATTTTCATACATTCTTCCCAAATTATATCCTTCATATAAAATTTCCCTTCAAATGTAACTCTCAGTTTAGCTCAGTGCTCACCGTAAGGCAATTTCTAAATAGGTGATTATTGAGTAAGTGTGTGAAATCTGAAGTTTAGCTTGTTAATTATATATAAACTTACTATTTTTATGTATATTTGTGATATTGATATACACTTTCATCCTTCTACATTCAGCTTAATCCCCACGAGCTCCTTATTATCACTAATTCTAATATTTCTCTCTTTAGAGGAAGTGTCTGGCTTATACAATATACTATAAACTTCTGGGGTTTCATGCATGTCCTAGATCTTAAAGTTTTCTATAAGAGGCATATTTATCACTATATTTCTTAGTTATATTCCTAAGTATTTCCTTGAAAGGAAATACGTAAGTGTTGCATAGTGAAGGGGAATATAAAAAAAACTATGATATTATTAATTTAGAATACATTTCAATTAAAGCATTAGAATGAAATAATAATTGAAAGGTCATAGGTAAACAGGTGGATAGCTGAATGCCTATGATAAATGGGCTAAATAAGTGAAATAGATCAAGGAGTCTCTTCAATAAATGAAGCTGAGAGAACTGGTTAGCCTCACTTGAAAAGAAAAATAGAAAAAGAAACTAGACCCCTGTCTCACTGCCTACACAACAGTTTATTAAAAATGAATTATAGGCTTCTATACCAGAACTGAATCCATTAAGTACAAAGAGGTACAAACAAGCAGAACTGTTCAGACATTAACCTTGGAACAGTCTTCTGAGATGGCCCTACTGACAGAGAAGACAAATCAGAATAACAAATGGAACTGTGTCTAATTTAGAAGTGTATGTTTCTCAAATAAATACCTAAAATGTAAAATATTCCTACTACACAGGAGGAAATATCTCTACATCATATATTGGACAAAGAGTAATTTTCAAGATACATAAAGCAGTCACAAAACTTAACAACAACCACAAAAAATAACCTCATCCAAAACGTTTGGGGTGAGGACTGCCAAGGAACCTCCTCACAAAAACCTATAAAGATTCCCATCAGGTTCATCGTTACTGATTGATTATTGGGGAAATGCAATCAAAACACAATGAGGTTATTATCTCATGTCAGTTAAAATAGCCCATTTTTAAAAAGAATGAACACAGCAACTGTAGGTCAGAACATAGAGATAGGAGGACTTCATTTACTGCTGGTGCAGTGTTATTTGGTTCAGAATTTAAAGAAAAGTGTGGAAACTTTAGAAAATTAAGAACATAGCCTACATATGGCCTAGAACCCTCCTTCTTAGACAACTATTCCAAGAATACAAAACCATTAATCCACAAGGATATTGAGACAGATTACAATAGCCAAGATTTGAAAGCCTGACATAGAACATCAAAATGTTCATTCTGCAGATGACACAATACTATATGTAGAAAACCATACTCTACCAAAATACATCCTAGAAACAATCGATTTGTATAATAAAGTGGCAAGCAACAAACTCAACTTGCAAAACATATGCTTTTCTGTATGCAAGTAATGAAGCAGTAGCATAGAGAAATTTAAAACAAAGTTCTATTCAAAATTGTCTTCCAGAAAAATAAGGTATATAAGAATCAGCATAACAATGTGTGGATAGAGCTACACAAAGAAAAATATAAAATGCCACTAAATTAAATTTAAAAGGGTACATGAGGAAGTGGAAACTCAGTCCTTGTTACTGGACTGGGAAGATTAACATTGTCAAAATAACAATATCCTCCAAAGCAATATGCAGATTCAATGAAGTCCCCATGAAAAGCACCCACAATATTTTCCAAAGAAATAGATAAAATGCTGCTGAAATTTTCCTGGAGTAGTAAAATCCACCAAATAGCAATTCAAGAGAAAAATAAATGGGGAGCTTCATTTCTCCCAACTTCAAACTGCACTATAAACTTGTAGTAATTAAAATTGTGTGTTTGTGGAATAAGGATAGACTCTCAGATCAATGGAACAGAATCAAGAGTCCAGAGAGATATCTGCAGGTATATGGGCAGTTAAACTGTAATAAAGGAACAAAATATATGAAGTGGAACGAGGAAAACCTTTTTCAATAAGGTGTTGGTAAAACTGGTCAGTCACATGCTAAAACATGAATGCAGACTCCTTTATAACATCATGAAAAGAAGTCAAATAAAAATGGACCTTGATATTATACCCAAATCCATGGGGAACATATAGGCCAAACACCCTCTGATAATTAAGTGGAAGGTAACAATTATTCAATGTAATTGGCCAAGCAAACAGAAACAAAGAAAAAGAAGTGGAATTACATCAAATTAATAAACTTCTACATCTCGAAGGAAAATATGGTCAGAATAAGACACCCCCACACTCTGTGCCATGCTGTTTTCACTTGGGGCGCTCCAGACGAGGACAGGTGAGAAACCTCCCCACTCCAAGGTACCCAACCCCAGCAGTTGACCTCCACTAACCAACTGCCACCACGCTCCAGGCTGTGTGACACAGTGTAAAGTCACTTACTACCCATTTTCTATAATTACCACACCATATTTGATGAAGTTCAGATAGTAGGCAACAAATCATAGAGAGTAAAATATATACTCACTGTGTCCTGTTGCTCATTGATTTGTTCGAGCGGGCACCAGTAACATCTCTCATTGACTTATTGTTACTGTTTTCGGCACATCCAATATCCAATACACACAGGTAGCTTGCCAGGCTCTGCTGTGCGGGCGCGATACTCTTGATAGCTTGCCAGGCTCTCCAAGAGGGGCGAAGGAATCAAACACGAGTCAGCCACATGAAAGGCAAATGCCCTACCGCTGTGCTATTGCTCCAGCCTCTCTCTCTCTCTCTCTCTCTCTCTCTCTCTCTCTCTCTCTATATATATATATATATATATATATATATATATACACATACCTTTTGGAGAGCCTGGCTGCTACCAAGAGTATCCCGTCCACACGGGCAGAGCCTGGCAAGCTACCTGTGGTGTATTCGATATGCCAAAAACAGTAACAATAGGTCTCATTCCCCTGACCCTGAAAGAGCCTCCAATCGTTGGGAAAGGCAAGTAAGGAGAAGCTGCTAAAATCTCAGGGCTGGGACGAATAGAGAAGTTACTGGTTCCCGCTCGAGTAAATCAGTGAACAATGGGATGACAGTGATACAGTGATACATATTTTGCAGCACTCATCTGAAAAAGGGTTAATATCCAAGATATATAGAGCCCACTAGTACTTTGCAAGAAAAACATAACCCATCTTAAAAGGGGTAAACAAAAATAACCCAAAAAACTATATTTCAACAAAAAACTTTTTTTTGTTGAAATATTGAATGTAATCAAAGTAAAGTGAAATTTATCAGTTACACAAGTGGGGTGGGGGGCTGGGGAGGTGAGGGGGGTTGGGGGGAGGTATACTGTGATTCTTGGTGGTGGAATATGTGAACTGGTGAATGGATGGGTGTTCGAGCACTGTATAACTGGGACTTAAACCTGAAAGCTTTGTAACTTTCCACATGGTGATTCAATAAAGGAATAAATTTAAAAAATAAAGGGGGGTAAAGAGATGAACTGAAACTTTCCCAAAGAAGACATATATAAATAGTCACAAAGCATATGTCAAAATGTTCCGCATCACTAATTCATCACAGGGGAACACAAATCAAAATAAAAATGAGGGACTGGAGTGACACACAATGGGTAGGGCTTTTGCCTTGCAAGAGGCCAAGCCGGGTTCAATTCCCTCATCCCATATGGTCCCCTGAGCACTGATAAAAGTGATTTCTGAGTACAGATCCAGGAGTAACCCCGAAGGATCACCAGGTGTGACCCCCCCAACAAAAGGAAAAGAAAAAGAAAATGAAATACTACGAACAAGATCAAAATCATTCCGGCATGAATGTGAAGAAAGGGGGACCCTCCTTCACTGCTGGTGGGAATGCTAACTAACCTAGTCTTTTTGGAGAATTATATGGACACTTCTCAAAAGCCTAAGAATTAAGCTTCCACATTACCCAATGATTCCAGTTCTTAGAATATACCCTGATGGTCCCAAACTACAATTTAGAAAAGACACTTGCACTCCTATTTTATTGAAGCACTACTCACAATAGTCAAACTCTGGAAAGAACCCGAGTGTTCAAGAACAGATGATAGGATAAGCAACAAACTGTAGACATATATACAATGGAATACAGGTATAGGGTGGGAGACTAACAGGACATTAGTGGAGGAAATTTGACACTGGTGTTGGGATTAAAGTCATCCTATTGTATGCCTGAAACTCAATTATGAATAACTCACAGTGCCTTAAAACAAAAGAGTGAATAATGAAAATTGTGGTATATATACACAATGAAATTATATGAATGGAACTGGTATCATGCTAACTGAAGTGAGTCTGAAGGGAAAAGAAAAACTATTTGATGATATTACTCATGTGTGGTATAAATAAGTAATGCAAGAAATTAATACTCAGTGGAAACGAAACTTATGTATTGACTACAACATAGTAAACTGAGACTGCAAAGAGTGGGGTTCTTTGTATGATCTCCAAGGCCCTGCCCAAAGTGATGCTTGAGTACAGAACCATAAGAAAGCTCTGAGTACCACAGGGTATGGCTCCCCACTCCCAAAATGTATTGAAACTGTTGTAAATTTCAATACACCAATTTTTAAAAAATACTGTCTTACAGAATATAAAAGAAAAATAATATCAAAGTGTCCTATTATACACTTAGGGTTAAAAAAAGTACTCTGATTTTGTCTTTGCTTATTTTGTGGCCATAGCCAGTGGTGCTCTGGCAAGCTCCCCATGGCATATTCAGTAATAATACGCCAAATGCAAATTTGGCAAAAAATCATGCCAAATACAGTAATTATAACAGGTCTCATTCCCCTGACCCTCAAAACTAGACTCCAATCATTGGGAAAAATGAGTAAGGAGAGGCTGCTAAAATCTTAGGGCTGGGACAAATGAAGACGTTACTGGCTCCCGTTCGCGTAAATTGATGAACAATGGCATGACAGTGATACAGTGATACAGTGACCCAGCAGTGCTCAGGGCCTATTTCAGGCTTTGTGCTTAGGGATCACTCTTTTTTATTTTCTTTTTGGGTCACACCCGGCAATGCACAGAGAATACTCCTGGCTCTGCACTCAGGTATGACTCCTGTCGGTGCTCAGGGACCATATGAGATGCTGGGAATCAAACTCAGGTCAGCTGCGTGCAAGGCAAACACCCCACCTGCTTTGCTATTGCTCCAGCCCCTTAGGGATCACTCTTGATCAAGGGACCATATGTAGTACAGGAGTGAAACTAAAGTCAACTGCATGCAGTGCAAGCACCTTAATTGCTACATTATTTCTCTAGCCTGACAAAGTATTTTTAATTAAAATATTTTCATATCATACAATATTATATCATATGCCTATTCATATTATATCACAAACTATATATTTAAAATATATACAAAAATGGGATATAATAGAGCTTGTGAGTTTAGATAATTTCTATTATATAAAATGATATGTATTTATATTTATAATATGCTGACATCTTATGTGATATATGTTCTTGGGAATATAATTAGCACACCTAAATGCAAAGAAAAGCAAACGTCAAAATATCTATTGCCACTTAAAGAAATTGTTATTATTTATGTTTCCATTAATGAGTGCTGTTTTCTTTATACTCCAACTATTTTATTCATGCAATATATTTCTTGACTAAAAATCAATTATTTTAATTTGCTAACCCAAATATATCCATTTAAAATAACAAAGATGATAGCATCAGTTGCTGGCTATCTTTCTAATTCCTAAAGGCTATCATTCACTATCAACCAGAAGCTCTGCACTGAAATTTCACTCCAAGAACTGTGACTGTATCAGTTGATTCATCTGCATATCTGACTGGCATCTCAAATTCAACATGTTCAAAACTGTGCTACATTTTGCCTTAGCTTGCTATTTTTTTCCTGAGGTCTTAAAAGGTGGGGGAGGGTAAAACACAATTACTCTATAGTCAGTGAAATAGAAACAATGTATTCCTCCTGAATTTCTTCTCCAACATCAAAAAATGCTGTGTGTCTTCATAATTCTAACACACTTTCAGAATCTAGTCTTCCTTTCCACTTTCCAAGCACAGACTTTTATTGCCTCAGCACCCAGAATAATACACATACACACACACACACACACACACACACACACACACACCATGCCACCATTAAATAAACGTTTGGCAAGTAAATAAATGGATAATAAAATAAATAAAATAAAATAAATAGCTAACTTAGTCATTTTGTCTCTTAGAGTAACTTCAATAGCTCACATTAAGAGATACTAATTATTAATCATTCAACTCTTCAATTTGACCTCTATTTTACAAGTATTTTTTTTCTTAAAGCCAACCATCTAATTTCTTGATAATAAAATAATTGCTGATATTGTTCACGAGAATCCATGCAAGCACACTGAGGGATACACTGATAAACAAATATAGGAACCTGTGTTGGAAGGCAGACATGAATAAAATGACTATGCCACATCAAAACTCCTGGGTTCTTTTTTAAAGTACATAAGTTGTTTCATCATTGGATTTGGAAGACAGGGTGGGATTCCCAGAGTAAGAGTTGTATAAGCTATTATAGATAGAAAGAGTGGGGGGGAAAGCAAGAGTGGTTTCCCGAACTAATTAAACAGATTGTTCTTGACTAGTCAACACATACAAAGGCTATGGGTGGAATGGTGTTTAGTTCAATGGAGTATCTAAGAGTACGGCAGTGGGTTTAAAACAAAGATCAAAAGGTGCATGCTGAGGCGGTAGGGATAAACAGTATATGCACCTTCCACTGTCCATACTAAGAAGAATTTATTGAAGAATTTTAAATAGAGCTTTCTCTTCAGTTTCATTAATTTATTTTTAAATAAGTTTTATAAAAGCACTTGGGAAAAAGAAGGCTATGGTAGAATGGGTAGTTTGTAATTAAAGCTCTGTAACTACTGGAAATTCACCAAGAACAGCACTAGAAATAATGATTCAAAATTTGCTGGAGTGTAAAAAATGTGTTTCATTCCATCAATAAATCTCTGGATGGGTATAATTTATTTCTTAGTTCCTCTGCTTTTATTCAACAATCTATATTAAAAATGGGCATTTTCACCACAGTTACTGTATGTTTTATAACATCCTATTCTGGAAACCAAAGAGAGATGCAAGGTAACATAGGAGAAAAATGCAAGCATGTCCTCCCTTTGTTTCTGATCTCAGTTTTGAATCAACACTTGGGACTTTTAATACTTCACTTCTTTCTGGAACACCTCAGAAGGTGTCCCAGACCCAGGGCTCTTGGATTAATGAAATCCACCTTTCTGTGTTTCAACAGGGCAAGAAAGATCATGCCTCCCCACCCCCATCCACACACAGTTTCTTTATTTGTGCCAAGAAGACAACTGGAAAGATAAGAATTCCATTGCCTCAATTCATAAACCTTTCAGTAAGAAAGAAAACCAGGGATGAGTTTTGTCTTTATCAACACCTATTAGCTCAAACACTATATTTGGGGAAAACTATTAATCTGTGTACTTGCTGAGGTTGCTACGTTATATTCTTGCCTCTGGAAACCAGAAGTGCTGAACAGAGGAACAGTGTCATGTGAAAGGCTGGCAAACTCCCAGTGTCCTACTGCCTGTCACAGTTTTATTGTTCTTGTAATTGCAATAATAAATAAAACACCATGACCTTTGGTGTTCACTGTGAAGCCTCCAATTACTGCTTCAGTTTCAGTGCTATCTCTCCTACTTTTCTGGGAGCTTCCTTTATTATCTTATTTTCTTAAGTGGTAACAACAGGCTGGAGCAATAGCACAGTGGGTAGGGCATTTGCCTTGCACACGGTTGACCCGGGTTCAATTCCTCTGCCCCTCTTGGAGAGCCCAGCAAGCTACTGAGAGTAGCCTGCCCACATGGCAGAGTCTGGCAAGCTACCCGTGGCATATTTGATATGCCAGAAACAGTAACAACAAGTCTCACAATGGAGACATTACTGGTGCCTGCAAGAACAACAGGATGACAGTGGCAATGACATTGATTCCCCCTGATCACAAGTTATTTTCCAATCATTGCTTTGAAGGGCTATTTCTTTTTTTAAAATATTTTCAAAACTGTTTTATTTTTATTTTTTAAATTTTTTTATCAGTGAATCACCATGGGAGTACCGTTACAGACTTATAAACGTTTTTACTTGTGTTTCAGTCATACAATAATCAATTACCCATCCCTCCACCAGTACCCATTTTTCTACCACCAATGGTCCCAGCATTCCTCCCACCACCCCCACTCTATTACCTCCCCACCCCATCCTGCCTCTCTGGCAGGGCATTCCCTTTTGCTCTCTCTCTTCTTTTGGGTTTTGTGGTTTGCAGAAGAGGTATTAAGTGGCCATCATGTTCAGTCTATAGTCTACTTTCAGCCCACATTTTGCATTTCAGGTGGACCCTACTAGCACCCTGTACTTGGTGGTCCTTCTCTATCTGAGCTGCCTTTTCCCCCAGCACACGAAGCTGGCTTCTAAGCTGTGGAATAATCCTCCTGGTACTTATCTCTGCTGTTCTTAGGTGTTAGTCTCTCTTTATTTTCTGGCTTCCAGTTTTCTTTTAATTCATAAAAACTCAATACAACTTTATTTGAAATTCTTAGATGAAAACTTATACTGAAAACTGATCTGAGAGACAGAAATCCAAATGCTGCTCACCGTAAGATTGGGAAGTGTTCTATCAAGAAAATAAGGGATGGCCTGACTTTTTTTTCACATCTCTTAGGATGTACTTTCAGCTTAGTTGTTTCTAGGGGTTGAAGTCAAAATACATATTGAGATAACAGGGTCTCTGTCTATTAATCTGGAAATCATTCTTTTCTTTGAAATGGTTTTGCCTGGTGTAAAATAGTAGTTCTCCATCACCTGGAGGGCTTGTTAAAATACAGGTTTCTGGCTCTGCTGCCATTCTAATTCATCCACTCTGAAACATGGTCTGAGAGTTTACTTTCTAACAAGTTTCGAAAACAACATTTCAAGAACTACTGGAAAAAGAATAAAGGAATTCTATTCTGCTCCTAGGAGCTACATGTGGATAAAATTATTCAAAATATTGGGGTGGAATTTCTGGATTGAATAAAATCAGTCAGAGAAGAGTAAAAATTTGAGTTGGAAAAATATATAAAGCACTACATAACAAACTTGAAAGAACTAAAGTGATATTCCCAAGATCCAAACCAGTTAGTAATGGAGCTGAGAATATAATATATTCTGAACTCTCTGATTGTCAGTTGTCTTTGGTTTGTTTGCTCTTCATCATGGTAGCAATGTTCGATATCAAGTCAATTTTTTCATTAGAAATATCACTGATTATATTTGCATATTGGGAGTTAAACTGATTTTGTGATTGTGTGGTTGAAACTGACAAGCACACGTCTGCTTTCACAGGTAAAAAATACATGGTCCAGATAACAAAATAGCTAACTTTCACTGGAGTAGAGAGATTTTAATGACTAATCAATCCAATATCATGTAATCACATGGTTTTACTGGGGGAAATCCACTTTGCAACCATAAAAACATGACATTCAATTGATAATAAAAAGGAGGAAGTAAACCAGCTTGCAGTTAGCGACAGCTTTGGTTTCTGAGTTCTTCTAGCGTCAGGGGGAGGGGATGGGTCTTCTGTAGGCAGGACCACTGGTGGATCTGCCAAATTCTGGAAAAGATTTCAGAGTTCAAAGATCTCATATTGGTGCAGTTCAGCTCCTAGTTTACTCTGTTTTCCAGAGGTATAGTAATGGTGTGTGCAGAGTCTCTTGCTACCGAGCCTGGCTGTCTTCACCCAGGCCCGTATTCCCAGGCTGCACGACCTCTTATAGCCTAGTTCTCCGTCTCAGAGAACCTGGCAAGGTACTGAAAGCATCCTGCCCGCAAGGCAGAGCCTGGCAAGCTCTCCATAGTGTATTCAATATGCCAAATACAGTAACAATGATGGGTCTCATTCCCCTTACCCTAAGAGCATCCAAAGTGGCACTGCTGGGAAAAATGAGTAAAGAGAGGCTGCTAAAATCTCAGGGTTAGGACGAATGAAGATCCGTCCATTCTGGTGCCCGCTCGAGCAAATCAATGATCAACAGGATGACAGTGATAGAGTGATACAGTGAGAGTAACGGTGCACTCTATTAATTATTATCCAGACTTGGTCTATTGACACTGCCAGGTTTTCATCTATCCTTGCCCCTGAAACCTCTGTTTATCATAAACAAAAGGGTGAGTTGTCTTTGTTGTTGTTGCTATAGCTCAGGTATTGGACCAAGGGTCTCACATGTGCAAACCGTGTGCTCCACTACTGAGATGTATCCCAAATGGTTCCCAAAGTGGTTGCTTTATAAATAATAACTTAAGTCACTCTAACTAAGAGTCTCCCACCTCTTAATCAATAAGGATAATTGCATTATCTATATATATATATATATTAGTGTTTTATCTGTCTCCCGTCTATTATTAAAATACATATAAATTTTAGAAAAGTCATGTGACATAGTATTCACATCGAAAGAGAGAAGATAGTTATGGATGAATATATTTCTATAGAAAGTCTTTCCTTAAGAAAACTAAAGAATTATTCAAACATTACTGGCAAGATAGTACAGTGGGCAGGGCACTTGTTTTGTATACAGCTGACCCTGATTTGGTCCCCAATACCCCAAATGGAATCCAGAATCCTGCCAAGATTAATCTTTTGGTGATAATCCAGTAGAAAGGACTTCCAGGTGTGGCCCAAACACCAAAAGGAAAACAATTATATCAATGTAAGTCCATTAGTGCAACTGCCTTGCTATTTATTTAAAAATAAATAATTAGCATATTTACCAAAATAGGTTTTATTGTGCTTAATTTTCTCCTGCCAATAATGCACACATACATCATAATTTTAGTCATGTATTTTTAATAACAATTTGAAATTTTTCATTTGACTGACTGCATAGAAAAATAAATATTGGCACACAGTAAGTAATTACACATGGTTCTAAAGTTAAGTGCCTCATTACAGTGAACATTTCAAAGTTGGTAAGATCAGGTTTATCATATCAACATAATTTAATGCAAAGGTAATTGTTTGGGATTCAAAAATGCTGAGTTTGAATCCTGTCAGGTGTTTTCTAACTTTTGGAAAATTATTTAAGATGCTTTTTGTCCTCAGAGTTATAGTCTGTACAGTTGAAAAAAATAATTCATTTTCTCTCAACTCTTGAGCAGTCTTAGAGCATGTATATATTTGTATTATAGTACAATATATAAATATACATTATAATATAAATATGCATTATAAAATATTTATAATATATACACATATATTGTAGGGAACAGACATCGCGTTTTCCTTGTACTCGGCCAATCCAGGTTCGATTCCTCCGCCCCTCTCAGAAAGCCCGGCAAGCTACGGAGCGTATCTCGCCCACATGGCAGAACCTGGCAAGCTCCTCGTGGCATATTTGATATGCCAAAAACAGTAACAACAAGTCTCACAATGGAGACATTACTGGCGCCCACTCAAGCAAATTGATGAGTAACGGGATGACAGTGATACAGTGACAGTGATTATAATATATAAATATATGTTATAAACTACACATACATAAATAGATATATGTATAGACATATTTGCAATCCAGAGAGATAGTACAGAAGGTAGACCACTTGCCATACATACGGCTGACCCGGGTTCAAAACCTAGAACCCCATATGGTTCCCCGCTAGTACTGCCAGGAGTGATTCCTAAGAGTGGAACCAAAAGTATGTCTGAGCACTATGGGTGTGTGCCTCAAGCAAAATAAAACAACAACAACAAAGAACAAAAACAAAAACAAAAAACCATAAAAGTATTTAGTTTGGGGGAAATTGAGCTCCTCCAAAATTCAAATTATATCCTACCTGCCAATGTGCATCTCACCTCAAAGTATAACAATCAAATCATCTAAATTGAAATAATTAACTTTAAAAAAACACAAGTTGAGCTTCCAGAGGAGACTCCTTAATTGATTTTCTGTACCCCGCCAACCTTCCAAAAGCAAAATTAGAGATAAATCTCCAATCCCGATTATAACTGAAATTCCAGGATTTCTTTATAGATGTGCTCTTATAAGATAATGAAAAACCAGATATATCTGCAAAGTTCATGTCACTTACTTTATAGATTTAGTTTTCCCCTACGAAGCACTTTTTGCTGAACCAGTCATTGAGCTATATGGGGATGAAATTTTTGTTCATTTGTTTTGAAGAGAAAAAATTAGTAGAATGAATAATCTCTAAGATTTCTTTTTATATTTATTTTTAAAAGAAAATAACTATAAAGCATCACACTTCACTGAAAGTTTCCAACTAACACAAATGGAGAAAATAACAGGGGCAAAATTTGTTTCTGGATTACAGTAGAAGCACTTACTTTATGCAGCAGTGCCTTAATGCCTAAAATTATCATAATCAATACACATTTCTTTTTTAAGTTCTGTAATTCTTTGTAAAACATTGTCCAATTGTGCCAACAAAACTGTTCTTCCCAAGGAAAATACCATTTTATTCTGACAGTATACACTTTGAACAATTTCATTTATAGGGCACACGTAGGATCTTAATGTGATTTTTGGTAAGATACTTCTATTGGAATTAGAAATCATTGTTTTGTATGAATAACATAACTATAGCTATTAAGGTGAAAATTAAATTCATGTGAGTAAAGAATAAAGACAAAATTGTGCAGTTTAAAAACAAACAAACAAAAATTAGCTAACCAACAATAGGTTTTATGAGTGCCATGGTTACATAATTATTGTTTAGGAATTTGAAGCTAAAATCATGAGTTACTATAACCTAAGTCTGGAAACAATCTTAGATATCAACTCTCAACCCCTTTTAATGGATGTACAAAAACAAGACTCTTAGGAAGAGTCCAGATACAATTCCACACGATAGAGCTCATATGGACAAAATTAGTATTGGAATTAAGATTTCCAGGCCAATGTTTTCCCAGTAAACTGTCTGATTCTCAAGAGTGATAAATTTAATATAAGGTAGTATTTGTGGCTCTCTTTGTTTTTACGGGAACTCATTTTTTCCTTAAATCATGTATTACTTTGGAAACAAGAAAAAAGCTACAGTCAATAATAAAAAAAGATTAAAATATTATAAAGAATTGTAAAGATCACTTTGTGATCTTCCTCAGGAATGTCATAAAATGTGTTTATTCAATATACCAAACAGATAGAAAGTATTGTAAAAAATTTTTCTTAATAATAAAAATAGGGAAAGTAAATATAAATAGAAACAACAGAATACTAGACAATAACATATTTTTGTGTTACAATATGCTTCAGGGTTTCCAGATTTAGCAAAAGAGGAAATAAAATATCTCTAGTTAAATTTGAATTTCAAATAGGTAAGAAAAAATTAGCTCAAGTATGAATATGGCCTTGCAATATCTGAGGTAAACTTAGATAAAAATAAGTTTTATTTGTTCACAGTCGAGACATTACTGGTCTTGAGCAAATAGATGAACAATGGGACAATAGTGTTACAGTGCTACAGTGCATTCAAAATTCAACTTTAACTGAGTTTCCTATATTTTATCAGACATTCCTATATATTCCCATCTTGAATGTTTAATTTAAATATCTCTTGCTTGAAAATAACATGAATTTAATACATATCACTAAATATATTTTACCATATAGAACTATATTCACTCAAGTCTACTATGAGAGCAAAATACATATACACACACATACACATTCAATATTCAGTATATTTTAGTTGTGGAAAATTTGTTTTGAGTAATATAGTAATTTCCAAGGAACACATGAATTTTATTTATATATTCTGAAAATATATAAAATGTAGAACACTAGGCAAATCAGCCTAAAAGACATACCTAGAATGCAATTAATCAATGTTTTAGAAGTACAAATATTCATTTAAATTGATATATATTTGGTATAACATTACAAAACTTTGTGTGGCAGGATAAAAGAGACTGATAATAGTATATTAAGACAGTTCTAAAGGTTGGATAATCCTTAGTCCTTAGGCTATGTGTCAAAAATGCTTTCCAATCTAGATTACTATATGATTCTCAAAAGATATTCCAGAATATTGATCTAATACCAATAGCATAATCTGCACTGCACTGTCTGCACTGCTGTCCCATTGTTCATTGATTTTCTCAAGCAGGCACCAGTAACATCTCCATTGTGAGACTTCTTACTATTTTTGGCATATTGAATACGCCATGGGTAGCTTGCCAGGCTCTGTCGCGAGGGCAGGATACTCTTGCTAGCTTGCCGGGCTCTCCGAGAGGGACAGAGGAATCAAACCCAGGTTGCCCACATGCAAGGCAAACACCCTACCAGCTGTGCTATCGCTCCAGTCCATCAATAGTATAAAACAACATAAAAATGTTCATTATATTGATTTCAGTGGATATTTAGAATATTTTATCCCTTAGATGTTTATACAACAAAAGCATTTTTATTCATTTAGGAAATCACAGTTGGAACATAGAGATAATATAGTATATGGATTAAGGTACTTGCTTTGCATGAAGTCAACTGTGGTTCAATCCTGGGTACCACATTGTTCCCTGAGAACTACCCCTTAACACAGAGCCAGGAATGAAGCCCATGAGCTCTACCAGGTGTGGCTCAACACACACACACACACACACACACACACACACACACACACACACACACACACACACACTTGTGTGCAATAAATAATAGCTGTTGAATATTGGAGGATAAATTAGATAATGGGACATTATTGTTCTATTCTCTCAAAACCCTTAGAACTATTCTATATTTACAGAGTCAGATTCTAGGAATTAATTCATCACTTATTCATAATAAATAACCAAAAGCTTTCTGCTCCGTTCAGCACATAATCTCAACTGCGCTCCTAGGATGGGATTCCATTTTCCCACATAGAGTGAGTTCTCCTTCCATGTCTGCTAAAGCACCAATTCTTAGATGGAAGAGGTATGTATGGTGCATATTAAGTACAGGAGGAAACTTTCCAGGTCTTGTTTGTGTGTGTTCTGACTGGAGGCTTTCCCAAGCCATGCTTTGGGAGCCCAAGTGACTATTCAATGCTAGGGCCAGAGGATGGAATGCTTCCCAGACACTGTAGTCTTCAGGCTAGTTTCAGCAACAGTGCTCAGGTGACTTCAGGTCTACTTTCAGTGATACTAGGGGTTGGATACTATTGATGATTGAACCCGGCCCCATTAATGCTATTCATGCACTCTGAACATTATTAATCTGACCCAAATCCTGTTAAATCAAGGTTTTCACATTACTTGACCTTGTTTTTTTCCTCTTTAAATATAAGCTTTATTTACTAGAATTCTTTGATTTCTCTATTCTCTAGTAATTAATCTTCATGTCCTCCCTAGAGTTTTTCCATCTATTGACAAACAATTCTCCTTGATATTCAGATTTCTATATAGACACACACTTTTTCTTTCTCAACTCTGTATATTCTTCACCCTACCCCCTCCTTCCACTTTTCATTCTATTTATCTGCACCTTTTCCAAAAAAAGCTCAAAGATCATTTGTTGGATAACATTGGTCAGTCCTTTAGGCTTATTGAATAAAAGCAAGCTTAGGTTTACTGAGTAATACCCATCACAATGCTCCCAAAGCACTCCTGTTTCCTGGTTATTCATCTGTAACTTCTCCTTATGCTCTGCTTCCCCTTTATTTTAATCAGAGCTTTAAAGTCAGATTCTTCAGAAATCTCTGGATTTTGTGAAATGAAGCTTTTCTCTTTCCTTTATGTCCTTTGAAGTTTACTTTAGAGCAATGTCTTTTTTGTATAGACACAGGAAGACAGTTAATGCCATGCTTTAGTAACTTGGGAGTTAATGGACTCCAGATAATATTTGCTCCTGGGCATCTGTCATATTTACTCAATTTAAACCTCAGTTGCCCTTAGTTCCTTGAACCCCAAAAGCAGGGTCCCAATGAAGGAAATTGGATGGACTCAGGGCAAGCTGTGAGCTACTCTGATATTGAAAAGGGACAGGCCAGTACCACAAATTTATAATAAGTTAAGAGCACAGTCATGGGCAAATTTAATCATGACCCAAAGAGAAGTAACTGGACAAGAACACTGCAGGGATTAGAAAGGACTGATTTGGCTTAAGGACTGCAATCTGGGATATTAGGAAGATGTCCTTAGGAGTGCCACCCTATAAACTTAATAATCCCTTACTGTGTATATACAAAATGACTAGAAAAGTATTAAAAAGTAAATTTAAAACAATTGTTTATGGATTATGGAAGAGAGGAGTACACTGTTAGATAAAATTAAGCCCTTGAGTGATCTAGCAGGATATCTGTTTTAGCCATTTTCCCCAGAAGGAAGGGCTTTCATATGCTGATTGTGCTATCTCAAGGATGTGTAACTGCTGCCCCCAAACTTTGGCGATGGTTCTCTCTATAACTAAGGCTGGGAGAGTGGGCATGGAGAGGAGGAATATGGGCAGTGAGTGAGACTGGAAGGAAAGACTAGATTGGAATAAATAGCGACTGATCACCAATCAGCCTGGCCTTCATTTTCTCCTTCATTCACCTATCGCCATCAGTCTTCTGGGGTGAGGGAAGCAGAACCTGGCATTGAGCATGCAGCAAGTGTACCCACACCATTTTGTGAAAACATAATTACTAGAATCCACCCAGTGTAGAGGGCCTGAGGAGGCGTTATTGTACACCGGGAATGAAACAAGAACTGGTATATCTTAGGCACATGCTCTAGCCCTTTGAGAGATCACTACGTCCCCCAGTATTTTTTCCTTTAAATTAAACTATCCTTTGCTAAATTTCAAAATAATCAGCCAAAACAGAGGAAAATCAATCAGGCCATGTTGATTCTACAATGACAAATACTTGATTTTCTTAATATAATTTTCAAAAGGTAAAAATATATACACACAAATATTGCAGCTTCAAGATAAATGTTAAGAAGTGATCATTTAAATAAAATGTCCTAAAATTTCAAGTGTGCTGTTTTTCTTTTTCTTGTTATTGTTTCCTGTGTTGTGTGTGTTTGTGTGAGGGCGGGGATGTATATATAGTAGCTGAGGTCTTATGTAGTAGAAGTACCATCTATTTTCATTTTAGTAGTTCATTACTTATTCAGCAGATTTGTATACCTTATTTATTTTTAGTAGCAAGTTTTGACAAGTAGCTTTACAAATGTCTACATTAGCCCATAAAAAGATATAGTGTAAGCTGATGGGCTTATTCTTTAGAATATAGATTAAAAATCATTAAAAACATTATTTTAAACTCTACATCACAATTTCTGCAATTTCTATTAATGAACATATGTGTGTGCACAGATACACACAGCACACATAAATACCAGACACCATTAATATACATAAATACACTACTTTTCTTTCCCCTTTTCTCAAGTTGGAAAGCAAACATAAAATATTTTTTTCCACGTTAGTTGAAAACTGCTTTAAGAGTAGCAGAGTAAGATGATAGAAGGGTCTTGAATCCCTAGATAACCACACGGCAGTGATCTACCACATTGACTTTGCCTGGATCTTACATCGGAAAGGAAATAAAACTTCCTTTCTTCTTTAAATTGAAATTGGGACCTTTATTTTTAGAACTGCAACTCTACTAGGACATTTTAGCAGATTATTACAATAGAAAAACCATCACGTAATATTCCATGAATGCAGAAAAGAGTTAATTATACAATGATCCAAAGCAGACTGAAGACATCAGAGAAGAGATGATACTTAAGGAGGATAATGAGTTCCAAGTTCAAGACAGTGGTGAGCAGAGGCTTCTCCTCCTGACCTTCACTTATCATGGTTATTGTGGCAATAAATGGCTACAGAATGGAAAAAAGAATTTATTTCAAATATGGGTAACAAAGGCAAATAGAAATGGATGGTTAGGTGATAAGGCAACAAAAGTCATTGTCTAGGAGATGTGCGTGAAAGAGCCAAAGAGAGATGGCAGTCAACCTTGAAGGAAGAAATGTGGATGTTTTTCTGCATGAGGTATTCTTAATGATCAGCACTATCAGAGGCCAAAGAAATAGTACATCAAGTATGGCACTTGCCTTGCATGCAGTCAACCAGAATTTGGTCCTGGATACTGGATACGATGTCCTGAGCACTGCTACATACAACTTCCAAACAAAATAGTCTATGTGTGTGTGTGTATGTGTGTGTGTGTGTGTGTGTGTGTGTGTGTGTGCATTGACTTTGGAACCAGATAATTGCTCCTATGAGAAACCTTTGTTATCATATTGACCTGTGCTCTGTGAGATGCCAGTAGCACTTCCTATCTCTCCATAAGCTCATTGACAATATGTCTCCAGACACTGCCAACTGTTTCCATAGGACACTGTTTGACTTAAATAATTGTTCTATATTATTCATTCTACAAGCATGTATTTAACACTTTTTGGTTACCATGCACTGTCCTATGTATAGGAGATAAAGAAGTAAGCAGAATCACATTTATTACTGTCTAGTTGGACTAGATAGATAGTAAATAAAATAAATGATTAAAGAATATAATTTGTGATCTGCTATGAAGATAATGATGTAACAATAGAAGGTCCTTGGGGAGGGAAAGGGAGAAAACAGAATTCTTACAGCCACTGTGAAACTGTTCTAACATCCTTTTTATGGATTTAATTGTAGAGAACACAAGTATCTATTTAGGGATTTTGTTCTGTTTTGTTTTCCTTCTTATAAAATTAATGTAGGAACATTTTTTTTGGGTTGGGGTAACAGTATTTGAATAAACTCAGGAAGTTTTTGTGTATGTGGTAATAAACATTAAGCAAATTCGGAGAAACGCATTATGAAACTGAGATCAGAATGCACATTACATAGTTGTTGAAGTTTATGAGGCAGAATAAGAATAGTGTAGCTAGGCAGTTGAGAAAAAGAAGGTTATGCTGCAATGTAAATTTCTATTTAGCCCTGTGTGTGACTGAGTTGTTGAAGTGGTAATGGATTGCCTGACTCCATTAGTCATTAAATAGTGAATATATAAACCTTCTCTAGTTTTTTACTCATTTTCTCTTTTAAACATTCAACAATGATGCGTTACAAGTCTATGTGGCTTTAATTTTTTTTCCCAGAGAGTCATTTCATGAGTGCTTTTCTATGCCAACCAGAAGAGATAGTTAATGCTGTTAACTAAACTTTAGTAATATGATTATAAAAAAAAAAGAATGAGAAGACTTCTGCTTGAGTAAAATCTCTAGGAAAAAGATTCACATTTTAAGATATGTGAACTCAAAACCACTTAGAAATATTTACTGATATTACTGTGTTCATTTTATATGCTCTAGGGGACATGTGTGATTTCTGATATGTGTGCTTTCTGATACAACTTGAAGGTACAGCTCAGATAAATATGGGGGCTTGAACAGATCTGAGATAATGAACTTCTCCCATTCTTACTTTAAATTTTTTTGGCTTTTTTGGGGGTCACACCCAGATATGCTCAGGGGTTACTCCTGGATCTGCACTCAGGAATTACTCCTGGCAGTGCTTGGGGGACCATATGGAATGCTGGGGATCGAACGCAGGTCGGCCACATGCAAAGCAAACTCCCTACCCGTTGTACTACCTCTCCGGCCCCTCTCATTCTTACTTTAAAATTATGTTTTATTTCACATAAATATTTGACATTTTACTGGGTGTTCCCTTCTCTATCTGAGCTGCCTTTTTCCCCAGTATGTGAGACCAGCTTCCAAGCCATGGAGCCAACCTACTGGTACTTATTCTGGCAGAAATTTCTCTGGACTTAGTTACTAAAATACATAAATCCAAAACCTTGCGGCTGTTATTGTGGCCACACAACTTCATATCTCTTTATTCTCAGCAATGGAAAACAAATTATCAAATGCTTCCTTTCCAGCAGGTCTGTCTTTGGGTATGGGGGGGAAGCTCCAAACTATAATAGTGAGATTTTTGTTGAAATATTGAATGTAATCAAAGTAAAGAGAAAGTAAAGTGAAATTTATCAGCTACACAGGCAGGGTGTGGGGCTGGGGGGGTGGGGGTTGGGGGGAAGGTTTACTGTGGTTCTTGGTCATGGAAAATGTGCACTGGTGAAGGGATGGGTGTTTGAGCATTGTGTAACTGAGACTTAAGCCTGAAAGCTTTGTAACTTTCCACATGGTGATTCAATAAAAAAATAAAATTAAATAAAATTAAAAATTAAAAAATAAATACTTGACATTCTACTACCACAACTATTTCCATAATTAGATGGTCATTTTATCTGGTTTTTAATATGTGCTAAGACATCCAATAGAAATGTAAAATTAAAAAATAGTAAAATTATAAAATAAGTAGAAAATGAATAAACTGCACATATAATACACATATTATGAGAATATTACCCACATTTATCTATTTTATACATGAGAAGTATGCTAATAAAGTATTCTTTGAGGGAAATAGCAAAGAAGAAGTGAATGACAGTTGATTCTTGAAAAACAACACAGTTTGGACTTTGAAATTTCACTAATAAAAGAACTTCATCCATAGAGAATATAGTGTTATTTTTAAGGGTTGATTTTCTTTTAGCTTCAGGTTCTATATCCACAAATTCAACAAATAAAATATGTCAGTTGGTTGAAAGCATGGATGCAGAAAGCACAAATATGGATGATGAAGTATAAGCTATTTAAATTTGTATAGGCTGGCATGTATGGGGATCTGGGAAGCTTATAACCCCTACCCTCTTGAATGGGTTATATATACTTGAAAAATAGTAGAGGGCATTCTACTATAAAATCTAAATCAGGGACTGGAGTGATAGTACAGCAGGTAGTGCATTTTCCTTGCACATGGCTGACCCAGGTTCAATTTCCAGCATCCCATATGGTCTCCTGAGCACTGCCAGAAGTAATTCCTAAGTGGAAAGCCAGGAGTAATCCCTATGCATCACTGGGTGTGACCCCAAAAGTAACACTGTCATCCCTTTGTTCATCAATTTGCTCAATCGGGCACAGGTAACATCTCCATTTTTAGACTTGTTGTTACTGTTTTTGGCATATTGAATATGTCAGGGGTAGCTTGCCAGTCTCTGCTGTGCGGGTGGGATACTCTCAGTAGCTTGCCAGGATCTCCAAGAGGGATGGAGGAATCAAACCCAGATCAGCTGAGTGCAAGGCAGACTCAAAAAGTAAAAAAAAAAATCAAAATCAGTAAAAACAGACTTATTAAGGAAAAGAAGACAACTATCACAAGGGAGTGCTCCATACTTCCGATATTACTTACAAATTTATGCTGCATTTTGCTCTTTTTCTAAATTTCAACTAAATCAACTTAGTACATAGATATATTTCTGCATTTCCATATACAGTTAGTTAGAAGATACCAATTCAGCTTTTCTTGGTGAAACCATCTAAGTCATAATTATTACATAAACAGATTCTATAATAATTTATAATAATTTCTCTTTTCTCACACTATATTCCAACTGCACTCATCTTCCCTTCCCCAATAAAATGGCACCCCTCTACTCCTTTATGTTAAAATGTTTCATTAACTTGATTTATCTCACATTTTCCATATAGGTTTACATGAACACATTTATCCCAAAATATTTATCTTTCTCCTCTAAATCTCTAGAAGATTTGTACTGTCCCCTCTGTATTTCAGTAGTACTAAAATATACCATTTTGTCATTGTCAGATATTCTTGGATCCAAATGGATAATTAAAAAAAAACTTGTCTGGTTCTTAGTCATAGAATTAATGATTCAATATGTTGATGTTCATGTTATTGTCTTATATGCTTTAAGGAAATTTTATTAGCCTTGAAAGATAATCTAGTCCTCTAATTTTTAGAAAGATGACCCCAGGAACATACTCTTCACATTTGTGGAATTTTAGGTTAATGATGTAGATCCATTCATAAAAATTTATTTTTCTCTCTTGGATAAATGAAATAAAACTCTTTAATCAGTCCGAAATTTTCTCACAGATATTTTCCTATGGTTGAACATAATGCTCAGTCATGGCCACCAAATGCTGCTCATATCTCTGAATGCTTCTGATGACCCTGCAAATAGCAAATAGCTCTCTGGATTCTTGTGCAAACAAGGGAAAATTAAGTTGATATAGAAAGAGATTAAATAGCTATAAAACAAACAAGGACTGTTACCCTTGACAAACAAAATAATTATCCGACCCAAACTACCTCTTAACACAAGTATCCTGGACTCCTTGCCAGAATGTTTTCACAGGAAATCTCACTTGTTATAGTGATAATGACAAGGACACTTTCATTCTGGATGAATAAGAACACATGTTGTCAGTTTTACATTCAATTGAATTTGCAAAAATGAATGGAAACAGTGTGGGCCTGCATAATACAATGAAATTACATAAGCCTGTGGAGTATGAAAATGTCTTCTTCATTTTCCTTACTGGAAACGGTGTTTTGTCCCCACACTAGACACTGTTGTAAAGGAAAATTTATTATACCGAGATATAAATTCATTCCAGAGCTGTTGTCTGCCACTATGCTGGGTGCCTGTTAGAAATCCTACATATAGTCTTCCTCTCATGCTCTTAGTGAGTTCCTAGCGAGGAGTAAGCATCCACATTCCAATTAAACACAAAATTGCAATTGTGATCATTGAAATGAGACATATATGACATCATCAAAATTCCTTTCTTCCTCACAGATCATATAGTTCATCTTCATGAGTGATCTGAAGATGGTCCAACATTACTTGGTCCAAATTATACCAATTAAGAGTAAAAGCAGTGCAAAAATATTTAAACCACTGTAAAGCAATTACAGAGCTAAATTACCAGTATTAAGAAATTCTATCACAGATACTTCTGAGCAATACAATAGATCCTAATCTTGTCTGAGGTCAATAGAAGAATAGCTGATCAGTGTTGTTTATATCTGGTCTTAGAAAACTATCTAGGAATAGATTTTAGAGTAACAAATCTAGAAATGTGAGCAATTTGTAACGATAACTTGAGGAGACAGTGAAAAGGAGACTTATGTAGCCATAGTGCAACTTTTACGATTCATGAGACAAGACCCCTCCAATTTCTAAAGGAAGCCTTTTTTATTAGGAGGGTCTAAAGCACTTCAGTTTCATAGCTTTGGAATCATCTGGGCAATCATTTGGAATCATCTTAGGTTATATATACATAAGGTTCTATCTTTACATATTAAGTCAGTGTTTCTAGAATGATGTTTGTATATGTTCACATGATATTTTTATTGCATAAGGTGTTCAGGAAAAACTATACTATGCCTTTCAACCCTCAGGCCAATTACAGAAGACCCTGGCTAAGAGAAGTTAAGCATCATTTCACAGGGGCCTATAAATGTTTCATAGAGAAATGTGAGTTTTTCTGATTCAGGAATAGCAGTCACTCAAATAGACATGGTTAGCAGTTTCCATATTCAGAGAAACATTAAAAATTTTTGCAGAGTGCAAAGGAAAGAGACAACTTGGATGCTGCCCTGCATGTACAAGAAACCAAATTGGTAGACATAAAAAAAAATAATCCTAAAAAAAAAAAACACCTTAAATAAAATTAGGGATCATGAAGTTATCCAAAATCCTGTTAAGAAAACATTCCAGGATGCCAACAAAAGGTATTTTTTATTAGCTTAGTGTTGAACCAGTGACTTTTGAACATTAGTGCCCAATGAATTCACTGGAATCTTTAAAAATGCTGGTGCTTAATTAAAAACTGAGTTGAGATCATTATTATTTATTTATATATGATAACATGAGTAGCACTGTCATCCCATTGTTCATCGATTTTCTTGAGCAGGCACCAGAAATGTCTCCATTTTTAGACTTGTTTTTACTGTTTTTTGCATATTGAATATGCCACTGGTAGCTTACCAGGCTCTGCTGTGTGGCGGGATACTCTCGGTAGCTTGCCAGGCTCTCCAAGAGGGATGGAAGAATCAAAGCTGGGTTGGAATTTTTAGACTCCCCTCCCCCCAGATTTGATTAATATGCAGTGAGGTTTAGAAGTCATTAAATGAAGTAAAAACTACTGTTAATCTGATTTTTGTATTTTTCTCATGAAATTGTTATGACTGTCTAGGACCTATTGAGTTCCGAGTGTTAAACCATCCTTGCATCCCCAGGATGAATCCCACTTGGTCATGATGTACGATCTTCTTGATGAGTTGTTGGATCTTATTTGCTAATATTTTGTTGAGGATCTTCGCACTGGTGTTCATTAGGGATATTGGTCTATAATTTTCTTTCTTATTGGTGTCTTTGTTTGCTTTTGGTATTAGGGAGATGTGTGCTTCAGAAGTCAAGTGTGCTTCATAGAAACTGTTTAGGAGAGTTCCTGTTTTTTCAATTTCCTGGAAAAGCTTGAGGAGAACTGGCAACAGGTCTTCTTTAAATGTTTGGAAGAATTCACCAGTGAATCCATCTGGGCCTGGGCTTTTGTTTTTGGGGAGATTTTTGATTACAGTTTCAATTTTCTTAATATTAATGATTCTATTCAGGTATTCCAAGTCTTTTTTGTTCAGTTTTGGGAGATTGTAGGAATCAAGGAATTCATCCATTTCTTTTAGGTTCTCTTGTTTTGTGGCATATAGACCTTCAAAGTAGTCTCTAATGATCTTTTGAATCTCACTGGTTTCTGTTATGATGTCCCCCTTTTCATTTCTGTTTCGATTTATTAGGGTTCTCTCTCTCTCTTTCTTTGTGAGTCTTGCTAGCGGTTTATCAATCTTATTTATTTTCTCGAAGAACTAGCTTTTGGTTTCATTGATCTTTTGGATTTTTTTTTTTTGGTTTCCATGTCATTAATTTCTGCTCTAATTTTTATTATTTCTTTCCTTCAGTCTGGTTTGGGTTCCTTTTGCTGGTCCTTTTCTAAGGTCTTGAGCCTTGAAGTCAAGCTATCTATGTGGGCCCTTTCTTCCTTCCTGGACAGCTATAAATTTTCCCCTTAACACAGCTTTAGCTGCATCCCATATGTTTTGGTAGCTCGTGTCTTCATTCTCATTTGTTTCTAAGTATCTTTTGATTTCTTCTTTGATCTCCTTCCTGACCCACTTATTGTTCAACATTGAGTTGTTTAATTTGCAGGTGTTTGATTTGGTTCTCCGTGTCTGTGTCTGGTTAGCTTCTATCTTCAGCGCATCGTGGTCTGAAAAGATGGTTGATACAATTTCTATTTTTCTGATTCTATTGAGGTATGTTCTGGGGCCCAAGTACATGATCTATTTTGGAAAATGTTCCGCGTGCACTGGAAAAAAATGTGTATTCTTTCTTTTGGGGGTGTAAAGCCCTGTATAGGTCTATTAGGCCTCTCTCTTCAATTTTTTCTTTCAGAGTCAATGTTTCCTTGCTGAGTTTTGTTCTTGTCAATCTATCCAGAGGTGATAAGGGGGTATTGAAGTCTTCGGACTACTATTGTGCTGTTAGTGATGTCCTCTTTAAAGTCTGTTAGGAGTTGTTTTAAATATTTAGCTGGTCATTCATTAGGTATGTATACATTTAAGACTGTGATTTCCTCCTGTTGTACATATCCCTTGATACATAGAAAATGACCTTCCCTGTCCCTTCTAATCTTTTTCAACCTGAAATCTATGTTGTCGGATACTAGGATAGCCTCTTCAGCTTTTTAAAGGGAGTTGTTTGCTTGAAGGATTGTTTTCCATCCTTTGACTTTGAGTCTGTGTTTACTCTGTTTGTTCAGGTGTGTTTCCTGCAGGCAGCAGAATGTTGGGTTTAATTTCCGGATCCATTTTGCCACTCTGTGTCTCTTGATAGGTGCATTTAGTCCGTTGACATTGAGAGAGATTATTGTGATGGGGTTTTGTGTCATCTTTCTGTGGGGTTTGTTGTTCTTATGGAGTTCCTCCTTGTCTTACAGTAGCCCCTTTAGACCTTCTTTTAAGTTTGGTTTTGAGTCTATGAAGTTCCTGAGCTATTGTTTATCCGAGAAATAGTGTATGGTTCCTTCGAGTTTGAGTGAGAGTTTAGCCGGATAAAGTATTCTTGGTGAGGCGTTCATTTAGTTGAGTTTTTTCACTATGTCCCACCATTGTCTTCGGGCTCGGAGGGTTTCCTCTGACAGGTCTGCTGTAAATCTGAGGGGTGCTCCTTTGTATGTGATTTCCTTCTTTGACCTTGCTGCTTGCAGAATTGTGTCTCTATCCACAGCATCCGTCATTCTTACTATGATATGTCTTGGAGTCTTTTTATTTAGGTCTCTTTTTGCTGGTACTCTTTGGACTCCTTGGATCTGTATGCCTGCCTTCTCCAACTCTGGGAATTTCTTAGCAATGATGTCTTTGACTGTGTTTTTTCATTGGGGTTACTTCCCTGTGGTTCTGGTACTCCAATGATTCTTATGTTGTTCCTTTTGAAGTTACCCCAAAGACTCTGATTCGCTCTATAGCCATTTTGAGGTCTTTTGCCATTATTTATTGTTGTTTGTAAGCTTTCTGCAGCTCATCTTCAAGGTCGCTGATTCTGTCTTCGGCTGTAGTCATTCTACTGTTGAAGGCATCTACTGAGATTTTTAATTCATCTTCAATTCCTTTATTTGTGTGACTTCCGTTCATAGCTTTGAAACTTCTGCTCTCATTTCTTCCTGCATTTTTTGGTAGACCGTTCCAGTGCTTCATTCATATCCTCCCTTAATTTATTAGATGTCTGTTCCATGGTTGCTTGGAGTACGTCAACTCTCCTCAAGATTTTCTTTCTGAATTCTTTATTTGAGAGGTCGTAGATGTGAGTAGCCACTTTTGAGGTTTCTGGAATCTTTTCTTCTCCCTCTCTTTGTGGAGGGGATTTTCACTGCTTCTTCATATTGTTTATGGAAGTATAGAGTTGGCACTTTGTAGTTGTTTATTCTTATTCCCTCTTGCTGGGGGAAGGAGGGACTTTGTGCTATTGCTGATGGCAGCCTTGTTCCTATTCTAGAGTTCTTCCTTATACTCAGGCATTTCTTCCTGATTGATGTGGGGGCTCTAATGAAGACTTAAGACTAAGTTCTCTTTAGGAAGGTTTTGCTAAGCTTTTCTTATTCACTGATAGTTTTTCTAAAGTTGAAGTAAGCTAATGGGCTCTTTTGCATAAGTGATTGAAATGGGCTAAAGATTTTCAAGAAAAAGACTATACCTATTGTGCTAAGGTAAAAACTATTAAGTGCCGCCGCCCGCAGCTCCGACAGGAGGCCATGCCACCTTTGAGAACACGCCCACTGAGATACAGGCCACGCCCCCAGTATCTTCCTTGGGGGGGGAGGTGGAAGGGGGGATCGTGGCACTAGAGCGGGCTGGCTGCTAAACATCTGATGTCCCTGGGGCCGAGTGGGAACCGGTGGGACCCGGGGAGGCGTGTCTGGGAGTGGCCTGATTACCTGAGGAGAGGGCCGGTATTCGGAAGCCATACGGGCAAGCGGGGGTCGTGGGACACGGGGCGGGTGGCTGCTAAACCTAGGACCTATTGAGCACCAATTATCTGATGCCACAAGCCAAACGATGAAATTGAGTCCCAGAAATATTCACAGGGTTACTCACCAGGTTTCCTTCATACTGTGTACTGATGCCTGATTTCTCTCACTTCCTGTAGTCTGCCACCAGGCTGTGTCCTTATATGGAGTCATTCCATTCCCGTTCTTTTCCACTTCCCTTATACACAGTATCAAAATGACCCCCCTTTCCTTTGTCCTTGTAATGTGATTCAGTATCTTGGAATACTGTCAAGGTCAAACTGGTCCTAAATATTGAATGGGTCTCCAAGGAGCCCCACTTTGAAATAATTTGTGACTGCGGAGAAGCACCAGAAATTACATATCAGGTCTGTAGTAAACATGGGCGCTTTCTCACCCATGGTTCATTAATGTTTATTTCGATTAGAATATCTGTAGTATCAGTGCAAGCATGACATTGAAATTTTCAGAGGGCAGAGTTAACTTAGGGAATCTCTGAAGTATTTTGAACCAAAAGAAAGCCAAGCCATATACATGTGAATAAAAAACTGGTCAGCATTGAAATTTAAGAAAGAAATTAAAAAACAATTCTTCCTATTAGGAGAATCAATACTCCAAGATTTTATTGATTCAATGAATTTTTTCTACTATGGCAATCATACAAATAGCCACCAAGTAACTATTTGTTGCAAATTTTGGTGACATTAGTCCTCATGTTATCTCTTCTCGGCCTTTTGGCTAAGATCAAGTGTAGTCCTCATGTCATGTGTTATGACCCAAGTCTTTGAATATTTATGACAGGCACAGTCTCAAAAAACCTTTGTATTAATAGAATTATGCTTAACCACAAGTCCCCATCAGGAGCTCTATGAGACTAAGAACCAGTTACCTTCAATCAGCTCCTAAGAAGTACTGGTAAAATCCAGATGGAGTAGGGCCCAAAATCTTGAACTTTCAAAATAACTTCAAGTGATTTTAGCACAAAGATTATGGCAATCATTTTTAGCAATGACTACATTTCTTCCTAGTAAAATTTTACTGTACTACCATCTAAGCCAGTATTCCTATTCTAAGAATTCCAGTCGCATAGGGAAAGTGGTCAGGAAGGACATTTCTAAAGAAGCAGATTATTCAGTTTGATTCAAGTTTGTTTATGTGAGCATTCTCTTATATCACTTAGACACAACACAGCCTGGGCTGTCAAAAATCTGGAGCTATGCCATTTAATAGAATGCACTGCTATAACTGAAATATTTTATTATTTTCTGTATGCCATGGTTCCACTAGTCCTATGTGCTCATTGAACATTTAAAATGTGGTTGCTGGAAATTAATCTCCAAATGTTTAATTTTACTAAATTAATTTTAATAGCTTCATGAAGTCATAGAGTGCAGCTATATATAATCGCTCTTGAGTAATGAGCATTGAAAACAAGTGTACTTGTAGAAGAGACAACAAATATGTCTTTATCAGGCAATATTCTTACCTTAGGTTTTCCATTATTATAATTAATCCTTCTTAAAGAAGCAGATCTTTTGTAGGTACCACATCATGTACCTAAACCAACTATCATGTTAGAAATGATAGCTCATAAACTATATCTTATCCATAGATATTTTAGGTTGGTTTGAAATAGATATATTTAAACATAATTGAATTTTTCATATTCAAAAAACAAATTTAAAATACCAGTAGTTATCACAAGAGATTTATGAAAACAGCACATTTATTTGCTTTTAGCTAATTAGCTTAGCAAGTATCCAGTGCCCCATCTGGGTTGCTTACAATTAAATATAGATGCTATCTTGCCTAGTTAACTTACTCATGTGGTCAAATCCTATAAGAGTGCATAAAATCTGAGAACCTAGAAAATTTGTAAATTTCACCTGTCTTGGTCTCACATTTAATATTCTACAAAGAAAGAAAATAATTCAATATAGAACCTTCTATTATAGATAGAATATTTTCAACTATTTAAATGTATTTTTATTTTTAAAGAACCGTCTTTACAAAGTTATTGATAACTGAGGTTTAGGCATGCAATATTTCAACACTAACCCCTCCACCAGTGTAAGTTTCCTTCCACCAGTGTTCCATATTCCCATCCTAGCCCAACCCCCCGTCCTATCCCCATCTATCAGTTTGACAGGCACATTATAAATTTTCAGTGGTTTCAGCTTCGATCTCATGTTTTCAGTTCTTTTGAGTCTCTGTTTTGGATATATGGCTATAGCACTCACTCACATTGCCAGGAAAATTGAAGCTCTGGTACCTGTTCATCCATTACTTTCATTCTCTTTTTCCCTCTTGATTTCTTTTTTTTTTTAAAAAAAAAGTACAAACTCACATTTACACATACAGAGGATTTAAATTTTATTATGCTAGAATTATTGTGAGGCAAGGTCAGAACTTTTGATTGCAGATTACACTTAAGTCACACTAGCTTAAATTTGTTTCTCAACTGAGCCATGGTTTTTCAATATTTAAAATGAAGTCAATTATTTTAAAGTATCTTTAAAATGATACTTGTATCATTGTATTGTTCACTGTATCACTGTCATCCCAATGTTCATCAATTTGCTAGAGCTGGCGCCAGTAATGTCTCCATTAGTCCCTGTCGCCTACTAGTGTAGCACAATAGAATACTGGGGGCTCTTTCAGGATCAGGGGAATGACGATCATCATTGTTACTGTTTTTGGCATATTGAGTACACCACGGGTAGCTTGCCAGTCTCTGCAGTGCGGGTGGGATATCCTCGGTAGCTTGCCAGGCTCTCTGAGAGGGACAGAGGCTTTTGGGGCGGCCTCTAATCGCCTTTACAGGTGTTCCCAGTCTACCGAATGTAAGCTTTTGGTTGACTGGTATGTTGTAACGATCTGCACATTGAAAAACACGCACCTGCCTGTGTCTCTGGGCAGCACCTGGGACTTCTGAAGCCTCAGGTTGATCTCCTTGAGGTTGATGAAGTGTGCCCGGAGGTTGTTGAGCAGCTGGAAGAGCAGGACCCTTTCACGGAGGGTCTGTGCCAGGTTGAACACCTGCACCGAGTCCCAGGTCACCAGTGATTGGCTGACAGTACCCCACAGTGGATGAGCCACTGCGTGCACTGCTGCCACAGCTCTATGTCCCACGGAGCTGCGGCTCGGCCCAGCCCAGGCAGGCGGTGATGCTGCAGCTGCCACCGTGGTTTCTCCATGCCCTGCCGACACCATTCTGTCCGAATCTTGCAAAAGATTGTACTATTGGGTCATAAATATTTGTGATAGGCCAGTTCAAGACAGGTGTTTTCAGATATTAGTGCATTTTAGTTGGTATGATTTTAGATTATGATGACAACATTTCTAGGGAGAAAGAATGAATGTAAGCATTGTTTATGGAATAAAATAGAGGAGCTGGAGAGAGAACTCAGTGACTAGGATACTTACCGTTCACAAAGATAGCCTGAGTTCACTCTCTAGCATCCCACATGGTTTCCCAAGCACTACCAAGAGTGATCCATAGGTGCAGAGCCAGGAATAAGCCTGATAACCATCGTGTATAGCCCCCAAATAAAAACAAATCATCTTAAGAAGACTGAGATAAGTGAAATTAAAAGTGAGATATGCAGATGTTTTCACTCACTAATCAGCTCTAAAAATCAAAAGAAATCTCACTTTTTAAATACATAATAAGGGAGAAATTCCAACTATACAGTAAGGCATGATTCATAAAATGCTCCTGTTTCTACCACTTGTTAAGGACTGTAGCTCAGTTTGGGATGAGTTCTGAGGAACAGAAACAGATACTGTGTGTATGCGGTTTCTTGACCTTCTGATACACAGAAACACAGTGAGAAAACAACTCCCTAAACAGAGGAAGACATCAGTGAAATATGTTTCAATTCTCAGCCCTTTGACCCAGATGTGTCTCTTTCAGTGGCATTTTTGAGGCACTGAACTTAACTGCAGGCAGGTTCATAATAAAACATACACTTTCTGAAAATGAGATGACTCTAAGCCTCCAGCTCCTCTCTGCAGATTTACTTTTGAAAAGTACATTTTGTTTGAACTCAACCCGAATTATCTGCCACTACTGCTGTGATGAAACACTTGACAATGTCCTTCCCTCAGCAAAATTTTTTTCTAAATAAATTTAGCTTTTAATTCATATGAAGTTAGAAATTTCTTTATGAATCTGCCAAAGGGTGCTTAAGGCCAAGACAAAGATCACAATAGATGGTGGATTGCATTACCACTCACCCAAATGAATTCATATCTAGGTGGTATGAATACCAGTCCTGTCAATTGCCTGATCACCCATATCCCACAAGTTAAATGTCACTGTCTAAATATCTTCCTTCCCCACAGCAGCAGTGGTAGACTGATTACAAGCAGACAGACTGTACTCCAGGCCCCCAGCTTTTAATTCTATTTTTTCCCTCCAGTCCTAACTGTGCTCTGGTAACACAGGGACTGCATTCCTTTTGTGTTGAGCCAGTAGTCAAACTAAATAGGTTTTAAACATCAATCTTAGAGACTCTAGGTTTATAACTTGAACTCAAAAATAATTTCATCCTAGCTTTTAAAAGATTTTTAAGGTACAATCATTTATAAAGTTTTTTACAATATAGTATCAAGCAATGTTCCAACGTCAGTCCCTTCCATTGATATCAACTTTCTTCCAGTAATGTCCCCAATTTCCCTCCTGTCCCCTCAGCCTGCTGACTTAAGTGTTATTTTAAAGTTTGGTTGTAGTGTGGGAGTCTTGCTTACAGTGCTGTTGGCTCTGTGGTTTTAGATATGCAGATACCTCACCTTGACAGAACTGCTATGTCTGAGAGCCCTGTCCACTGGCCCTGTCAGTTCCCATCTACCGTGTCTTACTTCTCACCTCAGTTTCTCTCCAACCCGGGTTTCATTTGGTTTTAGGTACCAGCTAATCCAGGTATTTCCCCTCTTAGAGTATCTTTAACATATTAATTAATATACATTATTTTATCACTTAAATTTTTCTATATTATTTTAAGACTGGAGCGATAGCACAGCGGATAGGGCGTTTGCCTTGCATGCGACCGACCTGGGTTCGATTCCTCCATCCCTCTCAGAGAGCCCGGCAAGCTACCAAAAGTATCCTGCCTGCATTGCAGAGCCTGGCAAGTTACTGGTGGCATATTCAATATGCCAAAATGTAACAAGTCTCACAATAGAGACATTACTGGTGCCCTCTCGAGCAAATCGATGAACAACAGGATGACAGTGCTACAGAGTGCAGTGCATAATATTATTTTGGTTTTTTGGGCCATGCCTGGTACTTCTCAGGAATTACTCCTGGCTCTGTACTCAAGAATAATTCCTAGCAGTGCCCTGGGGACTATTGGGATACCAGGATTAACCCTTGGCAGGCCACATGCAAGGGAAGTGTCCTACCTGCTTTATATTGCTCTGGCCCACACTTAATTTTTTCCACCAATCTTACATATATATACATATATGTTATATAGATACATATATATACATATATGTTATATAGATACATATATATACATATACATATGCACATGCCTATAAACTGAAAATATGATTAATTATAGTCTAATTTAGAACAACTAACATTTGTATAGGTTTTCAAATTTACCTACATTTTCCCTCACGCATGAGTGAACATATTCCTGGACCACTCGGCCATTTTGCAGCCATGTGACACATCATCATAAAGGGAAATATATATATATATATACATATATGTGTATGTATATATATATATATATATATATATATGCCTCTCGGAGAGCCCAGCAAGCTTTTGAGAGTATTCTGCCTGCAAGGAAGAGCCTGGCAAGCTCCCCATGGCATATTTGATATGCCAAATACAGTAACAATAACAGGTCTCATTCCCATAACCCTGAAAAGAGTCTCCAATAATTGGGAAAATGAGTAAGGAGAGACTGCCAAAATCTCAGGGCTGAGATAAATGGAGATGTTGCTGATGCCCACTCTAGTAAATCAATGAACAATGGGATAACAATAATACAGTGATCCCTAAGTACCTTGGAGAAAATACCTAGGAGACAAACAAGACAAATAGGTGAAAGTGCTATTTGAGCCTCAGTGTGGCTGTCATTATCAACTGTTCTTTCAGGTGTTCTCATTAACTGTGCCAGTACTAGAGTGGGGTAAAGAGGTATCTATGGAGGGAAGGGAGGTGCTTCCCCTCAGAGTCCGCCAAACTCAGAACGACACCTGAGAGTTCTCTCTGAAACATACACACCCTGTCTGTCCTCTTCTACAACTGTTTCTTCTATTTTGCCAATTAAACATTATAGTCTCTCTTCAAAGATGGATGAACTATTGGTATAATCTTCAGCAACTTCCCAAAGGCCTTCTAACCCCTTTAAGGTCTTTTATATATACATATATTTATTTTTCTCCAAAGGACTGATGATCCCAAACTATAGTCAAAAAAATGACACTTAAGAGTTACATGGGAACTGATATCTGGATTCTTAAATCCTCACTTAAAATTCAGTGTGGAAAGCACACCAAAGAAAAATCTGCATTTAATCATTAGTATCATTGATTATAAAAATAAGAATGCTGATTATTTTGAGCTTTGATAATATCTCTAAAATACTGCAATTATCATTCCATAATTGTATACACAGTATGTTTTAATTATCAATGACTTCTATTTGTTTGCAAATGTAAGAAAAAGTGAGCTTACGCCATACTCACAAAAAAAGGTTTTATTTTTATATGATTTAAAAATATACCCCATCCCTGTACTCCAAGTCAGTTAAACAAAATGCACCAGAGACCCTTAGCATATTCATCATTACTTCTTTAAAAAATTCAAACCTCAAGTAAATATTAACTAGGTAGAAAGTCTCTTTAAAAAAATCTTCAAATTTTAAACAACTTAATTTTACAGGGATGCACATTTTACTTTTTCTAGCAACTTTAAATCAACTTCCAGTTGTTACAGACAGAATTTATAGAAATACAATAATATGCCAATTAACTGCAGTCAACCAGTTCTTAATTCTACATCCCGAGAACATCTCTATTATTAATGGAAATCCCTGCCATGCTAATTGCAAAATGAAGAGACAAACTGAAAAGAACACCAACCCACTCTTAATTATAGTTAGAATTGCCCTAACAGATACACCTTTCCTCACCTCTATCTTCAAACTTGTGCATCAAACTCTACCTAATTTGCTGCTGGGGGCACCATTAGGAAGAATCACCCAAGAAATACTTCAGTGCTGTTCACAAAGCACACAGCCAAGACACTAATCCAATTATATATTTGTTCTTGCTGTTCCTTTCCTTTGATTTAAACATCCACATGCCATTAAATATATTTAAAGAGAAACAGGAAGACTGGCTAAAATTGGGGCCTGTGGCTTCAATCTTGAGTGAGATCTATGTTTGACCCAGAGTCCCATCATCACAAATAAGTGGGAAAATGGATGTTCAAATGTTGTTAAGACCCAGGACAGGGTATTGTGTTCAGGAAATTAAAAATAAAGCATTCTTTCAGTCTGTCTAAACTCCAACATTCTGTTTCAAACCCTTGTGCTTAAGTCTTTTTAGGGAATACAGTGCAAGATGGATTCATCTGATTCCAAATAGTGTCCCCTGGGTCCCCAATGTAACCTTTTAGTGAAATCTATTCACATCTTCATTGCAACTGTCCTGGTGACTGTGCAAAATATTGAAGCTCTGAAAATCTGAAGAATAGGGAAAATACATGTATTAACTTGTCTTGCTATTAGTATCACAGAAAGTGCTATTACTATTATAACCCTGAGTGTCAAACTAAAGTCATAAAAATGGATGAATACACTGCTCTTGAATCGCTACCTGCAAGGCAGTGCAAGCTAGAAGAGCAAGCTTCTCTAAAAAGATGCCTGCTTCATTCAGGGCATTTTAACTGCTTTGTAAACCAAGGTCACCAGCCCTTTATTAGTGTTAAGAAATAATCTCTCTTTCATAACTTAAGCTAAAGAGCTAGTATTAATCTGATGCTTATCTATTCATAATTTTCCTTAAATTGTGTTCATTGTATTGTGTGGAAAACTAGAGATCTCATAAATATCTCCCCTTGGAACAACATTTTTATAAAGAATTGTCTGTTTGGGCCAAAAAAAATGTGCAGTATGGCATTTGCCTTGCAGCCAAGTGGGAGTTGATTCTTGAACTATGTATGGTTCCCCATGCCTGCCAGATATGATTCCTTAGTGCAGAGTAAAGAATAATCCCTGAACAAAGCTTTAAGCTTGAGCATGGGTGCAAATCCCAAGCAAAGCTAGGTGTGCCCCCCAAACAAGAGCAAAGCAATTTTCTTAAAAGAAAATTTTAGAAGTTTTTCTTAAGGAAGGCAGTGTTTTAAATAAATACACTTTCTTTCAGTCTGCCTCAGTTTCTTTATTTATGAAAAACAGGGAAAGAAGTTACCACATCTAGAAGGGTGGTGGTAAGAATTCACACTAAGCAAAATATTTAGTACAGAATAAATAATAAATGCTAATTCATATTCTATATAAAGCACATAACAAATTGCTAAGCCTGTAAAAGGGGCCCAAGTAAATGGTAGTTATTATATCATCATCATTAGTCAGAGACCAGAAAGGAAAAAAAAGTGAGTCTCTTTCTCATTTAATGTTTCCTAAATACTAGAAAGCTGCTTGATATTTTCTCCTTACTTTTGTCCTGTTATTCCTCCTTTCTCTTGTTTCTCTTCTCTTCCCTACTTCCTCTTAGGTTTCAGATAGGACACACTGGAGATTAATATCAATGAGAAAAAGAACAGGAAAACATAAAATCATGAAATTTAGGTAAAAAAAAAACCCTCCAGTTACTGCAAAATAATCTGGCTGGTCTATGCTTAAGAGTACAGAATCGCCCATACAAACACAAAAATACATATATAATATTTTCCTAGCGGTTTGCATGTAATTAGCACTCAGTGTCAATTGGCACTGCTGTCATGGGGGATAAATCATTCACAGTCTATTTTAGAGGCTCATCCTTTTGCCACCACCATTTCATCAATCTTCTCATCAGCTTTGTCATTATAGATCTCAGTAATTCCTCACCTTCTCAGAATCTCCACGTGAATTTGACCTTGAGAAGTATTTGGCTACTATCATCTCAGCTATTAAATGTCAGATTCAGACATATCAAACTGGGTGTCAAGACACTGCATTTCAGCAGAAGTGAACCTAATGCCTTCTTTTCCCCTCATAAAGCTTGCTCTTTGGACACCTGATATTATGTGCCATGAATTGTCTCAGGAGTCTAGCTTTATTGTGGGTGTCTTTAAGCAAACTGTCTGTTACCAGATATATTAATTTCTAGATTCTTGATCATTTACATGCACAATATGCAAATAATGCCCGGCAGCAGGGTTAGGAAATAGCTAAATAACTTGAACCACTAGCATTTTTCAGATTTGTCTGCTAAGATCAATGGATATCTCAAATTATAATTCTATTCTTAAAAAAAAAAGAGACACCGGTGAGTTGCATATTACCTGCTGATGAGTCAGAAAAGAGAAGGAAGGCACTCATCACATTATCTCTTGTATGATAACTGTATGTTCTTCTTCAAGACAAAATAAGAAAATAACTTGTAATCATGAGGAATTAAGTACCAAAAACATATTTGTATAAATAGCATGTAAAATATGAGACACATCAGTTATAATTTATTATTTCATTGGTGAACACTGGGATACTATGGAAGAACTATACATGACTCTTAGCTTCCCACATTTTTTTGAAGACTGTGTTCTTTTCTGAAAGCAGTTCTCTGTGGTAACATGTATTTTAAAATTAATGTCATCAGACTTTAGAACCCGAGATTAAAAAATGAAAGTTCATCTGAGAGTTTTGACTGATAACAGTGGTGGAGGGAAGCAGGAACTTTGCTGGTGCATCTGCTGTTAGATGACACATGATGATACTATTATTAACGGTACTGTAACTCATGCCATCTAAATAAAAATTGGAGAAAATACTTGAGATCGGATCTGAACTTAAAAAGGACATTGAGAAAAATATAGGCAGAATATGCTCCAAGACTCACACCTAAAAGGAGTCTTCAGTGATACAATATTACTGTGAAAGGTTACAAAATCAAAGCTAAACAAATGGGACTCCAGCAAATTTAAATTTTTTTCTAAGGGGAAAGAAATAGGGCTAAAACTAAATGACAGCTGAGTGAGAGAAAATATTCACACTCAACACATGAGATAAAGGGTGGATATTCAGGATATACAAAGCTCTCACAAAGATCAACTACAATAATAACAACATCAACAACAAAATCTAAAAGCCCCATCAAAAATTGGGGAGAGGGAATGAAAAGACATTTCTCTGAGGAACACCAATGGATGGCAAACAAGCCTATGAAAAAAATGCTGATCATCACTTATTATTGGGGATATCCAAATCAAGACAACAATGAAATGTCATTTTAGATTACCCAGAATGGCACATACTAAAAATACTAAAAATACTGGGAACAATGTGGGAGCACAATTGAGCTCCCACAAGATTTGGCAATTCCACTTTTGGGATATCTATCTCCAGGACAGAAAAACATTCATTCAAAAGAACACATGCAAGTGGATGGACATGGAAAGTACCATGCTAAGTGAAATGAGTCAGAAAGAGAGGGGCAGATATAAAATGACTGCATTCATTTGTGGAATATAAAGTAGCATAATATGAGATTGCACCATGGCTTATAAACTGGCTTCACATACTGGGGGAAAAAGCAGCTGGGATGGAGAAGGGACCAATAAGTAAATGATGGTTGGAGGGATCACTCAGGATGGAGATGTGTGTTGAAAGTAGACTATGGACCAAACATGTTGGATTCTTAGTATCTGTATTGGAAATCATAATGCCCCAAATTAGAGAGAATTTAAGAAGGAATGTACCTGCCAAAGAGGCAGGGGGTGGATGGGGCGGGGATAGTGGGTGGCATGAGGGAAAGTGGGAACAATGGTGGTGGAAAAAATGCACTGGTGAAGGGAGGGGTGCTCAATTGTTGTATTTCTGAAACACAAATCATGAAAGCTTTACACTTTATCTCATAGTGATCCTATATTTATATACATATTCATATATATGCATATATAAAGAGAAAGAATATGCACCCCATTATTCTTTGCACTGCTTTATTCACCACTTATATGTGCTTTTTAGAATAACTGAATGAGGGGATGCCATGTAATAAGGAGTGTGTGTGTGTCCAGATTAACCTTGTTCACATAGTGAGAGGAAGAAGAGGAAAGAAAGCATGAGAGGAAAGGGGAGAAGAGACAGATGAGAAGCAACAGGGCCAGGTCAGGGGAGCAGGTCCATAGGTGGTGTTAGGAATGAGACAGCCAAATATCCAAACCACAGAGACCCAAACGTCATCAACCAAACTTAAAAAAGGATCATGTCAAGAGGGCAGACTGGAGAGTGGGGGTGGAGTGGGAATGGCTCCTTCCTATTATAGGAGGAAGCGGGAACATTGTTGGAGGGTAGACTCAACCATGAATAACTTTGTAAGAAAAGAAATATAAAACATTGTAATGATTGAAAAAAGTTAATGTGACTACTTAGGATCAAGGTTTCCCTGGGATTAAGAATCAGAGAAATGTCTGCATGGAAACAGGGGCCAGAAAAAACAAAGGGGTTAAGCCTTGTATATACCAGTTGCTGATCAATAGTACAAAGTCTCAGAGAAGAAGGAAAATTTCCTGAAATTTTAGTTTTCTCCAGTTTGTCCCAAGACTAAGCTTCTCATTTTAGGGTAAAGTAAAATGTGATTGGAGAGCTCACTCGGGAAGAGAGATACGTGCTGAAAGTAGACTAGAGACTAAACACATGGCCACTCAATACCTCTGTTGCAAACCACAACACCCAAAAGGAGGGAGAGAACAAAACAGAATGCCCTGCCACAGAGGCAGGGTGGGATTGGGGGGTAATATGATTGGGGGGTGGGAAGGATACTGGGTCCATTGGTGGTGGAGAATGGACACTGGTGGAGGGATGGGCTCACGAACACTGTATGAGGGAAACACAAGCACAAAAATGTGTAAATCTGTAACTGTACCCTCACGGTGACTCACTAATTAAAAAAATAAAATTTTTTTAAAAAGACTAAGCTTCTCATTTTATTAATAGGAAATAACACCCAGGTGTGCTCAGGGCTAACTCCTGGCTCTTTGATCAGATTTCACTCTGGGGAATGAGATGCTCAGGGATCACATGTGGTGCCTGGGATCCAACCTGCATCAGCAGCATGCAAGGCAAATACTCAACCCATTGTACTAGCTGGCCTCCTGAAGTTTCTCATTTTAGGTACTAACTTAAAACTGAAACACACATAAGTATCTAAATAGCTAAATCTTAAAGCACTCAGCTATCCAATATCAATATATTTTTAAAGGAAGGGATAGAGTAGAATTTTCTCCACTCCTGGATCACGTCCAAAACCTAGCAGGATCCCTTTATACTAGGGCTGAATTTTAACCACTTTGCTTACTGTAAAGTGGGAATGTGAGGACCAGAGAGATAGTACAGTGTATAGGGCACTTGTTTTGCATGTGGCCAAGCTGGATTCTATCCTGGTATCCTGTATGATACCCAGAGCCTGCCAGGAATAATATTGAATGCGGAGTCAGGCATAATACTGAGCACAGATAGGTGTAGCCCCAAACCAAAACAAAGAGTGGGAATTCAGATCAAGGCTTGAATCTTAATTTGGAATCAACTATAATAGACATTAAAAACATATTTTTCATGTTTAACATTTAATACAGAAAGGTCTATATGACAAAATTGCATTGGATTCATGCATACTCAATCTAAAACACTCATTTAGTCAAAAAGTTTTAACAATGGATTTCTATGCACCAGCCCCTGTCCACGACAGCAACAGTAAAGTCAGAGGTAAAATAAAAGAGTCTGTATCCTCAAGTATGTAGAACAGAAGCTAATAGTTAAATCCACTACCAAAGTGCAGTATGCAATGTGTGGAATTTTTCACTTCCCAGCTATGAAGTGAAAAATAAAAGAAACAGCAATATTTGAGCAAAACTGAAAGGAATAAGGAGAGGGATCTGTGATTTCAAGAGGTATGCTCGGTGGGGTGGGGGAGGCAAAGGGAAAAAAGGGGAGTACAAAGAAGTGTACTCTCTAAATAAATAAAGAACTAATTACTATAAAAGCGAAGCCAACATCAGGTAGCTTAAAATAATTTTTGAGCTTGCTTATGATTTTATCAGATATGGTTAATGAATTAATATTGTATCCATGACTTGAAATAGTACTCCAACTGGCTACTTAGCTCTGACTTTAATCACATAAGACACAGGATATTATAAGAGCTATAGTATGACTACTGAAAGACACATTTAACTATTTAATCCAATTTGTAATGAATATGAGTCTGGGATGGTGAGGAAGCAAGTAATTAAGTGTTGACCAAATCTTCCATATTTATATAATAAAAAAATTAAAAATAGATAATAAGCAAGTTATATAAGTCAGATGTGCAACAGTGTGGAGAACACTATGGAATTAAGACAGAAGAAATCTGAATTACGAAGATGTGAAATTTGTAAGAATTAAGAAGAGTTCTTTTAGAGGATAGTGTACTATCATTAGAATGGAAAGAAGTACTATTAATCATTATGATTGATAAAATTGATAAATAAAAAAATCCTGAATTACTATTTCAATGATTTCATATAATTCCATATGGTATTTGAATCTTTGCTTAATGTTTCTTAGTTCCCTTTTACATAAAAGACAAATAATTATATTTGCCACAACATAGTGTTCCATTCATTAATTGAGATCATTAAAGTGAAGTATTGAGACAAAAGAAGCACTCAAGATTTATTTATGTATACATAAATCTAAATGATAAAAGTATAGTGTATTTTTAGATATCACACAAGCCGATTTTAACACATAATTGTTATAGATTTTATGCCAAATATTTTTTGAAAAGTTGGTATAAACTATTATGTTTGTACCTGTAAAAAACTGGTACCAATATTACTAAAAGTAATTTATTACTAAGCTGTCAATGATTTGTGATGAATGGTTATAAATTGATTTTTGGACTAAAAATAGGGTGCAATAATTGAAAAAATAGGGAACACAAAGTGTTTACATCTTTGGCCATATCATATATTAAATGAGTATATATTTCGTATATTGCATTTCTATATTATATATAAGACAAGTAAGAAGAGGCTGCTAAAATCTCAGGGCTGAGAGGAATAGAGACGTTACTGGTGCCTGGTCAAGTAAATCGACAAAGGGATGACAGTGATACAGTGATTATATATAAAATAATACATATGAGATATTGAAAGAGCAGATACTAGTTGAATTGCTTCTGAAATTTAACAATGGTTGACTTGCATCAAGAAATAGGCCAAAATATTTACTTTCACTTGTAAAGGAACAGGATGATGCATTATTGTTTGGTCCTCAAAATAAAATCTGTGTAATTCAATATGGAGACATATGAAATAGGATTTTGGTAAACTGCTCTCACTCCTTTCCGTCTGCCACACACACATAAGTATATATGCATTCTCTGATGATGTTTCACTCAGTATGAGGCTCTATACTGCTTTCTCTAAAGAATTTCATAGTTAACACAGATTGAGCAATTCAATCTGACTTCAACTTCATGAAGTTTCTTTAATTGCACATTTAATACAGCTTACAACACTTTCCACAATATTAATTTATCCCTGCCCCCTAAGGAAAACCATTAGCTGACTGTACTTAGAAAAAGACAGAATGCATGTTGTATTTTCCTTTGCCTCGTGTATAAAATTTGAGTATTTGGGGTGGGAGTAGTCACTCTCTATTGACAAAAGGCCATTTCCTGCCCCTATACAGAGAGATTTAAAAGAATTTGCTGTGGGAAAAATGATAAAAATCCTCTGTAGACATCCAATAACTTATTTAAGAAAAGAATGTTTTGATGAATTAGTACAAATGAATCAGTAACAAATAGATTCCATGTCCCTTGAGTTTAAATTTGTTAAGAGAAAATCTCCTTAGAAAAAGAAACTTCTAGATGTCACTAAACCCAAGAAAAAAACATATGAGATGGTCACTCAACTTAACACATTCCTGAGTTGTCCTGTGCTCAAGCCCACGCAGGTCATTTGTCTTTCAATTTGGTCTGGCAAACACATAGCTCATCATGTTTTAATTGCTTTCAGAATAAAATTCCAAGTAGCAAAAAATATTGGGGTGGTGAGAATTTTCAGCAATGAATTTTAGTATACTTGACTAATCTTTGAGAGAGAGAGAGAGAGAGAGAATTTTGTGAGTGACAGGAATAATGGAGACATGGTGGATGACATATATCTCAGTACCCAGGGACTGAGGCAGAGGTGGCTGTGTAAACAGACTTTCTCATGCATCACAGAACTAATCAGAAAATCCTCTTCTACAGCCATGCCGAATGGTGCCTTCACCCTCAGTGAGAACTAATTTGCTTCATATGACTACTTCTTTTCAAAATGGTTTTTCAGAAACCAGTGTAATTATACAAGATTCAAGAAACAGATCTCTAGGCTCCCTTATAGAATTAATTATCCAAGGAATGAGTCAGTTGCACATGCTCATGACTTTTACAATGTATTTAATATAACTCGTACAGGAAATCATCTAAACACACAGCCAGTGGCAATTATTATTAATATAAAAAAATATTGGGAATGCATTAAAATGCTTTTTTAAAAAGAAAACTGTTCCCAAGTTTTGTGCAGAATGCCACAAAAGGCTGACTTGTAATTTTTATGGGTATTTAATTTTACATAAACAGACATCATTGAGTTTAGCTGTCATTCCCATGCCACAAAGACAATACAGGACTGAGGAAACAAGTGTTTATCAGTAGAAAAGCTATGGGGCTACATTAATACTTGCTCAGCAATGCACCTCCCATCAAAGGCTCCTCATCTCAGTTGTAAACAAGGCTAAAGGGGGATTTGCTCACTTAATTCTCACTTGGTAGGATATTCATCATACTGGAAAGTATATACGGAAACTTAAACTTTCATTTGGTTTAACTGGGAAATCTTTGACAGTGATTGGTCCGATCATTCTCAAGCACTAGCTAGATAAAAATTGTTATGCTTTTTTAAAAAATTTAAGCAAATGCCTACTCAGATATTTTAGTGTTAGATACATTGCCTATTCTGGTATCTGATTTAATCAGTTCTCTTAGTGATTTTGTTGACTTCATAGCTGAAGAACACTCAGAAAAACTGTAGTATCTTCTGGAATCTTCTTGTTCTCCAGTTGAGTGAGTAACTCACCAATAAGATCAGAAATATCTGGGTCATTAGTGGAATTCTTCCATGCATAAAAAATAAAGAAAAACAGTCCAGAGCAAGTATGATCTCCTGCTAAGAAGCAGCCATTCATACTGCACAATAAATGCATCAGAGTTATTCATGTACCACATTCAGACTCTAAAGTCAGCACATTAAGTGAAAACTTCACATAGACAAAACTGTGCCTTAATTAACTTTTTAAAAAGAAAGTTCTTGTACAGAAACTGACACATCTTTCAGTATTTTCAATAAAGTCAATTTTAGGAGAGACTGACATTTCTAAAGTCCTGTTGAGCAAAAACTGCAGTTTTCGGTTGATATTGAGGAGCAATGTCAGGGAAACCACAAGAAGTCTTCATGTATGGCCACCACACCAGTGCAGAAAGAAATGAAAACACGTCAGAATTTTGTTTATCTGTTTATGCACCACATCCCGCTGTGCTCCGCACTTGCACTTACTATTCCTGGCTCTGCACCCAGGAATCATTATGGTGGTTACCGGGGTACTGTGTGGAGTGTCAGCATCAAACTGGTCTGGCAGCATGCAAGGCAAGCACCCAGTGCTCTACTATACATGGAGACTCTTATGTAAGTATTTCATTCTAAACTAATTTGACCAATTTGGGTTCAACACAGATTTAGGAAACTGGAAACCCTTCTATCTTCTATTTACTTATGCAAATGAATTATCTCTCACTAAAATGTTGAGACTTCCTGGTGTGGCCTGAAGATGTCACTGAGAAAATTGATTTGTTTTTGAGTACATGGGTCCTTGAGTGTTTTATGAAAGATCTGCACACAAACTCTAGGTATGTATGAATTATTATTTACTGTACAGTTTAAGAGATGGTTCTTGGTCCCTCTCCAATGTCTCAGTCTTTACTCATGCACAATGTCACTCATCCTAACTTTTCACAGTTCCAGTCTTTAATACAACTTCCTCACCCTGTCCCTCAATGTCCTCTTGCTCCAATGTATGCCTGCCTGCCATATTGGATCCAACGTATGGCCTCTGGGTCTGAAGTCTACAGCTGCTTCCCTGTAACACAAGTTACATCAGTCTTCCCCTGATGAGGCTAATCTCTCTGTACTCTGTTGCTGAGCATGTTAAGGATTGAAACCCAGCAGCTCTTAATCTCTTTGGGTTTTGTTGGTTCTTTGCTAAAGAAATATGTGTAAGAAGTTCAGCTTTCTGGCTGCCTCTCTGGGTGTAAGTGAGAAATCCAAGCAGAAGTTACCTGACCCGTTACTCTCTTTTCCTTACTATTACGCCCTCCCCCAGCAATTTCATGATGTATCTGTGGGTGATATTTAAAAGAACCAATTAAATTAACTATATTACCTGCCACCGTACCCCTCTCCTTGTCTTCTACTGTAACAATGATGATAATATTCTATATCCTTCATTTCCCACATGATGGAATTCTCAGGTGTCTATGAACAAAAACTTAGTTGAGAGGGTGAATACTAGCAAATCTATCACTGTGCTCACGAGTTAACTCATCCAATCCAGCTTTTTATCCATGATCAAGTCAATGCTGTATGTCCATGCATCAGCTCTTTTGGGGAGTTTCTTTCAGTATTTGCTGTTCAAAGCCAAGAGACTAGAGAAACAATGCCATTGGCAAATGTATCTGTATTTCTTATCATAGTGGGCAGCAATGCTATCTTCAAAGGGGGTCAACTTTCCTTAAGAGCTACCTCTGAGCTCAGCTGCTTGGAGAAACAATGAGGATGTTGACAGCATTGGTTGCAGCTTCTATTGAAAATAGAGTCAAAGCTGAGAATAGTACTTTCACAGACAAATCATTCACTACTACTAGAATAAAAACATAATGTTTTTGTTCTACCATGAATTGAACTAGAGGAGTGTGGCAGGACTCTTGATTTCACATTCAATCACAGCAGCACTTTACACATATTTAAATGAAGTACAGGACAAAGCAAAAACATTGCTGGTTCTTTCTTTTTAGCAAAAAGGAAGGGACAAGCTTACAGCTCATGGAAATGACTGTAGACAGACTTTCAATGAGAACTCTCAATGTCATTTTTATCTCTGTGTCATATGTAGATCTAACCAAAAATTAGAGACTTATTTTCTATTTATAAAAATGTCACACCGTTTTGATTATCAACAGATTTGATTTCATAAAGCTTTAAAGGTTGGCTATTTTCAAACCATCATATATTCTAGTGCATTTATAGAAAGGCAACATGGTAGCCTCTCCTCCTACACTAAATGTGTCAAGGTTGTTAATATTGACTCAAAAGATAGACCCATATGGAAGTTGGGGATCCTCTAAAAGTCATTCAGGCAGAAAATGTAAATGTTGCTTGAGCTTTGGGATGTAATGGAAAGACACCAGAGAATCCAAGATAATAAAGCTTTCTGTTGGTCTAGTTGTGCTATGATTATTTAGCAAAATCAGACCATGATATTTTAGTGGGATGCTCCAGAAAACAAAACACCGGGGTGAAATAAGGAGCTAGAAGAAATATGGGCCCCATCTCTATTTTAAAGAGGATGAGTTCAGAGAAATGGAGTTAACTGTCAAGTTTACAAATAATTGGATTAAAATCTCCAAGAACCCAAACTTCCTAAAACGGGGATGGATAGGTAGGATTGGAGCCCGTCCAGCTGTGTTCTGGGCTCACTGTATTCAGTAATTCTCTGTACTCAGGACCATATTCTATGTTGCAAGGCAGGCAGGCAAGTGCCTAAATCCCTGATAAATATTGCTGGTCTCTAAATTTTAATATGATGTTCTCATCTCTACACCAAGATTCCTCTATGGTATAAGAGTAGCCAGTGGGGAACTTCAACCTTTGTCCTCCCACCTAGTTTCTAAGAAGTCTAATTTGCAATCTAGCTTCTTGGGAGGAAAGAAAAGCTAATGTAAAATTGAGGTTTCACGAACAAAACCCAGCCTCCTTGAAAGCAAAAGGTAGTCTTATTATGGACTTCTAACCCATACTTAGAATTGTTACTGTGAACCCTGAAAGTACAGGATCAGGTCATTTGAGTAAACTTCAACTTTCTTTTTGTTTGTCTTGTTTTAGGGTCACACTTGATTTTTGTGCACAGGTCTTACTCCTGGCTCTGTGCCCAGGATCACTCCTGGCAGGCTCATGCTAATCAAACTCAGATCAGACACATGTAAGGCAAGCACCCTATCCCTTGTGCCATCTCTCCAGCCCTGTTTCTAGCTTCTTACTAAAAAACAAACCCCACACCAAAAATTAGTTACAGAAATCTTAAACTTAATTTTGTATTCTTTCTACTTGGCTTATATTCACCAAAAGCTTTAATCAAAATATACATATTCCTTAGATCCAGATTACAATTAAGATGGAAGAATATGTAGCTATCAGAACATAAAGAAATGTAAGTAGATAATGTTTGATTTGCCCCTTTATAAAGTACTGAAAGACTAACTTTTTGAAAGATTTCTGACTTTATAAAATAAATTAATGACACTAGCTAGATTTTTTACTCTATTTTTAATTTTTTAATGAACTATGATTTACAGTTATTGATAATTGAGTTTTAGACATGTAATATTTCAACACCATTCCCACCACCAGCATAAACTTTCCTCTGCCAGTGTTTCCATAATAGATTTCTAACATATTCTAAAATACTGGAATATTTTCACAAAAATAATAGTTCAATATATAAGGGATTTTCTGAAAGGGGTAAAACAAACTGTTTAAAAGATCTAGTTGGTGGGGGGATTCAGTCCAATTTCTCAACTCTGTCTTTTCTCTGGTTAAGGATTACTGGCTTGAATTTTTAAAGGTAGATGTGAGAGAATTTTTAAATCTAGATGTTTGTTTTATTTATCTAAAATAAACTCCCTATTCAAGGCTGGGGAAATAGTATAATGGGTAAAGAACTTGCCTTAAATATGGCAGACTTGAGTTTAAGCCCTGACATTGCATCAGGTCCCTGAGCCCTGCCAAGTGTAATCCGTGAGCATGGAGCCAGGAATAAGCCCTATACCACCAGATGTGGCCTTGCAAATCAAGAAATTAATAACCAAATATACTTTGGTTTTGTATATTTTCAGTTTTATGGTTTGAGGATCATGCCCAAAAGTTTTCAGCTATTTTTCCTGGCTCAGAGATCCCTCCTGGTGAGATTCAGGGGACCATATAGTTACTGAGAATTCAACCTGAGTCAGTCATATGCAAGGCCAGTATCATACCCACTATATTATCTCTTTAACCCTGAAATATACCATTTTTGCTTCAATTTTGATTCTTTATGCAGTCCAGAGAAGAGAAATTATGACATTTCTAATTTCCTAACAATTGACAAAATATTCACTTTAATTAATTCACTTCCCACACATAGCAGAGAACTTGACAGCTCACTGTTCCCATGCTCCACATCTCTTAGCCTTAACATCAAAGTAAGCACTAATTAATCATTTTCCAGTTCCATTTTACAAATAAAGTTCTTGGGGAATGACTTAATGTATCTATTTTGTGTTCCAGGCTCACCTATGTTCTTTGATGCTCATTTTTATATTCACAGCTATTGACCATTGAAGAACTAAAAATACCCAAATTGTCGACTGAAATATTTTCATTTATTTTTATGTAAACTACCATGTCAATAAAATGCACATGTTTCAAATGCAGGCCATAGATAAATATGGCCTCACCTCAAGCACTAGATAAATATTGTTGCCTTTCCTTTCTTTACTCTTCTTATTATCTACTCCTAGAATTCCATGTAGACACTACAGGCCTAGAGGCAGCATTATGAACATACCATATCTCTTTACACAAAAGTGCACACCTCACCCAAATGAGACAAATGTATTTTCATGTTCTTTCCATATTATTATCTGAAAAAGCTGGAGGCATAATTGATGTGTACTTGGTTAAGGACAGTTGCAGAAATGGACATTTTATGGCAATTTGATATCATCATGAAGTCAACAGACTCCTGTAAACTATATAGGACTCTAGTTGCTACAAAAGGCCCCAACAGCCTTGATTACTCAAACGTACACTGCTGAAGAAGAAGAAGTGTTACAGAGCTCTCATTGAAAGTGAAACTGCCAGAGAGGCACTTGAGCAATTTTACTTCAGTCTGTAAAGGTGACCAATTAAAGTGGCCTTTTTAGGACCACTGGCTGACTCTCAGTGGAATCACTAAATAAACAATTTTACATTATTCTGCATTTAAGCTTTTTATTAATGGGAACAGAGTTATAAAACATGAAGACCATCACATGGGATTCTAATTTATAGTTCCAAAAACTCAAGTCATCTGTTCTGAAAAGAGCCCAAGGCAACATGGGAATGGATATGGAACTACTTAGTCCATTTGGAAAGTTATATTGTGGGGAAATGTCCAAGCATGCCAAAACACTTAAGTGTTCCTACCAGAAAATATAGACACTTACTTGGGCATGGTTTTTAATCTAATTAAAATTTGGAATCAATATAAGCCAGAGATAAAATCGAATTTCAATTTATGTAACTTTTATCACAAAATTCAACAGAGTACTTCAGAAGGGATAAGAGCCATGCATGTGCATGTATGTATAATTGTATAAGTATCTATAAAAAAAGTGAAGAATGAGGGAGAAGAAACGGGAGAATTCGAGTAAAAAATGGAATGAGAAAGATACGAGGGCCTGAGGGAGGGAGGGAGGGAGGGAGGGAGGAGGGAGTGAGGGAGGGAGGAAGGGAGTGAGGAAAAGAAGGAAGGAAGGAAGGAAGGAAGGAAGGAAGGAAGGAAGGAAGGAAGGAAGGAAGGAAGGAAGGAAGGAAGGAAGGAAGGAAGGAAGGAAGGAAGGAAGGAAGGAAGGAAGGAAGGAAGGAAGGAAGGAAGGAAAGAGGGAAGGAGGGAAAGAAGGGAAAGAGGGAAAGAAGGGACAAAGGGAGGGAGGGAGGGAGGAGGGGGGCAAGGAGAAATGGGCTCTAAATCATGATTTAATTAGATAAATTATGTCATTAGGGTTTTAGAAATGCAAAATGAGCATGACAAAAGTATAAATTCTGGGAATTATTTTCTGTACTTATGTCACATCTGATGAGCACCATGATGTCCCCCTGAAGATCATGCTTGTGCTGGTCAGAGAATTCATCTGAATAGCTGCATAATAGGAAGAAGACTGATTTGCCCACAGTCATATTCCTGCACAGAATGTGAATTTTTTGAGATGTTTCTTTTTCCTAACACACATATTTTAAGTTTATATCTCACATACATGCACACACAAATAACTAAGGTGGCATATATATGAAAATGATATCAAAACACACTCCCCAGGGGGAACACCGAGCATTTCATTTGTTCTCTCTCATGTCTCTACATGTTAACCACACCCCTGTGATATGTAGAACTGAAGGATGGTACATTATGTGTTTTATGTTTCTGTAAATAATAATCCACAGGAACTGGAGCACCGTGTGAAGGATATAATTTTTCCATCAGAAATACAAGCCTTATTTTATGTTTCATTTAAGCCACCCTTTCAAGAACCACAGAGATGCTGTGTTTAATGTCAGTGACATAAGGCAGGCCCCACACTGCTTTTTATTCTTTCTTTTCTTTTTCCTTTTTTTTTTAGCGCGCCATAATGTGATTCTGAAATAAAAGTGACAAACAATTTTTAACACTGCATATGTTCAAAAGATCTCTTCCAAGAAAAGGAAAAAAAGATATTCTTGGCACTAGAATGTAAAATGCAGTGGTTCTTTTGTGCTCCTTCATAAGAAAACAGGTGACCAGACCCCAATCTTATTATCATAGAACAAGCAGTGTGTAAACCTTTGGAGATGCTAGATGTATCTTATTTCATTGGATTACTCTACTCTGTAGAGAGGACTATATTCATTTCTTTTTCTGCACTGTGTGGATTGTATTTTGAGTGCTGGATGGCAGAAAATGGTGACAGGGGAGCTACTTCCAAGGAGTGGGATATCTTTTCTTACAGAGTATGAGTGATAAACTCATTAAGTTTTTGTTCTTTGGCCAGCATTAGGTGTTCCTGAGATCTGACCACATTGTCTGGGACTTTGGCTAGCGACAAGACGTAGAACAGAGCAAATTTTTCCAAGCAAAGTGGTGGTATATTTGCATCATCTCCTGAAGTCCAGTCACAGCTGTAGCCACACTTGTTAAAATGGCAGAAAGCATTATACCAGGTGTGTTTCCCTCTGAAGGTGCAAAGTAAACAACTGAAATGAAAAGTGTATGGTACTTAGCATTTCCAACTACAAGCTGTTTGCACTAAAAACAGTTTTAAAATATTATCTTTAGAAAAAGGCCCAAACTCTACTTGAAATAAGAGAAAACTCCCAACTTCTTTTGATACCAAAGAAAAAGGACTTTGGATTGGAAAATAGAGAGTAGGGGTTGTAATTTGTCCCTGCAAGTAAGCTAAGTGTCTGCCAAGGCAAATGAAAGATGAACCAAAGCTTCCTCCCATTTATTGACTCCCTTTCTGAAATGGTAGGATCTGCCATGAAGAAAAAAGTGCTGTCAGCATGGAGGGGAAGAGATCTAGAAATTTTCATGGGAATGCACCAGAGTGAAGCCATTTTGGGAATGTGATTTTCAAACTTCAGTAGAGATGCAGTTAAGTTCTGGTCTCAGAAACTGCAACTTCCCTTCTTAAACAGGCACAGCTTTAATTTTAGCCTCCCAGATGCCACACTTCTGCCCTTTAAAATATGTGTCATGCTACTACTGAGTCTTGAGGTACTTTAGGATTCCCCTGTTTCTAAGTTCCCTGTAAACTCACTTTCATCTCAGAATCTTCATCTAAGACACCTCACTACCTTCTGTGGCAAGTGCTTTATAATGCAGAACATCGCTCCTTTGGGATGTTTGAAACCACTCACCATTCACAATAGAGAACTCTCCCCCACCATCGGGCTTTTTGTAGATTATATGGATGAAAACCATCCTGTTCTTCTTCAGTTTGCTAAGGAAAAAAATATTACAAATATTTACATTGCCCCAGAGACCAATAGACAAATGCCATATGAGTCCCAGGGGCAGAACAATAGAACAGACACTGTACACACATTTGTGAGGCTAAGATCCAGGTATGAAAGGGGTACCTCAGAATGGCACAGTGGGGAAATCACTATTTTATAAGGAGTGATATTTTTAGGCTGCATGAAAAATGAGGAATGCATGAAATGGCAGATGATAATGTGGAACAGCCACTCCAAGCTACAAGTCTGGGCCCCGTTTCCGCTGCTCATTTCCATAGCAGCCCCTTGTTCTGCTGACATGCCTCTGGAGCAGAGTTTCCACTTGAGATGAATAGTCACTTACAGAAAGGTTAGCACGCCACACGCAAACAATTTTTTTTTATAGCCACCACTGATATTCTTCACTATTGTTTTCCTGAATGCAGAAGGTCTTAATTCTAAATTCAGCTCCAAGTGCCAGTGGGAACTTGCCGTCCCTCGACTACGTCACGTTGATCCCCCAGTCTCCTTTTCTGTACACCTTATCACTTCAGGCATGGCTTCTGTTTCTTTATATTTCTGTTCTGTGTTGAAGAGAATTCACCTGAGGTCTCCTTAGAGCAGTAATTCAACTCTCAGTAGTGAATATATCTCTTTTTGTTTTTAATTTTTCCATCAGAAGCCATTATAGTTTTTAGTTTAGGTTATTCATATTTTGTGCTCTAATTGTACTCTCTTGAGAAACCTTATTCCCTTTTCCGTGAAAGCACCATCCCATTCCTCCCAATAGAGTCACTGCAGTCAGAGGCAATTGTTCAACTGTCTTCCCTCCCTCCAGACCCCGAAATTTGTAATAGCAACATCAGCCTCACTCCCCAGGCATTGGACAGGAAACCAGTAGATAGTGAGTGATGAAACATGTTCTTTTCATTGGGCCCAGGATATCAATCAGGCATATCTAATATGGAATTATTAAGTCTGGAGAGGATTTATCTAATTAAATCAAGTAAAATTAGCTATTGTTCCTTTAATAAATAATTTTGGGGCTAGAGCGATAGAGTAGGAAGGTGCTTGCCTTGAACACAGATGACCCTACACGATCCATCTCTGTGTATCGCTCCCAAGCACCACCAGGATTAGCCCTGAGAACAGAGCCAGGAGTAAGCCCTTAGCACTGCTACAGGTGGCCCAATTATCCCCACAGCTTAAATAAAAAGGTTTATTCTCATTGTAATAAATCAGATAGTAAGTTAAAATAGTCAAAAATAAAGTCTTCACATTTAATTCTTTTATTGACTTTCTAATTTGAGTCTGAATATGCGATATAAACTAAAATTGTGAAGATATTCACTGTGGTATTAGGTAGTTCTCTGGCTGTGAGAAGTATGGCTGCTAATGGGAGCATCACATTATATAGAGACGCTAGGGAGATAGTATAGAGGATAAGATGCTTGCCTTACATGTTACATGCATTTTCTAAAAGGAAAAGTTCAAAGGTCCTGACCTACTGAGATGCCAGAAAGTTACCTCAAGCAGTATTGACTGACAAATAAACTGACACAATCATGACAGTCTCCTGTTAAACAAATAACAAAGCAGAGTAGACATAATGATAAAAAGACTAATAATGCACCACAAATAAGAGAAAGTCAGAGAAAGATATTTTGAAATTAAAGTGAAATGAACTTTCTTCTCAGATGTGTTTGCAATTATTCATAAGACTCTGCTCTCTAGCTCCAGTCTTTGAATTTCAGGATCTGGTGGTTTTTGGTTTTGTTCTGTTTTGTTTTGCATATGCATTGTACTTTCCTTCAGATTAACTATCTTGATCGTATTTTTTGAGATTAAGATTTGCAACTCATCTCAACCTAGCACTCAAAATTGAGTTCAACATGACAAGTAATTAACTTTATTATAGCTTTCTTTCAAACATTTTCCCTAAATTTCTGGTTCAAGTAGTCCACTCTACTGAGAATTATCATTATATATCTGTATATGTACTATATAGTCATAATTACCTCAGTATTAATGACTAAAACTTCTTGTTTCCTTTATGTTTTTCTCACAAGCATATTTACCTACCAACTTCTCATCAAGTGCACCAAAATTTACTCAGGGGATCAGGTCACAACCAAATTGCTATTCTGTTTATCTATTTTCCTCAGAGACCACATTTGATTACTGTCATGGTACTATAAATTTGCAGTTGCGTCTACTTAAGATATGTAAAAGGATTGCCAGTTCCTGTCTCCTGAGTATATTTATCTGGACAAAGAAATATGAGGGGTGTTTTGTGCAAAATTCCGTTGTAAAAGCATTTCAGAGCTATAACTGGATTTTCTATCTTTTCTGGTCATGTGATTGTTGATATTCATGTTATACAGAATTGTTCAGCTTGTGTTTCTCACTAATCCAGAGTCTTCCATTGCCTCAAGAAATAAAAACTGTGAGCAAAATTTAAATCTCTGCTTTTTACACTAAGGTTTGGAAGGTTATTTTACACACAGCATAAACTAGTCTATCCGAATTGATAATACTTTCCAAATCTTTATTGTCAAATCTTTGGTTTAGTTTATACTCCAAAAACGACAGTTTCTGTATATATTTTAAACTTAATCCTATTATCTCTTTTCACCTAAGATTAATTATTAGCCTCTACGTAGTGTAAGAGCTTATTGATAAATCCTTCCTTTTCTTCTCTGACATCTCAAGTTCATTTTCCAAACAACATCCAAAGTTGTAGTTTTTATAATGGCAAATCTTTTCTTGCAACTACCCACTCCAAACTCTCAGAAACCATAGCACTATCACTTTATGATACCCCTGCTGATTTGTCTTCTGCCTTTCTCTGATCTCTTTGCACCAAGCATACTGTTTCTGTAATGTTACTTGAAAATAGTAACCTTGTTTTCTCCCTGAGTTTTTCTTTAACTGTCTGCTGTGTAGGAATGTCCTGAGACCTCTGTGTGATTTGAACTGTTCTCTCCCATCATACAAATTCTTCTCTCCCAACAATTTCCTCCAAGTGTTCTCCATATCACTGAAAACCACACCACCAATTAACTCATTATCCAACTATGCTGCATTTTTTTTTAGGGGGGAGAGAGGAAACAGAGGGCTGGACCACACCTAGTAGTGCTTATGGATTTCTCCTGGCCCTGTGCTCAGAAACCAATTATGGTGGTACTCAAACCTTATATGGTGCTGGGTATCATACCCAGGTTGGCTGCATGTAGGACAGGTGACAAGTGCCCTGGCCTCTATTCTACCTCTCTGCCCCCCTAACCCCCATGCCCACCACACACACCTAATCCATAAAGTCTATTTTGAACTAACATATTTGCTTGATTAATTTGTGTTTCTATTTTTCTGAACTGAACACCATAAGAAAATAATTTTGTTTTTCAGTGTTGTCACCCATATCTAGAAAACTTTCCAGTGCTAAGTAGGACTTGATAATCAAAAAATGATTGTATATTTGCAGATAAATAGCTCAAACAATTAGGATGTGAAAATAATACTGCAATGAAGGGATGACTGAACAAAATGCAAGTTTTTACATAGGCTTTTAATTTATAATATTTGCTATTTTTTTCTCTTGTCCCCAAACATGGTTTATCCCTGGCTCTGTGCTCAGAGATCACTCATCCAGGGAATCATATGTTGTGCCAGGAAGACCAGGCTCAGGCAAGACAAGCAACCTAAGTCCTACCTCTCTCCTACTCTATATTTACTTGCCTTTAAAATAGTAAATATAGGGTGGGGTACGGTGGGGGAAAAAAAGAAAAGAAAATAGTAAATATAAACCCCAAATCCTTCCAGATAACAAATTCATGTAGATTTTTTCTAAAACTTACTTAAGTATACCAATGCCCATTGAACTAAAGTCTTTTTAAAGGGAATTTGCCCAGATATATTTGAAGCTTCAATGACAAGAAGTAAGTGCTGTTCTCAGTTCAGTTTCACTAATTTTTATAAAGAATTTTTTAAGACCAAAATAGAGAAAGTGTGACATAAAGGCAAAAGAACAGACACAAAGAGGCAAGCATAAAGTCAGAGCACATTATGTGGAAAACATTAAACTAAAAATTGTTTATAGAATATAATTTTCTGAATAGTTTATGAGAGCAGCATTTCTCAACCAGGACTGATATGGCCCTCAGGATATTCCAAGGAAAGGCACAAGAAAAAAAAATATCATGGATGCTGAATCCTAGCATGATAACCTTAGTACCAAATGACAGGATGGGAGCAGGTGGCAGAAAAAAGAAACTGTTTGAAAGCTGATAACCCAGAAAAATACTGGGTTATAGACAATCACCAGGTAGAATTCATCACTGAAATATAAATAAAGCCATCACATTCACTTTTCATAACCTCTGTGACAATTTGTAAAACAATATACACTTCAATCACATAACAGAATAACACATATGCACTTTTATCTGTAGAGAAATCCATGGATTGTTGTTTTAGTGGGAATGATGAATTTGTAATGAACATAGTAAATCAATTACCAACTTCTACTCATGACACTATTTTGGAAATGCATCTACTCCCACTGAAAAGAATTTATTATGACTAAGGGGTGTATTAATGAATCCATCTCTGATGGACTAAGCTTCTTTCCCTTGCACCAGAATCATTCCAAGGAGGGAATGGATGAGAGAACCTGGATGGTCAACAAGAGAAATGACTCTGTGACGATTCAGTGTGGAACATACCCCTGTTAGTTCTGGATGTTATAATTATTAGCAACACCAATCCAGGGCACTTGAATAGAATATCATAATGATAACATGATGATGCAAAACACATATTTATAAATTGAATATTTGCATTGTTAATTCTACTTTTTTTGGCAGTTACTATTAGTATCTTATAAATTGAAGTTGTTGTGTTTCTTTAAAATTAAGTAGAAACAGAAAAGGAAGTACCAAAATCAATGTATATCCACTTGACCCTTACATGTGGACATTAATGATATCCTTACCTTCTTCAGAAATGTTAAACTTGAGGCAATTAGCAGAAAATGTGGTTTCTTTAGACATATTCAAATACCAAAAGCTGAACACAGTGCAGCTCAGAAGTAGAATGCTTGCCTTGCATGTGTGATGTCTTAATTCAATCTCCAGCATCTCTCTCTCTCTCTCTCTCTCTCTCTCTCTCTCTCTCTCTCTCACACACACACACACACACACACACACACACACATACACACACACACACACCCCAAAATCTGGGAAAACTCCTATACCTTGTTTACATACTTAAACATTTTCAAATAATACAACTCCGACACAAGGAGAAAGGAGAAAGCTAAACTCATAGCTCACAATATAATTCATGATTTTATTCTAACACATAAAATCTAAGTAAAAAAATAAAATTAGAGAAAAAATAAGTAAAATTGTGCATGGTATGAAACCAGTTTGCTCTTATAATATGTAAACTGCCAGACTCTGAAATCTAAGTCTCTGTAACGTCTTGTTATTGTTTTGCTTTGTTTACTTGAAATATTTCCCTTTTCAACCTTAAAAATATCCCAAGTATTTCATTAGCCAAGCAAATAGAAAGGGCAAAGAATTATATGGCAGTGGTATTTTTAAGATTTATGCTTTCAAGAATTTGGTAATTATGCTTTTTCTATTAATTATCCAAGTCTACTCTAATCCCACACTATAAGAAAGTTATTAGTCATAAGAGTTTAGATTTCAAAAACAATATTTTATATCATAAATTCCCTGTCAACAAATGTAATTTACCTCTTTAAGAAAGTAGCATAGGACAATACCTGGATATTAATGAAATACATCCAATTCCAAATTTCACATACACAACATATTGTCAAAATTATATAGATGTGAATCATGGCTAAATTAGTCATATACCTGTGTCTATCTTTACCACCAAAACCAATTAATATACTCCCTTAACTCACCTGATTACAGGAAAATTATATAATTACCCATGAAACCAAAATGAAGAATGATTAAATAGCTGTGACTTAATGGCAATGTCTATTTGATGTTTAGGGAACAGATTCATCTGCTCTTTGAAATGAGTATCAAATTGCACCTTCATTAATGTCAATGACTATGTTGCTCTCCCTACCTCCTGGTGATTCTTGGCCAGCCACTCTTTAATGGTGCTGAGAGCAATGACAGCAGCAGGCTCATTCGGGAAACCTAAGTGAAAGGCAGTATAGAACAATTATTAACAATAACACGGCAAAACATTCAACCATAGCAAGAATTGTTTACCTCATTTAAGCAATGTTCAATTCAATCAGTTGTACTGGGCAAGGCACACCTTACTTAATAAGGTATATTTTAAGATGGTGATCTTATACACATCGATTAAGGGAGTGCTCTTATACCAGAGAACAATAAATATTCAAACAACTGGAGTATTTTCTTTTCATCCTACAATAATAAAGATTAAAATATACATGCATATTTGTTTAATGGTTTTCACAGCATTTTCACAAAATTTACTTACAAGGGATGCTCAGATTAAGATTTATGACCCCTGATTTACAAATCAAGTAAATATGGCTCAGAGAAAACATAGGGTTGACCCAAGGTCACAAGGCCAGCAGTATTCCATTCGGCGCTGACACGGGCAGGGCAAGCAACTTGCCAAATAATCACACTGTTGAAACTCAGTATAGGAATTCAAAGGTCATTCCTGCATCATTTAGGGCCTCCAAAAATGATATTCGAGGTTATAACAACATGAACTGACTGATTAGGAAATGTGCATTTGGCTTTAGAAGGGCAGGAAAATGATATATTCAGACTACGTTCCTGTAGGCATAAGTATACATACTCAGAATTTGTAAAACTCATCAAGAATGTCACTTTAGTTTATGTAAACCACATGCCAGAACTTGCAAAATCATCACACATTCTTCCAAAAACTTAAAAATAGGTGAAGGAACAATCTTAAGTTATATCTTTATGGAGCAGAAAGAAGAGAAGAATGCACTTCTGCAGAGACTCCTCTTTAAGCTCAGTTCTGACTTCCCGATCACCTGATTCTAAGAGCTTTTAATCAGTAGTCCTCTTCTCTGGCATTAGATATGCTCATCTAGTTTCCTGTGTTTGAATATCCTTTCCCTCTTGGAGTTTCTTTCTTTCTTCCATACTTACTTTTATTAATGTATATAATTTTGTGGTTTTAAAAAATATAGCTATGAATTTATGCAACCATCACTACTGACTCCAGAACATTTTTATTATCTCCCAAAGAAACTTTGTACATTAACAGCCACTCCCAAATGTCCTGGTCACTGGCAACTGTGAATCTACTTTCTGTCTCTGGATGTGCAGATTCCCCTCCTGGATATTTCATCACTGTAACCTTCCATGTCACCTCCTACTTGCCTGACCTTTGGTAACTCCTGTTTCAGAAGCATCCATTAAATACATGTTATTCTCAACATCCGAAATAATCCCCTTCTTTCTCCTTACCTGCTTCTTTAGCCATAAACATGGAGTGAGAAGATAGTTGAGAGGTCAGGACTCAAGACTCTAGTTTACTGCTAGCACCCATACAACAACCCTGAGCATTATGGGGGACCATGGTGGCCCTTGGCACCAATGAGTCTAAGCAACACTGTGTAGTCAAGACCCTAGCACAGAACCACCCAAGCCACTTGGCTTATAGTGCCCCAAATCTTCTGAGCACCACTTCTGAGCATTCTCTCAAACCAGCAAAAAAAAAGCCAAACCATTGACATGCCTGAGACAGAACAATTTTTACACTTAAATGATGTATTTTTTTACTGGCTAAATACATATTCCAAAAGTTTATCTTAATAGTTCAAATTTCTGTACTTTTCAAAGAAAATGTATGACATGAAGGAGCAAGAAAGATGTGTTTGTATATATTTTCATGACTAAATGCAGTTTTTTCCTGATTAAATTTCTTGTTAAAAAATGCATTAGAAAAGCAAGCAAGTTCTGCCTGATTACTCTGATGAGTGAGAGGAAGCCAGTGTCATATGAAAAATATGTATATGTTCTAGAAATGTTTCATTCCATTATGTCATTAGGGATTGTAGATATTTTTAATTGTTACATGTCATTCATTTTCCTTAAATGCATGCCTCAAAGTTAAAAATATAAATTGAAAAACTGAATAAATTAATGAGCTATTTTGTTAAACAAATTGTTACTGAGACAGGAAACTAATATATAGCTAGGCATCTAAGAGACAAGGAAAATAGAATAAGCAATGCCTCAGGGATGTAGCGACATAAGAAGTGAATAAAACAAAAAGGGCATTTTCCAGGAAAGAGCAGAATATCTGGGGAAGAGGAATATAGGTTATTAGTGAAAACCTAAGGAAACAATATCCTTAGAAGTAAGCTGTGAGAAGCAGAGAATTATTGAAAAGGGTGATGGTAAATAAAGGGAAGATATACTGGTGAAGGTATGCGTATTGAAACATCGTGAGACTGAAACCCTATCATGAACAACCTTATAACTGTGTATCTCACAGTGATTCGATAAAAACTAAATAAATACAATTATTTTTTAAAGAGAAAGCATGGAGTACAGAGAAAACGAACTATACAAAGGACTGGAGTGATAGCACAGCGGTTAGGGCATTTGCCTTGCACATAGCTCACCAGAGTTCAATTCCTCTATCCCTCTCAGAAAGTCTGGCAAGCTACCAAGAATATCCCACTTGCACAGCAGAGTCTGGCAAGCTACCCGTGGAGTATTCTATATGCCAAAAACAGTAACAACAAGTCTCACAATGGAGACGTTGCTGGTGCCCGCTCGAGCAAATTGATAAATAACGGGACGACAGTGCTACAGTGTTACCAAAAAAAAAAAAGAAAAAAAAAACTGAAGGATGAGCATTTGTGATCATGAGTTCACAGAAAGTTCACTCCCCTTTTCTGTGGAAGGGGAATTAAGAGACAGCACAGCAGGAAGTTGCTGGCCTCAGGAGCCTACCAGGAGGGAATACAATGCCAGGAGTAAAGCCCTGAGCACTGCCAGGTATGGACCCCCAACAAAAACAAACATAATTTTTTTCAGTGCTGGTAACTGAGTCCTAAAGATATTATTCGCTGAAACACTCCATACAACCTCTTCTATTTCCTCCATATTATTAAAATCACTGGATGTCTGATTCTCTTCACTCTGGCTACTACAGTAGTTAACCCATAACTGTGCTTTTCTGGGTTTCATCATTCTCTTAAGTTCCACCACTTTCAAACGATTCTTCCTTAAATATAGTCACGGTGACACCACATGACTCAACAAAGTGATCCCCAGCCCCTACATAACACATCTTACGATCTTCACTTAGCATTTAACCAGCTGAAAGGGCTTTCTAGATGTGCCACTATGCCTTACCTCTGCCAATTTTTCCTATAAAATGTTTCTCTTACTTTTTGATGTTTAAGAAATATGCAAATAAAAAAATTATAGGGCTGCACAATGCTAATAAATATTATAATCATCTTCAGTTGCAATGGCCATCAACATTGACCTTTAAAAAATGGAATTTCTCACAGAGAAATTACATAGAATCTTAAGAATCATGGCAACTACCATCAGTTCTGTTATTTGTGAACTTCCAGTCACTTTCCTCAATTTATCAAAGCCTCTGGCACCAAGTTATGGTTTTCAACTCTATTTCAAAGCTAGCCCTTATGTTGGGTAATTTAAGCGTTTAAAATGATGACCCACCCAACACCTGGCTGACAATTAGTTCCTTGACCTTAATTCTTTTAAAAACAAGCCTCTTGGCAAGAGCGACAGTATAGTGGGTAGGACACTTGCTTTGCACATGGCTGACCTGGGTTTGATTTCAAGCACCATGCTGGGCCCCTGAGTCTGTGAAGAATGATTCCTGAATGCTGATCCAGGAACCAGCCCTGAGCATTGCTGGGTGTGGCCCTACACAAAAATAAAACAAAAAATAAAATAGTCCTTTCTTTGCCTTCTCCCTAGATTCTACTCTAGACCTTTATGTAATATTTCCACTCCAAAACTGATGGTTTTTTGTGGGGTGGGGGTAATATCCGACAGCCCTTGGGGATTACTCCTGGCTTTGTGCTCAAGAATTATTCCTGGAGGTGCTCAGGGGACCATATATGACGCTGAGTATGAATCAGGGATAGCCACGTGCAACGCATTAGCCAGAATCCCTGTACTCTCTGTCACTGTCATCCCATTGCTCATCTATTTGTTCGAGCGGGCACCAGTAACATCTCTCATTGAGAGACTTATTGTTACTGTTTTTGGCATATCCAATACGCAGGGGTAGCTTGCCAAGCTCTGGCGCTTGGGCTCCATACTCTAGGTAGCTTGCTGGGCTCTCCTAGTGGGGCGGAGGAATCGAACTTGGGCGGCCGCATGAAAGGTAAACGCCCAACCCCTGTGCTATCGCTCCAGTCCTACTCTCTCTCTAGCCCCTCTAATTTAAAAAAAAAAATTATAAAAACTTTTCTCTCAAATGTTTTAGATTGACCAATTTATTTTTGTTACTTCATTTAGAACAGTGGGTAGGAAGTTTGCCTTGCACGCGGCTGACCCGGGTTCGATTCCTTCGTCCCTCTCAGAGTTTTCAGAGCACAGATCAAGCACCTTCTGATTTACATTTATTTCTAAATACTTTATTTTATGCTATTGTAAATTAATCTATTTCTTATTTTAATTTTTGCATAATGGACTGGAGTGATAACACAGCGGGTAGGGCATTTGCCTTGCACACGGCCAACCTGGGTTCCATTCCTTTGTCACTCTCTGAGAGCCCAGGAAGCTACTGAGAGTATCCTGCCCCCAGGGCAGAGCCTGGCAAGCTATCCATGGCATATTCGACATGCCAAAAACAGTAACAACAAGTTTCACAATAGAGATGTTACTGGTGCGCACCCAAACAAATCCATGAAAAACCAGATGAGAGTGCTACAGTGCTACTTAGTTTAGCCATTTCCCAAGAGATATACTTTATAAGCATGTGAAACCTACTCAGCTCTCAGGCTGCCTTCCCAAATCAATGTCAACATTTCTTCTCTGAATGGTCTCACTCTTTCTTAAGTTTCACTTCCTGCTGTGACACTCTACTTTCTCTTTGTCAGTGATACTGCCCTTCTTTCTGTGCTCTGAATGTGGCATGCTCCCCTTTACCTTAGCTCCATAAGACCATGCCTATACTTTTTCTTCTGTAAATGGCATTTCTTTTTCCTTTTCCCGACTTTGTTTTTACTTTTATTTGTCCTCTATTCAGTAATCACCTCTCCACAAAAGCTTTGGTAACACTGATGACATCCTGTTTTATGTTTCTACCATATTATATACCATTGACATGCTTTGCTTATATTTATGTAAAATTTTGATCAATAATCTTAGTAGACTAAAAGCATTAACTGAATAGATACCACATTTGTATTTGCTTACCATTGTATCATCAAAAGTTCACAGACACATAGCTGATCAGTAAATAAGTATTGAATGAATTGATTAATGCATTGTGGATCTGTGAATCTTTGTATGATAGAAGGAAAAAGCTGCTTTTAAAAGCAGGGGTATCAGAAGGGTAAAGGGATTCTGAGTTTTCCGAACAGACTTATATCTTCTCATAATCTTGTTTTATTCCTGAGGAAAACTACTGAGAAGCTAGCTCATAAACAGACATATAGTTCTTTATGGAAAGATGTGATTTTAATTCACTAAAAGGGAAAGATATATCTAGACAAATATCCCTTAAATATACATTCTTTCATTGAGCATGGAAAATCCAAGACAAAGTGTGGTGCTCAGAATAAGCAGCAACATCAAAATCCTTTGTCTATTTAACTCAAAATACCCCAGGATTCCAAGGAAGATGAATAAATAGATAAGGATAGATTTCACACAATAATGGGATCATGATGGCAGGTCACAACTATATTCTCATCACCCAGGGACTTTTATACATAAAAAGAGAATGATCATGGAAAGGGAAAGTTGGAAACAAACTTCAGATGAATCACTGAATTAGATGACTCCGAAAATCTCTTTCAAGTATGAGGGTCAATTAGGCTTAATAAGCCATTATTAATTTAAGACCAAGCATACAAGGAATTGTCTTGTATGTATGTGTGTGCTCAGGAGAAACAATAACCGGCTTCTGTAGGCATTGCAAAGTAGAGTTCCTTGAGGTGAAGAAAAATTAATAACAATTGTTTTGTAAATGTTAAAACTGACACAATATATATTTTTATTTACTCCTGTACATTTTTTGCTAAACTTACCCATATATGTAATATATTACCTGATTCATACTAAATAAAATAATTTCAACACTCAAAAAAACTATCCTACCCTGAGTCAATATTTCCCCCCTCATCTATTATAGAGTCTCTTGCCCGCATGCCTGGTTGTCTTCCCCGGGGCCCCTCAGAGGGGATGGGCTCCAGCTTCCCTCCCCACCCCAAGCAGAGCTCCCTGTGGCTGAAGACCACCGGAACCTAGCTACAGCCATGTTCGAGGCCCCTCTCCACACATTCAGACAGGCCTCACGCATGAAGGCCTCACGTGAAGGTACCGGCAGAGGAACCCAGGTGTTTGCAATCCCATCAGCGGCCAACATCCAGAGAGAGAATTAAAAGCAAGCTCTCAGAAGATATCCTACGATATCTTTAGCCTACTTCTCCCTCTGGGAGAAACTGGCAATCTTCTGAGAGTTTCCTACCCACATGAGACAGCCTTGCAAGCTTCCCATGGTGTATTCAGATGTTAAATCCAGTAACAAGCTGGATCTCATTTACCTGACCCTGAAAGAGCCCCCACTGCGACATCGTTGGGAGGGCCCAGTCAAGATAGACTTCTAAGATCTCAGGGAAAGGACGAATGGAGAGGTTACTGAGCCCGCTCGAGAAATCAACGATTAACAGGGATTTCGTGATTCATGATTCGATCTATTATAAATGAGTTTCATCTGTTTTTATATCTTGTATACATGGAGATTCAATGTGCTCCCTTTTTGATCCATCTGTGTTAAATCTGCTAGATTCATCCATTATTTATATATAGCAGCATTTTATTTTCATTATAGTATTGCTTTCCATAGTATGAATAGTCTACACTTGTCCATTGCTGATAGATAATTGATTTATATCTAGTTTGGGACTACTATGAATAAATCTACCATGGACATTCTCATACATATCTTTTGATGAACAATAGCACTTGTTTCTGTTGGATTACAAAACTAGGATATTGGACTATTGGTCCATACGTTATGTTGATGTTTAGTTCTATTAGATTCTACTAAAGTTTCCAAAGAAGTTGGATCGATTTGTATTCCGACCAGAAGCATATCGGTATAGTTAACCAGAAGCAATCTATAGAGCTAACATGTTGAAGTTAAGTTGATGATTTTATTTTGTTTTGGAGGACATTTTCAAGTTATGATCGATAATACAGCGGGGTCGCTTAAGGTAATGGTTGGTTTGGCTGTCCCAGGGCTGATGGTTTACTGCTCACCCTGGGTCATACATGGAATACTAAGGCAGACCATACAGCAGACCAAATAGTAGTCCCAAATTAGATGTAAACCAATTTCCTATCAGCAATGGACAAATGTGGGTTATTTATACTATAGAATGCAATGCTATAATGAAAATAAGTTAGTTACTGCTATATATAATAAAATGGATGAATCTAGCCAACTTAACATATATGAATCCCAAAGAAAGCACATTATGTGTTCATGTATAAGAAATAAAACAGTCGGAATGAATTTATAATAGATGAGGGTATATGGATAGCACAGCGGGTAGGGAGCTTGCCTTGCATGTGGCCGACCCAGATTCGATTCCTCCACCCCTCTCAGAGATCCCAGCAAACTACTGAGAGTATCTCACCTGCACAGCAGAGCCTGGAAAACTACCTGTGGCATATTTGATTGCCAAAAACAGTAACAACAAGTCTCACAATGGAGGGAGACATTACTGGTGCCTGCTTAAGCAAATCAATGAGCAACGGGATGACAGTGATACAGTGAGGGGGGAAATATTGATTCATGACAAGGTAGTTTTCTGTAGTGTTGAAAGTTTTCTTATTTAATCTATGTGAGACCATATAGCACCTCAAATATGCAGGCATGAACTCACCCTATTTTCTCTAACTCCCTGGCAGTTATATTTTCTTGACCACAGTTAAAACCATTAAAGACAGAAGAGGCTAGTTAATACCTTTTATAACTAAATCAGACAATTATTATTACTTGCTTAGTTTCTTGCTATAACACAGTGAGTAGTTAAACCAAGAGAGAACGAACTATGAACAAAACATAAGAAGAATTGAAACAAAATCTGTAAAAAGTGCAACAACAAGCTGAATTTTCAAAGGTTTTCTTCCATGGTACATCAAATAACTCATTTTCTTTTCAACTCGGCTATTAAGAAGATATTTTCTTTTGAATCAAATAGCAAGAATATAGAGCAATAAAGACTCATTAAAATTTGTATTCTGCCACTCCACTATATGTTTGCTGAAATTGTTGAAAACCTAGGCTATTTTCACCAAAGTTGGATGGAATTTGGTTTTCACTTTCAGAGAAAATTTTCCACTTACTTGTTATTGATAATTCCCCCAATAAAATTAGCTTTCCTCAGCAGAAATACATAAATGTATAAATTAATTTTATTCCCTTTTATAATTAACTATTATCTAAAACTCTAGTATAGCATACAAAGGATAGATATGACTTATCCAGCTCTCTTTGAAGAAACTTTTGTTTGAAATTTGAAATGAAGATATGTTCATAGCTATAAGATGTCATATCAAAGAAAGGCATAGAATTATTTTTAGGAGGTTATTCTGAGCAAAAAAATTAAAATGTATACAATAACAGAAATAAAGAAGACAAGTTCCATCTACCACTTACAGCTTTCTAGAATCTCTGTTTTGCAATTCCCCACTGCATCCACATCTAGTCCAGCCATAAAGGTTCATCTGGGTTGATGTGGGATGCTTTTTTGGAGGTATTTTTTTAAAAGCAAACTGGAGACCAAGGTCTATGCAAAGCTGACAAATCTGACAACAAATGCTTATAATAATTGCACTAAATATTTTTTTCAACTCCATAATCCCTTTTGTAGTATCTTTTATATCAAAGATTAATCAGACTTTCTCCTAACCCAGCATCATCCTTGCCACAAACTATGATAAAACACTAGCAATCTTATGGACTAAGGACTCACAAGTCCCTGCATATATTGCATGGTATTCAAAAACTGTGCAATATGAAGTTGTACTCAGGGTGACTATCATCATTCAATTGGTATTGAATTGCTATATTACAATTAGAAGCAGCAGTTAAGAATATCAAACTCCCTTAAACTCTGCACATTAATTTCACATTCACTTTTGAGTCTTCCTTCTTCATCAAGCCTTTAATGAGAGAGGCATGATGCTGCCCACTTTTCTCCACAAACAAATTCAAAGTAAAATAAAAATACTATGGTACTCATTATGCCTGGAATTTTTAGAATATCTCTCAATACCCTAAATATCAGGATTTAATAAAATGGTGGATTTACTTTTATGGTGGCACTTGATAAAATGCGATCATCAAAATGGACTATTAATACAAAATTACACTTTGACTGTATAGACTATACTCATGTTTCATCTTTTCAAAACACTTTCATGTGGGAATAAAAGGTATGTGAAATAGTATCATTTACAATTGCAGGTGGTAAAAAAATGCAAAAATAATCACTTATCCTTCCAGCCGCCCCAGCCTGTGTCCTCTGTGCCCCGGCTCCTCCCCGGGCCCCCTAACTGCGGCCCGCCCTCGCAGGTACCTTCCCGGACCCTCGGCCACGCCCTCCCGCGCCCCGCTTCCCGCCGCCTGGACTCCCCGAGAACTTCCAGCCGCCCCAGCCCGTGTCCTCTGCGCCCCGGCTCCTCCCCGGGCCCCCTAACTGCGGCCCGCCCTCGCAGGTACCTTCCCGGACCCTCGGCCACGCCCTCCCGCGCCCCGCTTCCCGCCGCCTGGACTCCCCGAGACCTTCTAGCCGCCCCAGCCTGTGTCCTCTGCGCCCCGGCTCCTCCCCGGGCCCCCAAACTGCGGCCCGCCCTCGCAGGAAGACACTGGGGGCGTGTCCTGTATGTTAGTGGGCGTGGTCTAAAAGTGGGCGTGGCCTCCTCTCAGAGCGGCGACCGCTAACGCGGCCGCAGTTATTCTTTGTTACCTCAGCTCAATCAGTACTTGTATGTTTTTGAAAATTCACTTTTGCGATCTCTAACACACAAAATAGCCATTAGCTTAGTCTGACACTATAAAAGCTCTCAGTTAATAAGGGAAGTTTAGCACGATCAGAAAAACTTCTTTCCACAAGAAGGAAAAAGGAACAAGTAACTACAGAGCTCCAACTCTATACTTCCGTAACAATATGAAGAAGCAGCGAAAATCCCCTCCACCAAGAGAGGGAGAAGAAAAAATTCCAGAAACATCAATGGGGGCTACTCACATCTATGACCTCTCAGATAAACAATTTAGAGAGGAGATCTGGAGGAGAGTCGACCTACTCCAAGCAACCATGGAACAGACATCCAATAAACTAAGGGAGGAGATGAATGAAGCGCTGGAACGGTCTACCAAGAAAATTCAGGAAGAAATGAGAGCAGAAATGAGAGCAGAAATTTCAAATCTTCGAACGGAAATCTCACAAATAAAGGAATCGGTAGATGAAATAACAATCTCACTAGATGCCCTCAACAGTAGAATGACTACAGCTGAAGAAAGAATCAGCGACCTCGAAGATGAGCTGCAGAAAACTTATAGACAACAACAAATCATGGCCAAAGACCTCAAAATGGCTATAGAGCGAATCAGAGCCCTGGGGGATGACTTCAAGAGAAACAACATAAGAATCATTGGAGTACCAGAACCACAGGGAAGTAACCCCAATGAAAAAAACACAGTCAAAGACATCATTGCTAAGAAATTCCCAGAGCTGGAGAAGGCAGGCATCCAGATACAAGGAGTCCGAAGAGTACCAGCAAAAAGAGACCCGAATAAAAAGACTCCAAGGCATATCATAGTCAGAATGACGGATGCTATGGATAGAGACACAATTCTGCAAGCAGCAAGGTCAAATAAGGAAATTACATACAAAGGAGCACCCCTCAGATTTACAGCAGACCTGTCAGAGGAAACCCTCTGAGCCCGAAGACAATGGTGGGACATAGTGAAAAGACTCAACGAAATGAATGCCTCACCAAGAATACTTTATCCGGCTAAACTCTCACTCAAACTCGAAGGAACCATACACTACTTCTCGGATAAACAACAGCTCAGGTCCTTCATAGACTCAAAACCAAACTTGAAAGAAGGTCTAAAGGGGCTACTGTAAGACAAGGCGGAGCCACATAAAAACAACAAACACCACAGAAATATGACACAAAATCCTATCACAATAATCTCTCTCAACGTCAACGGCCTAAATGCACCCATCAAGAGACACAGAGTGGCAAAATGGATCCAGAAATTAAACCCATCATTCTGCTGCCTGCAAGAAACACACCTGAACAAACAGAGTAAACATAGACTCAAAGTCAAAGGATGGAAAACAATCCTGCAAGCAAACAACCCCCGTAAAAAAGCTGGAGTGGCCATCCTAATATCCGACAACCTAGATTTCAGGTTGAAAAAGATTAAAAGGGACAGCGAAGGTCATTTTCTGTTTATCAAGGGATATGTTCAACAGGAAGAAATCACACTCTTAAACATATATGCACCTAATGAGCGACCAGCTAAATATTTAAAACAACTCCTAGCAGACTTCAAAGAGGACATCACTAACAGCACAATAGTAGTCGGAGACTTCAATATGGCCTTATCGCCTCTAGATAGATCGACAAGAACAAAACTCAACAAGGAAACACTGACTCTGAAAGAAGAAATTGAAGAGAGAGGCCTAATAGACCTATACAGGGCCTTACACCCCCAAAAGAAAGAATACACATTCTTTTCCAGTGCACACGGAACATTTTCTAAAATAGACCATGTACTGGGCCCCAGAACATACCTCAATAGAATCGGAAAAATAGAAATTGTATCAACCATCTTTTCAGACCACGATGCGCTGAAGATAGAAGCTAACCACTCACTGACACGGAGAATCAAGTCAAACACTTGGAAATTAAACAATTCAATGTTGAACAATGAGTGGGTCAGGAAGGAAATCAAGGAAGAAATCAAAAAATACTTAGAAACAAATGAGAATGAAGACACGAGCTGCCAAAACCTATGGGACGCAGCTAAAGCCGTGTTAAGGGGAAAATTTATAGCTCTCCAAGCATTCCTCAGGAAGGAAGAAAGGGCCCACATAGACAGCTTGACTTCACGACTCAAGACCTTAGAAAAGGACCAGAAAAGGGAACCCAAACCAGATCGAAGGAAAGAAATAATAAAAATTAGAGCAGAAATTAATGACATGGAAACCAAAAAGACAATCCGAAAGATCAATGAAACAAAGAGCTGGTTCTTCGAGAAAATAAACAAGATTGATAAACCGCTAGCAAGACTCACAAAGAAAGAAAGAGAAAGAACCCTAATAAATCGAATCAGAAATGAAAAGGGGGACATCATAACAGAAACCAGTGAGATTCAAAAGATCATTAGAGACTACTTCGAAAGTCTATATGCCACAAAGCAGGAGAACCTAAAAGAAATGGATGGATTCCTTGATTCCTACAATCTCCCAAGACTGAACAAAGAAGACTTGGAATACCTGAATAGACCCATCAATGTTAAGGAAATTGAAGCTGTGATCAAAAACCTCCCCAAAAACAAAAGCCCAGGCCCAGATGGCTTCACTGGCGAATTCTTCCAAACATTTAAAGAAGACCTGCTGCCTGTTTTCCTCAAACTTTTCCAGGAAATTGAAAAAACAGGAAATCTCCCAAACAGTTTCTATGAAGCACACATCTCCCTAATACCAAAAGCAAACAAAGACACCACTAAGAAAGAAAATTACAGACCAATATCCCTGATGAACACCAATGCGAAGATCCTCAACAAAATACTGGCAAATAGGATCCAACAACTCATCAAAAAGATCATACATCACGACCAAGTGGGATTCATCCCAGGGATGCAAGGATGGTTTAACATTCGGAAATCAATCAACATAATCCAGCATATCAACAAAAGTAAAGATAAAAACCATATGATCATATCAATAGATGCAGAGAAAGCATTTGACAAGATCCAACATCCTTTCATGATGAAAACCCTCGCCAAAATGGGGTTTGGAGGAACTTTCCTCAAGATAGTCGAAGCCATGTATCACAAGCCTACGGCAAGCATTATCCTCAACGGGGAAAAACTAAGGGCCTTTCCTCTGAGATCAGGCACAAGACAAGGATGCCCACTCTCACCACTCCTCTTCAATATAGTACTGGAAGTACTTGCGATAGCTATTAGGCAAGAAAAAGAGATTAAGGGCATCCAGATAGGAAGGGAAGAAATCAAACTCTCACTATTTGCAGACGACATGATACTATATCTAGAGAAGCCTAAAACCTCTACTAAGAAACTCTTAGAAACAATAGACTTATACAGTAAAGTTGCAGGCTACAAAATCAATACCAAAAAATCCATGGCCTTCATATATGCAAACAATGAGGCAGAGGAAAGGGACATGAAAAAAGCAATCCCATTCACAATCGTGCCCCAGAAAATCAAGTACCTCGGAATCAGCTTAACCAAGGAAGTAAAAGACCTTTACAAAGAAAACTACATAACGCTACTCCATGAAATCAAAGAGGACATGAGGAAATGGAAACATATGCCCTGTTCGTGGATAGGGAGAATCAATGTTGTCAAAATGGCAATACTCCCTAAAGCATTATACAGATTCAATGCGATCCCTATAAGTATACCCATGACACTCTTCAAAGAAATGGATCAAGCAATCCTAAAATTCATATGGAATAACAAACGTCCAAGGATAGCTAAAACAATTCTTGGGAAAAAGATGATGGGAGGCATCACCATCCCCAACCTCAAACTTTACTACAAAGCAGTAACAATTAAAACAGCATGGTACTGGAACAAAGGCAGAGCCGTAGACCAATGGAACAGGGTGGAATATCCCTACACACAACCCCAAATGTATGACCATCTAATCTTTGATAAGGGAGCAAGAGATGTGAAGTGGAGCAAGGAAAGCCTCTTTAACAAATGGTGCTGGCACAACTGGACAACCACATGCAAAAAAATGGGTTTAGACCTTGACCTGACACCATGCACAAAAGTCAGATCAAAATGGATTAAAGACCTCAACATTAGACCACAAACCATAAGGTACATTGAAGACAATGTCGGCGAAACCCTCCACGATATTGAAGATAAAGGTATCTTCAAAGGTGGCACGGAACTAAGCAATCTAGTAAAAACAGAGATCAACAAATGGGACTACATTAAACTAAAAAGCTTCTGCACCGCAAGAGATACATTGACCAGAATCCAAAGACTATCCACAGAATGGGAAAGGATATTTACACAATACCCATCAGATAAGGGGTTGATATCAATGATATATAAAGCACTGGTTGAACTCTACAAGAAGAAAACATCCAACCCCATCAAAAAATGGGGCGAAGAAATGAACAGAAACTTTACCAAGGAAGAAATACGAATGGCCAAAAGGCACATGAAAAAGTGCTCTGCATCACTAATCATCAGAGAGATGCAGATCAAAACAACCATGAGATACCACCTCACACCACAGAGACTAGCACACATCCAAAAGAACAAAAGCAACCGCTGTTGGAGAGGATGTGGGGAGAAAGGGACCCTTCTTCACTGCTGGTGGGAATGCCGACTGCTTCAGCCCTTCTGGAAAACAATTTGGACGACTCTCAAAAAATTAGATATTGAATTCCCATTTGACCCAGCAATACCACTGCTGGGAATATATCCCAGAGAGGCAAAAAAGTACAATCGAAACAACATCTGCACATGTATGTTCATCGCAGCACTGTTTACAATAGCCAGAATCTGGAAAAAACCCGAATGCCCCAGAACGGATGACTGGTTGAGGAAACTTTGGTACATCTATACAATGGAATACTATGCAGCTGTTAGAAAAAAGGAGGTCAAGAATTTTGTAGTTAAGTGGATGGGCATGAAAAGTTTCATGCTGAGTGAAATGAGTCAGAAAGAGAGAGACAGACATAGAAAGATTGCACTCATCTATGGTATATAGAATAACAGAGTGGGAGACTATCACCCAAGAACTGTAGAAATAAGTACCAGGAGGTTGACTCCATGGCTTCGAGGCTGGCCTCACGTTCCGGGGAAAGGTCAACTCAGAGAAGCGATCACCAACTACATTGTAGTCGAAGGCCATGTGGGGGAAGGGAGTTGTGGGCTGAATGTGGGCTAGAGATTGAGCACAGCGGCCACTCAACACCTTTATTGCAAACCACAACAGCTAATTAGAGAGAGAGAACAGAAGGGAATGCCTTGCCACAGTGGCAGGGTGGGGTGGGGGGGAGATGGGATTGGGGAGGGTGGGAGGGACGCTGGGTTTACGGGTGGTGGAGAATGGGCACTGGTGAAGGGATGGGTTCCCGAACTTTGTATGAGGGAAGTATAAGCACAAAAGTGTATAAATCTGTAACTGTACCCTCACGGTGATTCTCTAATTAAAAATAAATAAATTAAAAAAAATGAAAAAAAAATCACTTATGATACATGAGTCAGACCTTGGTTGGATTCAGCAAAAATATAAAATTAAGATAAATAAAGAAAAGTGACACTTTGGACATAGCTTTCCTCACTGATCATTCTAAACATTTGAACACATGCACACACATATACACCCCTCCTGGGTGGGAAAACAAAGGTAGAAGAATATAGGTGTAATGAGTGACTGGCATAGGGAAGGAAAAGTAATACACAAACATATTTATACATACATATCTATTAATTTGGGCAGTAGCACACCCAGAAGCACCCAGGGGACTCTTGTCATGAACTTGATAACCGACCATACGTGGTGCCAGGGGATCAGCTATAACATGCAAGTCAAGTATGTTAAACTCCTTTACTATCTCTCCGGCCCCATTCCTATTTTTTTAATCTCAAAAAGGTTTTTTCAAGTCCCTCCCGAAGGCCTCTTTCCAACCCATCAAAGCAATTCTGATAGCTCGATGAAGTCAAATTACTTGAGAGAAATGAGCTGAAGGAGTTTCACCGTTAAGCAATTGCTAGAGCAGCTACTCAGACAATTCTGCTAAAGGCTAAGTTTCACAAAAGATAAAACAGGTGAAGTAATATAGTGACACTGGCCGCAGTTACTGCAGTAAGATAGCAACTGAATACTATAAAGGGTGCCATTGGCTTCCCTGGGGACCCAAAGGCTACTGTTGTAGCAAGAGCGAAGCCTCTGCAGACTGTCATTAAGGTTGGGAGTCAGGGCCAGAGAGATATCCCAATGGGCTGAGTATATGCTTTCCATGCAGAAGGCTGGAGTATGATATCTACCCTCCCCATGCACAGTCTCTGAGGCACCATTAGAACAGCTACGAGGAAAGAGCTGACAGAGCCAGGAGTAGCTCCTGAATCCCTGGGTGTGCCCTCCCCCCCCCCCAGATAAAAGATGCTGGAATCTTAGCTGCTGTTTTGAAGGAAAGGAGGCCTGTGCTCCAAGATAGGTAGATAGAGAGATAGAGAGATAGATGGATATAGATAGAAAGATAGACAGATATATATAGAGAGAGATAGAAAGATAGAAGGTAGGTAGATAGATAGATAGATAGATACATAATAGATAGATGATAGATATGTGTATTAATCCTCTTAGTATGTTTTTAGTGTGCATTCTTGCACACTAACTTGAATGACAACTTCCAATATCCTTTTACCTACGAGTTCACTCCAGCATCTGAAGCTCACTCTGCCACATGTGGCTCAGGACCAAAGTCAGGGAATCAGGGGCAAGCATTCCTCAATGAATGATTAAAGGCAGCTGGTAGATAAAAGGCTTAGCTCACTCCAAGGGTGAGTTAGTGGGGTGCTTTCTTTACAGTTTCTAAGAGTTGCCCATTGAGATCATGCTCCAGATGTCCATGGTGCAATACTGCTCAGTAATGCACACTTCATTAGCTTTATTTCTTTAGCTGTCTCTCCTCCCCTCTCCCTTTCCTAAAATTATCTCCAGTTTACTACTTGTCCCAAGAACCCTGCCTCTGTATCTGCTTTAGGGGAAAGCCAAACTCTGAGAACATTCAACATACTTTATTCTTTATTTTCATGAGCCTGAAAATAAAATCCTGTTTTATCTTGATAGTATTCTTTCTCTGAATATCTCTAGTTGTAGTCTCTGGCACAGACAAAGTACTGTCACTGTCACTGTCATCCCATTGCTCATCAACTTGCTCAAGCAGGCACTAGTAATGTCTCCATGAGAAACTTGTTCTTACTGTTTTTGGCATATCGGATACAGCACGGGTAGCTTGCCAGGGTCTGCCGTGTGGGCGAGATACTCTCGGTAGCTTGTGGAGCTCTCTGAGAAGGGCAGAGGAATCAAATCCAAGTCGCCTGCATGCAAGGCGAACGCCCTACTTGCTGTGCTATCGCTCCAGCTCCACACAAAGTACAGGCATATTCTATAAATTTCTTATTGAGGGGTGAGGTTGGAAATGGGGTGAGTTGAGAAACTCTGACTATATATTGAAAGCAAAATTGTATTGGACCTGGAGTAATGTAGCAGTCATATAAGCCAGCCTCACCTAAGTATTGGAGACAAGACTCCATTACATATAATTACATATAAATAATAATTAACTGCTGCGGCAGCTGCTTTTGTTGTTAGAGTTTATTGACTGATCCTGATGTATAAATCACTTTATCTGGTACTTTTTATGTGTGATATCATTTAATCTCCACCATAATCCAAGGAGGGAAGGTGGGATATTTGTGGTCACATAAAGGGAAATGGCAGAGGAAAAGGTTAGGTCTGTATGTGGAATCAATTACATGGTGAAGGACAGAATTGTACTTTTAATGTTTCACTTAAAGCAGCAAAAGCAGATGTTTCTTTGTAAATATGCACACCTGAAACTGATATCATGGCAGAATGCAATGTTACATCAATAAAAAATGGCAGCCAAGGAGAATAAAGATTAATTGGTCTGTGAATAGGCAATAACTTTAGTATATTAAGAGAGGGGTCAGTGATTAATATGGATTTATATTAAACACTGCCAAGAGCTATATACAAGATAGCTTGACTGTGTTATGTAAGTCTTAATATAACTCAACATCACTCACTGATAGAGCCTGGTCTAGCGCCTGCCTGAAAATAAAGCAATGATGCTTCATGTTGTCATAAGCAGGCAGGGAGTGGACACCGAGGCTCTCTGCAGCAGCCCTGCCCCCCTTGACTTCCACAGATGGTGATGGCAGATTAGGGATTCAAGTCCAGGGAGTCCTCTAACCATGTACTAAAGTTGGGGATGCTGGTGATAGGTATGATCTTCTCCCAATTTAGCTACAGGTGTTCCCTCCTTTCAGGAACCTCATCTCGTTCCACTTCACATTTCTGCAAGACTTGCATTCCTAACTGAAATGAATCTGAAGACCTTTGCTTTTTGACAAAAACTGGAAAAGCATAAAATAGCATCAGCATTCCTTGTGCCCAGCAGCTCTGAGGCAGTGCGGCCGCAGGCATGAGTGAGCATGGTGCCACCCAGCCCCTCGTCAGCACGACTCTAGAGAGTCTTGCCTTTGTCTTGCCTCTCTTGCTTTCACTATAGCTTAGTGCCACTTGAGGTCTCCTGTGCTGTTTAGCAAGCTGTCTAGATGCATTTGGGGGTCTGAGAATCTTCAAAAATTTTTCCATATCAGTGAATGACCATTGCTTTTTTGCCATTTCAACTTGGGTTTCAGGAAGTGTCAGAGAAATTTGTTTCTATACGATGGGGGCAAGTGTACCTGTGTCTTCATTCTGAACACTTTTCTGGGAAGCTTTAGCTTTAGAAATTGCAATAGAACCATGACATCACATCTTTCCCCACAATCCAGCCTGGCCCCTGACTTTATTATTTATTCATTCTACCTCACACTGATTTTTCTGAGTAGGGGCCTTTAGGATCATTTATAACATTCCAACGAAAACAGACAGCTATGTATTTCTTATCATTTAGATCTTCCATGATCCTCTTTTTATTGCACCTGCCATAACATGGGCCTGAACACATGGTGACAGAGGATGTCACGTATAGTTCAGAAACCTTAGACATGAGTTGCTTTTGTTGTCAAGTGTCTGAAAAAATTGTGAAACACAAAGTTTTTCTTTGAAGTTTCCTTTCCTCTGTTCAGCAAGGCGGGTGAGAATGTGCTGCATTTTTATGGAACAAAAGGTTACACTCTAGGCAAGCTTCATCAGCTTCTCAAATGCATGTGTTTCAGGGCCTATTTCTGAGGTATTTTTAAAATTATCTTTTGCCTAAGGAGTTATAATAATGACCTGAGAAATGGCTCGTGAAACAAATTCTATTCTATGCAAGCTGTTCCTACTACCCCTGAATATGTCTCCTGAGGAAAGAGAAGTGATCAGAGAATCACCTGGAATAGAATTCTTCTAAGATCTTCTTTTAAAAGAACATTCTTTTTTTCCCCTGCAGGGGTGATCAAGGTTGTTCATTGAAGACATCTCATTTGAGTGTTAAAAAGTTGTATTGGGATCTAGTGACAGATAAAAATGCAATTCCTACTTTTCGAGCTGGTGCAATTTTTTTTTTTGAGAAACAGAATTGGTACCCATTGATTTTTCCAACCACAAAGCACAATGTGTCCTGTTGATGCTAAGGGATCCTCATGGCTTCCTATATCTTTATAACCAAAGTGTATTCTCCTTTCTTAGGCTTGCCGGGAGCGATTTTGTGATTTGGAGTCTTTATACAATCAGAAATGATTATGAGTTCTAAGTCTTGGTAGCCATGGCTCTACCACACCACAATCAGACCTCTCTGAGATGAAATATTAATCTATTTTAGTCACTTTTCCACCTCCATTACTCAAAGAAAAATGGGGTGCTCAATTAGGCATCATATTTGCAGAAGAGGAGGGAAACGTAGTTGCTGCTGTGTCCCATAAGGACTATTAGTCATCCTGAAGTGATTTTATGCCACTAAGAGTCTAGGAAAAACAGCCATTCACTGCTGGGTATAAACAGACTAATTTTTGTACTTTTATATGTTCCCTGCCTGGCAAGATAACCAGTGCATTTTGATACTGACATAACCTAAGAGTCAGGGAATGAGCGCTAAGAACCCTTCCACCCCATCAAATTAGGGCTGAGCACAGAGCTTTATTGCTTCAAGGAACTTCAGACAGTGGGGTTGTCCCTTTGCACGTGCAGCATCCCTGAGAACCGAGAGACATGGAACAGATAGGAGCACCTCAGGATCACACTGGTGTTTGAGCTGATACTTGCCAGGCAAGTCCTTTATGGTTCTGAGACATCTCTTGGGTACCATAAACAGAACCTTTGTGCATCGGCAGTTTCCTATACATAGGGATGCCCCAGCACATAGGGAACCGACTTTGTGTATCTCTGATACGCAAGCATTAAACCACTTATATCCCAAGAATCTTTCATATTCCTATCTGCTATGACAGATGTTATGATTCTCCTCAGCAAGCCAGGCTGGATACTGTCAGTAACTGTAACAGCATTTACCCAGAATACCATAAATATGACAGAAAATCAGAGAGCTTCCAAATTCCCTGCATACTGGCACTTAAACTTCAACAAGTTAGGTTGCCTGAAGGAAGGCCTGACTCAGTAAACAGTCCTCATAATTATAGGGATTTCTCTAACAGGCTCCCCAGTGACCTCTCACCAACACTGAACACTTGGCGTAAAGAAATCCTTCTCTTCACATTTGACTTTTAATATAGACCTGGGCTCCAAAATTACATTCTGAAGTCAGTCAAAACTAGTCTCTGAACTTTAGCATGTTGAATTTTCCTGAGCGACTCATCAAGTACTGAGAATACTATTCCACCATGGTTTGTTGGAAATCATAATGCTAGTCATTCCTTCAATGATAGAGATAAAATTTTCAATGAAATTTGAAAGAATATAATGCTGATTAAGAATAACACCCTACTTGATATAATTTTATAATAAAATATACATTATTCTAAGTCTACCAAAGAGTATTATCCTGAAAAAGTATTTCAATAGAATTAAAAAGATAATACATAAGAAACACTTAAAACATCCATGCTTAGGGGTAGAGAGATAGTGGGTATGGTACTTGCCTTTCACACAGCAGACATGGGTTCAATCCCCAGCACCATGTATGGTCCCCTGTACCTCACCAAGTGGGATCCATGAGTAAAAAGCCAGTAATCCCTGAAGCACTACTGGGCATGGTCCCAAAACAATGAAACAAACAAAAATTCCCTGCTGAGACAGAAGTCAAAGCTTCATTTGATGGAAGCTGTAATGCCACCACTGATTCTTTTGGGAAGTTTAGCTTTTGAGGATATTAGTTTTTATAAGTGTCTCTGGTTCTTCACTTCTCTTTGCTGCCCTCTTTGCTGATTGGCAGTGTCTCTCTATGGAGGTATATTTCCCTCTAACACCTTAAGTTTGGCTATGGGACTTTTTTAGCCAATGGGCAGTGCCCCAAGATAAGAACTTAAGAAGCATTGATTTACATCAAAGAATAATTTATTATTCACATATGACTCTGGCAAACACTGAATTTTCTGGGGTAAGGTAAACATACCTAAACTTGAACAGAAACCAGTGTTCTAGATTGATCAAGTCAACTTCAATCCCAATCAATTAAACCACAGAGAACCCACAGACCCATGAGAAAGAAATAAATGCTACTATTGTCTGCTACTGAGTTTTAACAATGGTTTGTACTACAGACAATTCTAATTGGCACATTGCATGAAAATTGATAGTATTGGAAAGCATGCACCATTACTGAAGTCCCGCTAAAGAAACACATCATACTGATGTTGTTTTCATTCAGTACCTAAGTCTCTGGAAACTTTGAAAGTGTCATTGTATTATATCATGTCATCACCGTCATCACTGTCATCCCATTGCTCATTGATTCGCTCGAGCGGGCACCAGCAACGTCTCCACTGTGAGACTTGTTACTGTTTTTGGCATATTGAAGACGCCACGGAGAGCTTGCCAGGCTCTCTGAGAAGGATGGAGGAATCGAACCTGGGTTGACAGCATGCAAGGCAAATGCCCTACCCGTTGGGTTACATAATAAATTTCAAATTATCAATTTAAGGAATTTTTATACAACAAAAAAAACCAGTTAAATAGAATCCCTGGAATAAGGAAAAGAGAGGTCTCAGAGAGAGGCCATCAGTATACGCTCCTGAAAACTGCAAGCTGTGTGAGCATATTCTATGTGTTCACATTCTTCCATGTCCACCCCAGTAGCATGCAGATAAGATTATCCTCTTATAGTGTAAATAAATTATCTCTCAGATGTGGGATAAAAAGGAACTTCCAGGGAAATATTGAATACTCAAAGGCAACAGAAATGAAGAGCATGAGAAGCTTGCCACTGGGGCGGGTAGGAGTAGAAAATAAGTTAGGAACCACTAGAAGTCACTGGGACAACTGTGGAGGGGAAATGTCCCTGCCGTTGGGGCAGACTGGAAGTTAGGAGGGAAACTGGGGACAGTGCTGAAGGCTAATGAACACTGGTGAAAGGACTGGTATGGGGACATTGTACATCTGAAACTCAATCACTAATACCTCTTTAATTTTGTAATTCATGATGATTCAATAGGAAATAAATTTAAATTACATCTGTCTAATATATTAATGCCCCCTCCCCTTATCAGGTTACTAATTAGACAGCTACACTACATATTGGTATACTCTGCATTTTATAACATCCTAGTAATATGAATAAATTTCATTAAAGACTCAAATGAATTGGAAGTGACCTGAACAATCAACTCTGATTCACTGAATACAAAATATATTACTGTTATACCAAGAATATTCCCTTGGTTGTTTTTTGGATTTCTAAGTTTTAACCAAACATGAAATACTGCTCCTGAAAATGCCTAGAGGAATGTAATTGGAAGTGATGCATGTACCATTTCCCTCAAACAGACAGAACCTGGCTCATTCCTCTTAACCACAGTGAGACACTTGGGGGATAGTCAGTGTTTGAGGAATGATAAAAGAATGAAGAGATTGCAATAAGCCACAAAATTGTAAAGCAGGAAAACTGCATTTTAAAATGCAAATTTCCCACAATGCTCATCATTGTTAGTCATAATAATGAATGACAGAATTTCACAAACCATAAGCTCTAGACTAAGTTTGTGGTAGAATAATGAAATCCTAGAAGGGCATAGTTCTCATCAAAAATCAATTTGTTCTTCTGCTTGAGTTGTGGTAAGCAGACACAAGATAGCTTGAAGTTGTAATGCGCCACACAAAGCTACTGGAGACAGAAAAGTTTAAGATGTGCTTTAAGTAGAAATCAATTTCATTTAAACAGAAAAAAAGTAGATATCTGCATATGTTTTACAGATATTATATGCAATATCTGAAATTGTTCTTTTTAGAGAATAGATTGGTACCTTGACATATGTGGACTTTGGACATTGTCACTTCCATTTAACAAGTAAATATATAAATAAATGGAAGAAATCAATAATTCCTTAACCCATCAGAGGCCTGAAGCAATGGTGCAAATCGCATTTCCTTCCAATGAGAAAGACAAGTTAAATCAGGAGATCACAAATTACTGAAGAAGAACGTCCCAAGTAGGAGTATATTCAATAACCAGCATCAGGATAGGAAAACCTGAGCTATAATCAACAAATGAATGATATTTTAGTCTTTCTGCACACTCTCCATACAGTCTTGGAATTTTATCTCTGGGAGTTTGTCCAGCTTCTCATATGAATGTTGAGACACCACCCCCTCCCACTACACACACACACACACACACACACACACACACACACACACACACACAGAACCCTCGCCCCCATGTCCAATGCTTCCTGCACACACACACACACACACACACACACACACACAGAACCCTCGCCCCCATGTCCAATGCTTCCTGCACACACATACACACACACACACACACACACACACACAGAACCCTCGCCCCCATGTCCAATGCTTCCTGTTAGAGGGAAGTGAAGAAGGATCATTTTGAGAGAAACTATTTTTTTTTCTAAGACTTGTTCTCAGGAGAAAACTGTTTACCAAGTCTGATATGCTGGTAATTAATCAGTTTAATCTACCTGAGCAATATTATTCTTCAACACATTCTAGTCATTCATATGGAGGAAATTCAGGCTCAATTCTACACAGTCTACCCAAGGGCTTAAGAGAAACTAATAACGTATAATGTTCACATTTCACAAGTTCAGAGTCACTAAAATATTCACACTAATTGGATGACTAGAACATGCTTTCCTGCCCCCCATATCTGGCCACTGCACTGTGCTAAAGGCCTTTTATAGTTCCACTTACTTGATAACTCATGTCCAGCAATCAAGATAACATATAAGGCAAAAAATGATGTTCTGTGCTTTGGCCTGTTTTCCCTGGTGGTTCAGTTGCCACTGCCATCTTCCAGAGACCTAGTGACAGCCAGGCAGGGGCCCGCAGAGACGAAGGACATGGGGTCTAATGGAAAGTGGGGGCGGAGCCCGCCCTTCTCCCCCCCCACACACTCTACGAGACCCCGAATAGCCGCCCATGAACAAGCCCTCTGGAGGCTGATCAAGCTGCTTATCAGCCATGATCCCAGAGACTCAGAAACAAAGCTTGGAACCCAGCAGCTTTGGGCAGAAATCCATCCAGACTACACATTAAGTTTCCGGCACCAGACCACTCCAGGTGGGAATAGATTTCGTGCCTTGGCCTGTTTACCTTGGCAGCCCAGTTGCCACCACCACCATATTCCAGAGGCCTAGGGACAGCCAGGGAGAGTTCCACAGCAATGAGGAACTCAGGACCTCATGGGATGGGAGTGGAGCTGGTCCTTTCCCCTCTCCACCCCCCCCCGCCCCTACAAGACCCCAAGTTGCCACCCAAGAATGAGCCCTCTGGTTGCTGATCTAGCTGCTTATTGGCCGTGATCCCAGAGACTCAAAAACAAAGCTTGAAACACAGTGGCTTTGGGCAGAAATCCCTCTAGATTTAATTATTAAAACTTCAGAATTCCAAAATCGCTTGACCACAATAGCGGCCATGCATCATCATATGCAATTCATAATCAGCAATAGAAAACAAATTGTCTAATGTTGCCTTTTCGGCAGATCTGAGTGTTGGGGTAAAATCCCAAATAATAATGGTGGGCTTGGTGTTGAAATGTTGAGTGTAACCAAAGTAGAGAAAGAGTAACATGGAAATCGTCTGCCACACAGGTAGGGGAAGGGTTGGGATGGGGGGATATTGGGATTTTGGGTGGTGGAAAATGTGCATTGGTGAAGGGCCGGGTGTTTCATCATTGTATGACCAAGACTTAAACCGAAGAAAATTTTGTAACTGCTCTCACAGTGTCTCAAAAAAAAAAGGAAAGAAAAGAAAAAAGAAAATAGAGATCATGAATCATAGCAAATTCAATTATCGCAGGGATGTTGAAATGATTAATATGCTTATTAGTACACAATATACAGAAACAGATGTACAATATATAAGTGAAGGGAAGTAATTGTGAAAATGGCAAAAAAGTTCTACAGATTTAAAAACTAACATAAATGAAGACCACTTTTGCTCACTAGACTACACAAAATAGAAAAGGCTTCTATATTTTTAATTATATAAAACTTCTGTAAGTCAGCAAAAACTTCCAAAATGAACAAATAAAAAGTTTGATAAAAAAAGTACTGATATCAAGGATGGTAGTGAATTATCAAATTTATAACATAGGACTAGAATGATAGCACAGCGGGTAGGGCATTTCCCTTGCATGTGGTCGACCCGGGTTTGATTCCTCTGTCCCTCTCCGAGAGCCTGGCACGCTAATGAGAGTGTCCCGCCTGTACAGCAGAGCCTGGCAAGCTCCCTGTGGCTTATTCAATATGCCAAAAACAGTAAAAACAAGTCTCAAATGGAGATGTTACTGGTGCCCATTCAAGCAAGTCGATGAACAATGGGATGATAGTGCTACAGTGCTACACAGAAGTACTAGAAAAAGAAGATAGAGAGAAAAGAACTGAAGCATTTCTGGAGCAACAGTCAATAAAAATTAGACACATACCCAAGTCAAACTTTCAGTGAGCACCAGGTACTATACAAACTAAACCAAACCCAATAACCTGACCTTCTGCTTGCTGCTCCACCTTCCCAGGAGAGGCTGCATCTGGTTAATATCACTGGACTTATTCCCAAACAGGAAGCAGAACTCCATCCTACTGGGTGGCACCCAGCAGCCTTCACACCTAACCTACATCATTTCAAAGGCCCACACCACAACTCCATCCTGACTGTCTGCTGCTCCAACATCCCATTAAGGTCCCACACCACTTCCTGAAGAGTGCAGCCATGTGACAGATCTATTCAACAAATTTTCTGCTGCTCAGTTATTATTCCTGTCATTCTATGAGGATGAGAAGAGAAGGCAGAGAAATTTCCAGCTTAATCCTTCAGCATCTTCCAGGAAGGTTAAATACAAAGCACAGCAAGAAAACTGAAAATCAATGGGAAAAACAAGTAGAAGCCCACTAAGCTCAATGAGCAACAACAATACAACCAAAGACATAAACGACACCAACAGATCCTCAGACTTTATCTTTAATGATGTGTGATGAGGACAACAGCACAGGTAGTCAGAAAACCACAAGAAGGTATGAGAGTCATAATGAAAACAACCTACTACAATCAGAAATGACAGAAATAAAGAATATGGCATGTGATATATATATATATATATATATATATATATATATAAACTCAGTAGAAGCTCTGAATAGCAGAATAACAGAAGCTAAGTCAAAGATCGAGGAGCTCCAAAATGAGAAGAAAATTGCTAGGAAGAAGCAGAAGTCTGAAAAGCAATGATCAGCATACCAGAGAACCAGACAAAATCACGAGGATCAATATAAGAATTGTTGGGCCTGGAATGAGATACCAGGATGAGCCCATGTAAACTGCTCTGCACAAGGGCAGGAACACAAGGACCCATGAAAATGGGCGAGATTTCTCGTGTGTCCTGACTGGTTTGGAAGAGGCTGAACATCTTCTTTTGGCTGCCTTAGTAAATAATTTCCTAAATCATACCGAATATATCAGTCTTCCTTTTCTTACAGATCCCTGATCGTACTTAACCTGTTTGTTGTCAGTATGCAGGTCCTACATTGTTTGTTTTCCATGTGCAGAAGAACTTTGCATGATCTTCTTGTAACTCCTTTGTTGATAACCTTACTGTATTAAGCCCTATGAATTATAAAATGGTAATAAAAGGAGACTTCAGGGCTCTCTACTTTTGTCACGGATCAGAGAGAACCTGGACCCTCCATGACATACATTTCTTTCACATTCCTTGTCTCAGAGCCTCAGACTGCAGGAACATTCATGCAACAAAGAATCACTGGAGTCCTTAACCAACAAGAAAGCAAATGTGAGGAAAAAACAATACTTAAAGAGATCATCATGAGAATTTCCAAGAGTTGAGGATTACAGCCACTGAGATCCAAGAGGCCAGAGGAGTCACAGTGAAAGCAGACCTAATTAGGAAAACTCTAAGACACATTACACTCAAAATAACAAAATCCAAAAATGAAGGATATAGTACAAATCAGTATCTATCAGAAATGGATAAATTAATCAAGAGGAAAGTCAATAAAGACAGTATTTCACTCAATAATAATTGATGATTATGGACATTAATCAGCATCTATCAACTACTATATCCAATTTCAAGTAAAAGTTACCATACTGTATCACAGTATTGACCATAAAATATACCTTAGCAAATTTAAAAGAACATAAATCATATAATGTTGCCTTTTGGACCACAAAGGAATTAAACCAGAAATCAGTAATATAAAGATTGAACAATTTAAAGATATTTAGAGATTAAAAATGTATTTCTGAAAAAAGAAATGTGGGCTAAAAGAACTAAATAAAATAGATAGCATTACAATTTGTGAGAATGGGCTGGAGCCATACCACAGCGGGTAGGGCATTTGCCTTGCACTCAGACAACCCTGGTTTGATCACTCCGCTCTTCTTGGAGAGTCCGGCAAGCTACCAAGAGTATCTCGCCCGTATGGCAGAGCCTGATAAGCTCCCATGGCTTGTATTCAATATGCTAAAAGAGTAACAAGTCTCACAATGGAGACGCGTTACTGGTGCCCGCTCAAGTAAAACGATAAACAATGGGAGGACAGTGACAGTGACAGTGAAAGTAATATTTAAGATTTATAGGATTTAGTGAATCTTTTAGAAAAGAAAAATGATTAAAATTACTAACCTATGTTTCCACCTTAGAAAACTAAAAATAAAAGAACAAATTAGAGACTTGAGACTAGATAGGATGCTTGCTTCGAACCAACCAAGATTTGATTCTTGATAGTGAATACACGTTTTTGAGCACTAAGAAGAGAGACCTCTGAGTTCCATTGGTAGTGATCCCTGAGCACAGAGCCAGGAGTAATTCCTGAGCACTGACAAGTTTGGCCTCAAAACAAAACTAAAACATTAGGCAAAAACAAATTTAATTCAAAGTTACAGAAGAAAAACAATAATACAAAACAGAGCTAAATGCAATTAAACTGAGACCAGAAAATGCATAGGGAACATTAACACAATTAAAATATTGTTCTGTGAAATATGAAAAATTAATCAGTTTCTGACCAAAAATAGACAAATTACTCACGAGAAATGAAAGAAAAATCACTATGATCCCATGAATCATAAAAAAGTAATACATATTATAAGCATTTCTGTACACACAAACTTAAAAATGTACTTGAAATAATCCTAGCCCTTGAAAGACACTTGCTGAAATTTAGAAAGGTTGAAACCTATATAGGCTTGATCCCCAGCACTACATAGGGTCTCCTGAGTCCCACAGGAGCTGTCTCTGAGCACAGAGCCAGGAGTGAGCACTGAGCACTGCCCCTACTACCACACCCCTCTCCTCCCCAAAAAATTCAAAGCATATCTTTTATACTCTTGAAGAGAGCTATGGTTAGGGAAAGCAAAGTTTAACTGTGAGGGTACCAGGAAGAAACATGATTTCCTTAGATGCTTAAGCACAGTGATTTTATGAAGGGATCATTTAAAGAAACACGGCACGGTCAAAAGAGAAGCAAGATAAACTAGGCCACCTAGAAACTTACCTAGCAAAGCACTAGTAGAAAGGATTGGAAATAGTGTTCCCACAATTGTCTAAGAAGAGTAAACAGTGCCTGTTCACTAAACTATAACCATGGCAGGATTGTTGCTAATACACCAGCCCTCTCCTCCACAAGTTTAAGTTCAACTCAAAGAGAAGTGAGCAAGAAATAGGGAAACCTGCATCCATCAGGACCGAGAAGAGAAAGCACACAGAATGGAAGATTCACAAAGGAATGCATGCTATTAAAACCCTCATAAAAATTCATTCCCTTGGCTATCTAATTTTAAAATGTTAATTATTTTAGACAGAGGTCCAAACAAAGGGGAGTACAAAGAAATGGCATGGAGTCCCAGGTTTTGTCACAGAGGTAGCCAGAATCAGTTAAATAGATCTTAGATCTATGGTTTTAAATCACAGGTGGGAAATGATGTATCCCAGCCCACGCCAATGTTACCCTAATTTTCAGGGGCCTTGCTCTCAATCTGGTCTCAATTAGGTGGCAATCTGGTTTATAACAGTGTTAGTCCAAAATGTCTGTACTTGAGCCCACTCTTCTCAAGCTGATCATTCACACTCCATGAAAACACACTACACAGATTTCCTTGAGTTCTGTCACAATCACAACCTTTACTGAATTTTTTTAATTATGAATCCATTGGGTGTATTCTATTTCACACTAAAACATTTAAACTTTGACAATTTCCAGTAGAATGATTAATTTTAATGGCCTTTATAGTTACAGTTTGTTATCTTCAAATATGTGGCTCACAAAATGTTCTTACACCATTTCTATGATTATATGCATATGAGTTATACACAGTTATACACATACTCAATATATGTTCATAAATTAAATATGTAGAATTTTGTTTATATAAATAAGAACTTCTCCAATCTAGATGATTTTGAAAATCAGTGTCACTGAGTTTACTCAAACACTATTCAGCAACATCAAACATTTTTCTGTCCTGTTCAAATCAGGAGCAAAAGCTAATGCAGGTTTACTTAAAGAAGATGCTCCTGCTTTCATCTTAAATATGTTCTATATAGACTAATGTACCCCGGAGATCTGAAAGTACAGTGAGAATGTGCAACACATCTGCAAAAAAAATGCACCACTTCTTAAAGTTCCTGACTAAAAAGAACATTTATTTGGTGGTGGGTGCAATGAGGTTTACATAACCACAACAAATTAATGCTGGGAATGAAAAAAAAAAAGAATCTGCTTTACAATTGCCACCAAAATGGCTCAGATAAGTATGACAGTGCATAGTGCACTTGTCCTGCATGTGGCGAACTCAGGTGTGATCCCAGGGATTAACATATTTGATCCCTTTGCACCATTAAGAATGATCCCTGAGAGCTAAGCAAGGAGTAGTCCTGAACACAACCTGGTGTTGCCCGTAAAAATCACCCCCACCACCAAAGCTAAAAGGTGCCCTAAAAGGACATGTTGGTTAATAAAGGAAAGCCATGATTGTGTTCATTATAATGCCTTCTTTCAGTCCTTGTCAAAGAACACTGTGTTTCAGGTTTCAAGAAGGTTGTGTGAGCATTACTCTAATTTTCCTTTCAGAAATATGTATTCCAGTACTTTCATCACTGTATCTTCAGGGTCAGGGGAATGAGACCTGTTACTGTTACTGTTTTTGGCATATTAAATACACCAAGGAGAGCTTGCCAGGCTCTGCCATGTGGGTGGGATACTCTCTGTAGCTTGCCGGGCTCTCCGAGAGGTATATAAATATGTGTGTGTGTGTGTGTGTGTGTGTGTGTGTGTGTGTGTGTGTTCCCTCTATGATGATGTGTCAGGCTCTCCGAGAGGTGTATATATATATATATATATTATATAACAAGAGGTATATATGTATATATATATATTTTTGTTTCCCTCTATGATGATGTATCACATGGCCACTTCACTCTTCATGGCTGTGTGGTACAGGAATATGTTCATTCATGCATTAGGCTCGGACAACCCTGTGGAAAGTGACCTGGAGTATGGCAGCAGTTGGGTAATGGAGGTCAGCTGCCAGGGCTGGGTCCCTTGGAGTGAGGAAGGCTCTCACCCATCCCCCTCTGGGGCACCCCAGTGGAAACAGCCTGGTGGGGAGTCCGGTACTTTCATAATGGCAGTTATTAGTACTTTATCAATATGCTCAATTTTCTGCATAAAATGACTGTTTGACATCCATGCCACCTGCATTGCTACTCACCTCATTTTGTATTGCTTTATTGTCTAACCTTGACTCCAGATCCTTTGCATGCAGATGGTTCATGAAACAAAAGTGCATTAGCAGCATCTTGAATTTGTGATTGACAGCCACCTTGCACCCAAAGAGCCTGAGATTTATAAAATCTCTTAAATAAGTCTCCAAGAACTAGCTTTTTTTCACAATCTTAATTCATAATTTAAACAAATTTCACTGTAAAACAGAGAACTCTCTTTTTCACTGGGAAATTTGGGAACATTTTCACAGATCATTAGAAAGTTTTTTTTTTTTTCTTATCAGTACCCAAGCGAGCCAAAGACCTCCAGAACCCATCCACAGCCATGCTCAAGGCCCCTCTCCACATGCTCACATGAGCCTCACACATGAAAGAACCAGCAGAGGAACCCAGGTGTGCGGGACACAGGGCTGAGATCTCCAAGCCTGCTCTGATCAGGACTGGGCCTCTTCCCCCCAGATCTCCCATTTTCCAGTAGTTAGGCAGTCACACCCAGAAACTGCCCTCAGCGCTGTGTAATCCCATCAAGGGCCAACATCCATAGACTATAAAACCAAGTTCCTAGAAGCGCACAGCCACTTTGCAGCTGCGCAACATCTTATACCCTAGTTCTCCCTCTTGGAGAAACTGGCAAGCTACCGAGAGCTTCCTGCCCACACAGGAGAGCCTGACAAGCTTCCTGTGGCGTATTCATATGCCAAATACAGTAACAATGATGGGTCTCATTCTCCTAATCCTGAAAGAGCCTCTAATGGGGCACCATTGGGAAGGATGAGTAAAGAGAGGCTACTAAAATCTCAGGGCTAGGATGAATGGAGACATTACTGGGTCTGCTCGAGCAAATCAATGATCAACAGGATGATAGTGATAGTGATCAGTACCATGTTAGGGCCTCTGGTGAATGAGAGAATGTGTAGACTCCGAGAGTAACATAAAGGGAGAGTTATATACATTTTTACACAGGTAAGTTTACAGGCAACTACTGTTGGATATTAACCCAGAGTGTCTTAGACTTCATCAGTGAATTGCCCCTTTTCTTCCTCCCAGAGAAGCTTGCTATGTTCTTGCTAGCATCCCTAATTTAGTTAAAATTTATCTTTAACATTTCCTTTGTGTTTTACCTCTCATTGTCTCAGTTCCCCAAGTCAGTCTTGATTACTTATAAGCCAAACTTTCTGGTTATTCTGAACTTAGTATTTGTAGTTATTTGTATTTGAAGTGCTGTGTATTTGTATCTGCTTTTCTATTTCCCCCAGAGCCTTTTTTATATTTTACCATAGAGCATGCAGAGAGTCTCTTGCTCGCATGCCTGACTGTCTTCCCTGGAGCCCCTTGGAGGGGCTGGGCTCCAGCTTCCCTCCCCACCCCGAGCAGAGATCCTGGCGGCCGAAGACCACCAGAACCTAGCTATAGCCATGTTCACAGCCCCTCTCCACACATTCGGACAAGCCTCATGCATGAAGGTACAGGTAGAAGAACCCAGGTGTGTGTAATCCCATCAACGGCCAACATCCAGAGAGAGACTTAAAAGCAAGCTCCCAGAAGTGCAATATCTTATAGCCTACTTCTCTCTCTGGGAGAAACTGGCAAGTTTCTGAGAGTTTCCTGCCCACATGGGACAGCCTTGCAAGCTTCCCATGGTGTATTCATATGCTAAATCCAGTAACAAGCTGTAACTCATTCCCCTGACCCTGAAAGAGCCCCCAGTGTGACATCGTTGGGAAGGCCGAGTCGAGATAGACTTCTAAGATCTCAAGGAAAGGACAAAATGAGAAGTTACTGAACCTTCTCGAGAAATCAATGATTGATGGAATTTCGTGATTGTGATCGTGACCATAGAGCAATGTTCTTTGATTAAACACAGAAAAACTGTTAATGCTATGCTCCTAACATTTGGGAGTTGAGTGACTCTGAGATATATCTACTCCTGGGCATCCATCATAATTACTTGACTGAGGGTTCAGTTGCTATAGTTTCTAACACCCCAAAAAGGAGGTCCTGCTGTGGCACTAGGATAGACCTTCAGTGAGTGCAAAACTGCCCTGGCATTGAAATAGAACAGTCTAGAAAGCATAAATGCATGGTCTTGATGCAAGCTTTTTCAATTTAAGAGACAGGAACCCCATGGGGAAGGACAAGCTGAACTGGCATGAGTAGACTTATGTACCTGGAGCAGTGGGGCTACATATCTCTCCATTCTCAGCAATGGAAAACTAATTATCAAATGCTTCCTTGGTAGTAGGGCTGTCTTTCTTGGGGGGACACTCCAACAACAATAGTGAGTCATGTGTTGAAATATGGAATGTAATCAAGGTAAAGAGAAAATGAAGTGAAATCCATCAGTTATGCAGCTGGGGGTGGGGGGGCCAGGGCGGGAGGTATACTGGGGTTTTGGGTGGTGGAATATGGGCACTGGTGAAGGGATGGGTGTTTGAATATTGTATAACTGAGACATAAGCCTGAGAACTTTGTAACTTTCCACATGGTGATTCAATAAAAATAAATAAATAAATAAATAAATAAATAAATAAATAGAAAATAAAATTGGACAATAAATTTTTTTACAAGAGGGCCACACTATCAATATTTTGAGGTCCCAGAGGGTGATACACATAGAAAGAAAACATCACTTTCTAACTGAGGAACACAGTGAGTGGTTCAGAAGATTCAGAGAGTGAGAAGCAGGAATACTTATAATAATTTATTTCATTTTACTTTGTCATGTACAAAAGAGTGAAATAAAAGTCTATTTAAAATAACTGCCAAATGCCCTTTTGATAAGTATAAAGATATAGCAAATCATTAATAAGGACTTTAATAAATTTGTAAACTGAAGTTTCTAAAATCTTTATAATACATAACTGATAGTTTCAATCCATAAGATTTAGCTTCATAAAATAAAGTACTGAAAAATACATAAACTTACCTGTGAAAAATCTAGTTCTATCATCCCTTTATCGTAACACTATTCAAGAATGCAAATAGGTGTAAGTGGTTTGTTTGACTCTCAAGACTAAGGGACATAAATTTAATGACAGAAAGAACACAGTGCCCCCTCTCTTTCTTTCAATCCTCATCTATTTATCTCCAAGAGTTTCATTTTGCAGCACTATGGAAGGCAGTGAGTATAATTTTCTTCTTTTTTACATGACTGTGGAGGGCATGCAAAGCTTTAAAAGCTCTAAGTGCACCATCAGGCTTAATAGAAGGAGTGGAACTGAAAGCTTGTTGTTGTTGATTCTGTATTTAGCCACTAGAGTCCTCAATTGATTGGCCATCAGTCCACTCTAAGAGTCACATAGAGCTAATGTTGACAAAGCAATCTCCACAAGGACTCCTCCCTATCTTTTTATAATTCAAAGCCCATGCTGCTACAAGAAAGGCAGACACCCCACCCCCAACCCCCTTGGTACATAGACGCATACTGGTACGGTCTGGTAGAGTCAGGGCCTCTTCTAGGTCCAAAATATATAACTGTCGAATGTGACAAAACCAGAGTGGAAAGGTTTGCTGAGAGAACACATTTACGGCAGCAAATGCTGAGAAGAGCAGTTTTCCCCCCTCCAAGGGCTGCATTAAATTATCTCCTATCAGAATGCTGAGTTTCTGAGCACTTAAATCAAGTTTTCTTGGAAAATAATTGGTCCCGACACTTGATTCTCTTCCAGAAGAGAGTTAGCAACATCATTAATAGCAGCAGGGAAAAGAAATTACTTATGTGATTTTCAAAAGTCCTTGGAGATTCATCTAGTAAAAGTGACAGAGGGGTGTAGGTACCAGGGAGTGGGGGGGGGCGTGTTATTGTAGAAGGAAAGAGTTATGCTACTTTGTTGTTCAACGATACTACTCTTGTCAGTACCTTCAGGCAAGAGTGGTTGAGTCAAGAGGAGGATCCACTGAAATTCAGCCTGGACCAACTGCCAACATCTGCTCTTCAAATGCAAAGCCCGAAATCTCTTAACTGGCCCATTCCCAATAAAGGCTGTTTTTTTTGTTTTGTTTTGTTTTGTTTTGTTTTGTTTTATGCACAGAGGTACCAAAACTTAGCCAAGTTCTACACATACAGTTATCTCAGTTCAGGCAGCTGTGTTTTGTATTGTGTTTGGTTCTGTTTTTTTTTTTTTTTCCTTCTCTCTCCTCATTTGTAGCAAGTCTCCATGTAGACTGGAGAGTTTGTCTTTGATCTTCATGACAGTGTGAAACAGCCAGTTATAGGTAGTTTATTAGACAAACTGAAGCAGGAAAGAAAAGGTAATTCTGGAGACCACTAAACTAGATGTCGGGAAAGAAGATCTCATTGTAGATTTAAAAATATTTTCCATTCTTATTCTCTTGCTCACAACACCCTCACTTAAATAACAACAGGATCAGAAAGCATCATTTGCACATCAAGCTTGAAATCCTTAAAAATGTTTCACTTAGGAATGATAAAATCAAAATAAACACAAAATTAAGAGTAAGCAGTAACAATAAACCTGCATGGCTAAATAGAAATATAAAGTATAAACTGGACACGGTTATAAAATATACATGATAAAACATTATTATTTAATATTAATAGTTAATATATTCAGCTTTAGGCTGTTAATGTGTGGAGAGATTCTTAATTGCCTTATTTTATTTGAGTGCATCCAAAGACACTATTTCAGATGAAATAGGTTTAATTCCTATAGCTGTTTTTTAGATGAGAAAACTAAGCTTCACAGAGGCATAAATCTTCCTGAAACTCACAAAGATATTAAGTGTTTGAGTCATGTTTCAGACATAGGCAGTCTGAACTCTGAAAACCATACTTTGTAATATGCAGACACATTTCTATTATTGAAACAAGATAATATCGCAAGGTAACATCCTTTAGCAGACAATAAAAAACGGTGACTATTTACCATTGGGGGATATACTATTTTAAAAAGCATGCAAATACAGTCAATAAACCCCAGTAGTTATTGCTTCTGAAGGGAAAACTGGTAGTAAAGAAATTATCTAGTGAACATAAAGCTGCAGATACTCCTACCAGCAGACTTTGAAGCGGAGGGAATTGATAGTCACTATACATAGCTATTAGCTATTATTTTTGAAAACTCCATGCAAGAGCAGAATTCCCTCAAGTTTGAAAAACAGTAAGTGTAACTCTTAGTTCACAAAAGAGGGCCAAGGATAGACATGGTCTCTACATTAATTGAAATGTAATTTTGGAATGCCAAGCCATACCCTGATAGATGATTGATAAAGGAGTCAGACTTGTACCCATTCTAATTTTAATCTTCCCTAATTTTGGATTGTGATTTATAAGCATAAAACCCTAAGGGAAATTGGTGTCAAGTGTTCACCTTCTATAATCACAGAATTTTGACTGGGCATTTTGTTTTTTTTGTTTTTGATTTGTTCTGCTTGGTTGTTTGGGAACATGACCAGCAGTGCTCAGGTTTACTCTGGCTCTGTGCTTGGGGATCATTATTGGTAGGGTTTAGGGGACTCTTTGGGAACCAGGGCAGTGCTTCTCAAACCAGTGTGTGTTGGGGGGGGGGGGTTGCAGGTGGGTGCGCTACTGGAATGATTCAGGGGTTAAAACTAGCCTCTGGTGCAATTTGGATTGCTTTCTGTTTGGTAGGTAAGATAAGGTGATACAAGGGAATGGGGAGGGAAGGGGAAGTAGAGGTGTAGCTGAGGTTTTTTTTTTTTCTCTGAAGAAGGTTGGTGAACCAAAGTAAGTTTGGGAGGCTCTGGTCTAGGGCTAGTAATTCATAATGTAAAGTTTAGTTACATGAAATTTGATTAGAATTATATACTAATTAATTTTAAAGGGAGTAGGAAATAATTAGAAATATAATAATTTTGGTTGATAGCAGGAGTAGAAAAAGAAGAAAATATTCCAGAAAAAGGAAGAAAACAATTTTGTAAAATTGTTAGCAACTAATTAGATGTAGGAACAAAGGAAAGTAAATGGTTATAAGTACAAGGGGCTATAAGTCTTAGATAATGGTGTTACCTTTAATGGAAAGAAGATACACAAGATAAATTCTATATAATTTGAGCCACCTTAGCCTCCAATTTGCTATATTAACAATGACAACAGCAAAAATCAGACATATTATCAATCAAGTTGACGTTTCAGTTAATATAATGATATAAAACAGTTAGCATGAAGGTTTACCTAATAAGTGCTTTGGGGGTAAGTAAGTAAGAAAACTTTTACTTCTTTGAGTGGAGCAGGATGAATCAGAACTGGGTTCAGTGAAGGAGGAAGCAAGTAACTGTTTATAAATGACCATAGGACTACTGATAAGTGATAAGAGACTTCTATAAAGCAATAATATAGATCTGCAAAAGAAGAAAAGTGGCATTTATGTTATCTTGGGCAAATTAGTCATGACTCATGACAGTGTTGGGGGAAAATTGGAAAAAAAAGTAGTAAAGTGAAAACAAGTTAGTTATAAGAAAATAACAACAGAATAAGAAAAAAAAGAAAATGAAATGAAAAAGCGGTGGGTTTAAGAAAGAATAAAAAGGGAGGGGCAGTTAAGGATTGGTATGGCATGCATCCAACCCTGATTTAAATATTGGCACTGCATATTGTTCCCTGAGCACTGCCAAGAGTAAGTTCCCTGAGAACTGCTATGTGTGGTCCAGTATCTCCATCGCATCTCTGAAGAGGCTCATACAGGTTTTTGTTATGGCTAATAATAGGGCCCAGTATGGAGAAGAGAGCTGGACATGATGGATTATGTTGATTGATTTCCGAATGTTAAACCATCCTTACATCCCCGGGATGAATCCCACTTGGTCATGGTGTATGATCTTTTTGATGAGTTGTTGGATTCTATTTGCTAGTATTTTGTTGAGGATCTTCGCATCAGTGTTCATCAGGGATATTGGTCTATAGTTTTCTTTGTTAGTGGTGTCTTTGTTTGCTTTTGGTATTAGGGAGATATGTGCTTCGTAGAAACTGTTCGGAAGGGTTCCTGTCTTTTCAATTTCCTGGAAAAGCTTGAGGAGAACTGGCAACAAGTCTTCTTTAAATGTTTGGAAGAATTCGCCAGTGAATCCGTCTGGACCTGGGCTTTTGTTTTGGGGGAGACTTTTGATTACGGTTTCGATTTCCTTGATATTTATGGGCCTATTTAGGTATTTCACGTCTTCTTGGTTCAGTCTTGGGAGATTGTAGGAGTCAAGGAATTTGTCCATTTCTTTTAGGTTCTCTTGTTTCGTGGCATACAGACTTTCAAAGTAGTCTCTGATGATCCTTTGAATCTCCTTGGTTTCTGTTGTGATGTCCCCCTTTTCATTTCTGATTCGGTTTATTAGGGTTTTCTCTCTTTCTTTCTTTGTGAGTCTTGCTAACGATTTATCAATCTTATTTATTTTCTTGAAGAACCAGCTCTTTGTTTCATTGATCTTTCGGATTGTTTTTTCAGAGCCATCGTTTCCTTGCTGAGTGTTGTTCTTGTCGATCTATCCAGAGGTGATAAGGCAGTGTTGATGTCTCCAACTACTATCGTGGTGCTAGTTATGTCCTCCTTAAATTCTGTTAGGAGTTCTTTTAAGTATTTAGCTGGTCGTTCATTAGGTGCTTATACATTTAAGAGTGTGATTTCTTCCTGTTGTACATATCCCTTGATGAATGACCTTCGCTGTCCCTTCTGATCTTTTTCAGCCTGAAATATATGCTATCGGATACTAGTATGGCCACCCCCGCTTTTTTTTTTTTGAGGGAGCTGTTTGCTTGCAGGATTGTTTTCCATAATTTGATTTTGAGTCTGTGTTTGTTTTGACTATTCATATGTGTTTCTTGTAAGCAGCAGAAAGTTGGGTTTAGTTTCTGAATCCATTTTGCCACTCTGTGCCTCTTGATTGGTGCATTTAGACCGTTGACATTAAGAGATATTATTATCATGGGATTTTGTGTCATTTTTCTGTAGGGTTTGTTGTTCTTGTAGGTTTTTTCCTTATCTTATAGTAGCCCTTTGAGTCCTTCTTTTAAATTTGTTCTTGAGTCTATGAAGTTCCTGAGCTGTTGCTTCTCCGTGAAATATTGTATGGTTCCTTCAAGTTTAACTGAGAGTTTAGCCGGGTAGAGTATTCTTGGTGAGGCATTCATTTCATTAGGCTTTTTCAATATATCCCACCATTGTTTTCGGGCTTGGAGGGTTTCTTCTGATAGGTCTGCTGTGAATCTAAGGGGTACTCCTTTGTATATGATCTCCTTCTTTGATCTTGCTGCTTGCAGTATTGTGTCTCTATCCACGGCATCCATCATTCTGACTAATATATGACTTGGGGATTTTCTATTTGGGTCCCTTTTAGCTGGCACCCTTCGGACTCCTTGGATCTGGATGTCCGCATTCTCTAGCTCTGGGAATTTTTTAGCAATGATGTCTTTAATGGTGTTTTTTTCATTGAGATTGGTTCCGTGTGGTTCCGGCACTCCCATGATTCTTATGTTGTTTCTCCTGAGGCTATCCCCTAGGACTCTAATTCGCTCTAGAGCCATTTTGAGGTCTTTTGCCATTATTTTTTGTTCCCTATATGCTTTGTGCAGCTCATCTTCAAGCTCACTGATTCTGTCTACGGTTGTAGTCATTCTAATATTGAGGGCTCCTACCGAGTTTTTTATTTCATCTACTGATTCTTTTAGTTGTGTGACTTCTGTTCATAGCTTTGAAATTTCTGCTCTCATTTCTTCCTGGATTATCTTGGTGGACTGCTCCAATGCTGCATCCATATCCTCCCTTAATTTATTGGAAGTTTGTTCCATTGTTGCTTTGAGTTCGTGAACCATCCTCACAATTTCCTCTCTGAATTCTTTATCCGAGAGGAGGTTGTATTTCTGGGAAGTCACATAATCCATCATATCAACAAAAGTAAAGATAAAAACCATATGATCATATCAATAGACGCAGAGAAAGCATTTGACAAGATCCAACACCCATTCATGATAAAAACTCTCACCAAAATGGGTTTTGGAGGAACTTTTCTCAAGATAGTCAAAGCCATCTACCACAAACCTATGGCAAGCATTATCATAAATGGAGAAAAACTACGGGACTTTCCTCTAAGATCGGGGACAAGAAAAGGATGCCCACTCTCACCACTTCTCTTTAATATAGTACTGGAAGTACTAGCAATAGCCATCAGGCAAGAAAAAGATATTAAGGGGATTCAGATCAGAAAGGAAGAAATCAAGCTCTCACTATTCGCAGACGATATGATACTATACCTAGACAAGCCTAAAAGCTCTAGTAAGAAACTCTTAGAAACAATTGACCTGTACAGTAAAGTCGCAGGCTATAAAATCAATACCCAAAAATCCATGGCCTTCCTATATGCAAACAATGAGACAGAGGAAAGGGACATGAAAAAAGCAATCCCTTTCACAATCGTACCCCAGAAAATCAAATACCTTGGAATCAGCTTAACTAAAGAAGTAAAAGACCTCTACAAAGAAAACTATAAAACACTACTCCATGAAATAAAAGAGGACATGAAGAAATGGAAACATATCCCCTGCTCATGGATAGGGAGAATAAACATTGTCAAAATGGCAATACTCCCAAAAGCATTATACAGATTTAACGCGATCCCTATAAGGATACCCATGGCATTCTTCAAAGAAACAAATCAAGCAATCCTGAAATGTATATGGAACAATAAACGCCCACGGATAGCTAAAACAATTCTTGGGAAAAAGATGATGGGAGGCATCACCCTCCCCAACCTCAAACTCTACTACAAAGTGGTAACAATTAAAACAGCATGGTACTGGAATAAAGGCAGAGCTGAAGACCGATGGAACAGGGTGGAATATCCCTACACACAACCTCAAATGTACAATCATCTAATCTTTGATAAGGGAGCAAGAGATGTGAAGTGGAGCAAGGAAAGCCTCTTTAACAAATGGTGCTGGCACAACTGGACAACCACATGTAAAAGAATGGGCTTAGACCTCGACCTGACACCATGCACAAAAGTCAGATCAACATGGATTAAAGACCTCAACATCAGACCACAAACTATAAGGTACATTGAAGACAAGGTCGGCAAAACCCTCCACGATATTTAAGATAAAGGTATCTTCAAAGATGACACGGAACTAAGCAATCTAGTAGAAACAGAGATCAACAAATGGGACTACATTAAACTAAAAAGCTTCTGCACCACAAAAGATATAGTGACCAAAATACAAAGACTATCTACAGAATGGAAAAGGATATTTACACAATACCCATCAGATAAGGGATTGATATCAATGTTATATAAAGCACTGGTTGAACTCTACAAGAAGAAATCATCCAACCCCATCAAAAAATGGGGCGAAGAAATGAACAGAAACTTTTCCAAGGAAGAGATACGAATGGCCAAAAGGCACATGAAAAAGTGCTCTGCATCACTAATCATCAGAGAGATGCAGATCAAAACAACCATGAAATACCACCTCACACCAGAGACTAGCACACATCCAAAAGTACAAAAGCAACCACTGTTGGAGAGGATGTGGGGAGAAAGGGACCCTTCTACACTGCTGGTGGGAATGCCGACTAGTTCAGCCCTTTTGGAAAACAATATGGACGATCCTCAAAAAACTAGAGGTTGAGCTCCCATTTGACTCAGCAATACCAGTTCTGGGAATATATCCCAGAGGAGCAAAAAAGTATAGTCGAAATGACATCTGCACTTATATGTTCATTGCAGCTCTGTTTACAATAGCCAGAATCTGGAAAAAACCCGAGTGCCCTAGAACAGATGACTGGTTGAAGAAACTTTGGTATATCTATACAATGGAATACTATGAAGCTATTAGAAAAAATGAGGTCATGAAGTTTGCATATAATTGGATCAGCATGGAAAGTATCGTGCTAAGTGAAATGAGTCAGAAAGAGAGAGACAGACATAGAAAGATTGCACTCATCTGTGGAATATAGAATAATAGACTAGGAGTCTAACACCCAAGAATAGTAGAAATAAGTACTGGGAGGTTGACTTCATGGCTTGGAGGCTGGTCTCTCATTCTGGGCAACTCAGAGAAGGGAACACCAAGTAAAATGTGGTCGGAGGTCATGCGGGGGAGGGGTGACGCGTGCTGAATGTAGACTAGAGACTGAACACAATGGCCGCTCAACACCTTTATTGCAAACCACAACACCTAATCAGAGAGAGAGAACGAAAGGGAATACCCTGCCATAGTGGCAGTTTGGGGTGGGGGGAGACGGGACTGGGGAGGGTGGGAGGGACGCTGGGTTTACTGTTGGTGGAGAATGGACACTGGTGAAGGGATGGGTTCTCAAACTTTGTATGGGGGAAACATGAGCACAAAAATGTATAAATCTCTAACTGTACCCTCACGATGATTCACTAATTAAAAATAAAAATTTAAAAAATTAAAAATTTAAAAAATTTAAAAAATTTTAAAAAAGAAGAGAGCTAGACAGAAACTTGATAGACAGACTTCAACAGAAACTTGATAGACACAGAAATTGACATTTCCAATTATCACTGTCACAATGATCTATTGGAACTGGCGACTAAAACGAGGCAAAGGGATATGCATAATAACATTTAGTACCTGTACTGCAAAACATAATGCCCAAGAGGAAAGAGGGAGAGAAAGCAAGAGGCAGAGAGAGGAAAAGTTTCTCCATAGAGACAGACTGAGGAGTAGGATGGCAAGAGAGAAACTGGGGACATTGCTCATGGCAAAGGTACACTGGTGAAGTGATGGGTATTGGAACCCAATCATGAACAACTTTCTAACCATATATATCATGGTGATTCAATAAAAATGAATTTATAAAAAAAGAAATTAATGACAACTAGATAACCCAAAAGCATGCCACGGAAAACATCACTGGAAGCTAAGAACTTAAAAGAGGTACATAGTTGAACTAATAAGACAGATTAAAGATTCAGAGACTAATTCAAAAATGAGGATTGCAATATTCTAAAGAACAGCAATACAGAAGTTTCAAGTGATGGAAGGTCTAGGAAGTCAGATTAACTAAGAATAGAGGGAGAGAACTATTGAATTGGGAAGTGACTTCCTCAGAATTTATAATCTCTGTGACAGTAGAGGTGATGTTGGTAAGATCCTGACTCTAAATTGACATATTAAGGGCATGAGGACGATGTCCTCTACTGCAATGGACGGATGTGACAAGGCTGACAGTGAGAGTGATGAATATTGGTGTGGGCAGAGACATGGCTGGTAGTACCTCTGCAGTACAAGTGTCACTGGAGAGCCAAGGATGCCCTAATTTCTACTCCATATTCCACTCTGTAGGAAGGTGAGGCATAAAGGACTTATCTTTCTCCCCCTCAGTAGTCTTCCATTTCATGAGAGTTAGAAGAGAAGATATTTTATGGGAAGCTGGATATCAGGTGTGTGTGTGTGTGTGTGTGTGTGTGTGTATTTTGGTTTAATTGGGCACTTTTGGTGTTAGTTTTTGGACCACACCCAGCAGTCCTCAGACCATATTCCTCATTGAGCATTCAGAAATCACTCCTGATGGAACGCAAGGGAGCATTTGTGTCACTGTGGACTGAACTTGGGTTGAGTACTGTAGCACTGCACTGTAGCACTGTCATCCCATTGTTCATTGATTTGCTTGAGTGGGTACCAGTAATGTCTACATTTTGAGACTTGTTACTGTTTTTGGCATAACAAATACACCATGTGTAGCTTGCCAGGCTCTACCGTGTGGGCAGGATAATTTTGGTATCTTGCCAGGCTCTCTGAGAGGGACAGAGGAATCGAATCTGGGTGGGGTCAAAGCAAAAATTGGAGAAGAGAAGTTTGTTTAAATTTACATAGTAATACTAGTTTCTACTTAGAAATCTGGATGAACTAGAGGATAATCAGGATGGCAAATAAGTTTGTTTCTTACTAATTTCTGTGAGGTATAAATGATCTCAGTGAGCTAAACCTCTGAAAAATGGAAATAATAAAGTTACCTCATGTGGTTGAGGAGTAAAATATTTAATGTAGGTAGCCTTTAAAATTATTTATGTCATGGAGTTATTGCTTGATCTGTCACTGATGGAAGTAACATAATAATGAATTTAGGACCATGTCAGATGTTGGAAAGTTCACTTTGAATTGCTTTTCATATTGCCTCTAGTATCACCAGAGTTTAAGATGTCACTTTCCTGTGTAATGAATTTCTGCAGCATCTACTCTCCCTATTTCCACAAGTTAAGTCTAACACAAGAGAGAACATTCTGTATCTAAAGGTTTCCAAGCCATTCTATATCTATATCAGTGACATAGTCTGTACCAGTGACCAGACATTCCCATGTCTGAGGTTCACATTGGGAGTTCCCCTTCACATAATCATAAGTCCACCTTCTTTGTGGATCCAAGGTCCTTTAGAACTGAGGCCTCTCTAGAAGCTCCCATTTATAGTTCACAACTCATTAACATGTGATTTTAGTCTACCCATTTTCAAGACCTCCACTTTCCACTGTTTTTCATGTTCTTTTCTTTCTTTTTTAAAGCAACTTTTATGCTTTTCCTGTGCTGTTCCAATACCTTTCTTCCTTTTTGTAAATAGGATCAACCTAATTTCAGATGGATTCCAATTACCATCTCATCCATTGAGGCCATCCTTGAGATGCTAACATATTTCAACATTAATTCTTTTCCTAGGCATATTATATATTTCTTCTAGACAGTAGTAGTCTCATTTAGGATAAAGATCGTGCCTTTTTTAAAATATCCCACAGTATGTATACTAGTATTAAATACTAGTCATTGACCAATAGGCATACAAAATGGGTTTCAGAGTTCATTTATTTAGTTTTAGAATTTCCTCCTATGGCATAAAGATACTTATTAAAAAATTAAATCTGCTAAGCTCAAAGTGTGGCTCAAAAGTATCTCCTCTACATGGATAGATACAGAATGATCTCTCTTATGTTAGACTTAAAGATACACAACAAGGTAGTGACAAAGTGTCAAAGGCAGCACAATAGGAGAATTCATCCACATAACTGAGTTGGGGAAGGGGTTGAAAAGGAGAGAGAAGTGTTAAGGTCCTTGGAGACTCCAAGGAGGTGGGTACACTGTTGATGAGTGTGATATTGGAATTATGTGCACGATAAATAATCATTAAAATATTAAATATCACAAAACTTCAATCTGAGTTGAGACTTGTTACTGTTTTTGGCATAACAAATACACCATGTGTAGCTTGCCAGGCTCTACCGTGCGGGCAGGATAATTTTGGTATCTTGCCAGGCTCTCTGAGAGGGACAGAGGAATCGAATCTGGGTGGGGTCAAAGCAAAAATTGGAGAAGAGAAGTTTGTTTAAATTTACATAGTAATACTAGTTTTAAATATTTTTTATTTAAAAAATATTTAAAAATATTTTTAATATTTAAATAAATATTTTAAAAATATTTAAAAATATTTTTAAAAAATCTAAAAAATATTCAAAATATTTTACTATTAAAAGAAAAACAAGTACCTCCCCTAGTTTGAGAGTTTTATTTTTCAAATTACCTGGGACTCTACTATTATGAGTTCATCCTTTGAGTTTTATATACTCTTCTATCTTTTAGCATTTCTAAGAAAAGGGAGACTGTTCCCAAGAGGGGCAATGTCTTAACACAACAAGGTATGATTTTGCCTGAAAGTTCAGATGACTGACAGAGATAAAGATGAAGAGCAAAATACTGTCACCTTTTGATATAGGCGATATACCTATGAAGAAAGAAGAAAAGGAAACGGAGACAATATAAAAGGATAGGAAAGGGTTGATGGAGTTCACCCACTGTACTGAATTTTTAAGATTTGACTACTCAGTGCGGACATGACTATTCAGTCAATCAGTAAGTTTCTTTTCACATCTATGACTTGTCTTCTTTTCTAAATTCAAACTGTTTTCATATGTTATACCATTCATATATCTCAAGTAATTTGAAGCAAGGTACAAGCCACTATTCAACTGTGAAATCACCAGAACACTCAGAATAGAATACCAGCAGGGTTCTAGTTTCATTTGTAGATGAGATACTGACAATCCTACACACCAATTTCTTCTTACTGGTTTAAATTAATAGTTTCTCTCACTCCCCTTTTAATTGAATGGAAATGTGGCTAAAATATCTTCTTAATGTGTTCCATACTTCTTTAGCACAAATACTTACTAACAGGGTCCTATATCTAAGTTGATGTGTTGATGTAAATCCTACATTTAATCATATTCAGATTTTGATCATTAATCTTTATTCAAATAAAAAGCAGAAATAGAAATATTCATTACCTACAAAAAGACGGGCTGGAGTGATAGCACAGCAGTAGGGCTTTCACCTTTCACACGGCTGGCTCGTGTTTGATTCCTCTGCCCCTCTCAGAGAGCCTGGCAAGCTACCCGTGGCATATTGGATGTGCCAAAAACAGTAACAATAAGTCTCACAATGAGAGACGTTACTGGTCCCCATCGAACAAATCGATGAACAACGGGATGATATTGACAGTGACAAAAAGACATTAGATTCTAGTGGATGGAAGCATAAAATAAAAAGTCTTTATAAATAGTAAGAAAAAAAAAAGGTTTGTCTTCTGAATACAGTCACCAAGTTGGCATGTAAGGAGATGTGTGTAAATTGGACTGGAGTGATAGCACAGCAGGTAGGGTATTTGCCTTATACATGGCCTACCCGGGTTTGATTCCTTCATCCCTTTCAGAGAGCTACTGAGAGTATCCCGCCCGCACAGCAGAGTCTGGCAAGCTACCCATGGTGTATTCGATATGCCAAAAACAGTAACAACAAGTCTCACAATGGAGAGTTACTGGTGCCCGCTCGAGCAAATCGATGAACAACGGGACAACAGTGCTATAGTGCTACAGTGCTGTATGAAAATATCTTGAATTTTACCTAAAATCTCGATAATTTAAGCTAAGCTAAATTATAAACTCTATTATAGAGTAAGAACTTTCCACAAATATATATGAACTGATACTACTTTGGTGGCTGGTATATTATGGACAGATATGAAAAGTTACCCCCACCCCATTCCCACATCCTCAGACCCACAGCCATCAGGTCCTGGGGAATGTGCATGCAGATTTGTTTAGAGTTATCAGCAAAGTTCTGCCTCTTTTGTTTTTATTCACATTAGATGGGTAATGTGCCAAATGCCTAACAAGTTTTAAGGGAGGCACATGTCACACAAATATGTGAACACTCGATCATCATTTTATGAACAGGAAAGGGATCCAAAACCCTGCCTCTTTTGTGGAACCTAACTCAGGATTGCAAGTCACTTGTCTAACAGTTTGTTTACTGAAAAGCAGTCAGTGAACATTGACTGACCAGGTTAGCTAAGTCTAAGTGGCTAAGGCACCTATAAACTCCAGAATGGAATGTGGCCGAAACACCATACCCATTCCACTTGACTACAAAACAGCATATGTCTCATTTCATGCTAAAAGTAAAATTCCAGTATTATCATTGCAACAAACACATTGTTTAAATGCATTCATAGGTCATGATATGACAAAATGTCCGATTCCTCCTATGAAAGATTACTTCATTCTAAGGTACACTTTTATTCTAAGATTTGAATCTCAATTATCTTTAATTATAATTCCCACTACATAGAATAGAAAAAAAAATGTACCTCCAGAGAAACATGGAAAGAAAGCATCAATCAAAGGAAAATACAAACAAGCTGGCAGTGGGGCTGCTTAAGATAGCTGCTTAAGACAGAAAAGGAGAAAAATAATCTAATTAGGTCTGCCTCCATGGGGAGGTAAGTGGCTCCTAAGAATATTGAGTCCTAACCAGTGTTTATGGGAAATTAACCGTGGGCCATTCACAGTTGTAGGCATTTGAGATACAATGACTAAGGCATGTACCTTGCCTTCAAGCAATCCAAGTGAAAAATATACTTTTCCAAAAGAGCATTAAGGAAGGTAGAAAGAAAGCTAACTCTGAGGCAGAACAATCAATTGTCTGTGTGGGAAAGGAAGTGATATTTTAAGATGAATTTTTGAAAGACAATTAGTGTTGTACCTAAAGAACAGAGAAAGAACATTTTTCAAAAAAAGCAGGACCATTATAATGAGTTTAAGGGCCGGAAAAAGTCATACAAAGCATTTTTTTAAATAATGTGGCTATGTTTGATGACATCTTTTAGACATTTAGAATGTAATAAAACTAGGGGAAAAGTTATAAAATTAACTTAACATTATATATTTAATATAATATTAATACAATTAAGCATTTTATTAAATATGAATATACTTATATAAATTAAATGTATCATAAAAATTTTTCTCTAGAGATACTTCTAGTGAAGAAGTTTGGAAAACTCATTTGGTATTCTCAATATATTTATGCACTGCCCCTTCTTAATAAACAGTTTAAATAAATTACTTTCTCTTTTTAGAAAATGATAGTTAATAGGAATAAAACCAACAGCAGCAAATTCAGCCAGATGGATTTGTCACCTTGTATGTAATTTGATGGCAATAGTCACTCATCAAATGAATAAAACAAAACTATTCAAAACTAGTCTTGAGAGATAATAAACGGGGAATTCATTCAAATGGAGGAGGCAAAAATAGGATACTCAGTTGCAAGATAGTTTTGGTATAAAGTATTCAGTAAATTTGTCCTTAAATGTAGCTTTAAAATTAGTGTTTAAAGTTTAATGTTTAAAGTTGTTTTCATACTAAGCCCATTTAACATTTGAAAATTAGTACTATTTCTGCCATCCTTTCCTGGAGTTAAGATAAATCAAATAGCTCACAAAGTCTAAGTCAGGTATGGCAAATATTTGGCTCATCCACACCTAGGATATTCTGCTTTTATGGCAAGACACTTTCACTTTGAACTCACCATTGGACTTAAAATACTTTTCATTTTAGACCTTCAGGTTGCAGCCCTTTCTCTGTTCTGAAACTAACACAGAATATAGATCATATTGGCCATCCTGGTTTTGTCAAAATTCCTGACATAATGAACTCGTAAGGAGTTTTGAAATTATTTCAAGAGTATTATGCATCAATGTATGTATCAGGACCTGCCTTTAACAAAAATAGCAAGCTTTCTATGTGTGTGTATATTATTACCTAATAACTGTACTTGCCAATATATAGTTAATGAATCATTTGTAGAATATTAGAATTTACAGATGCCTTTTTGTAAATTATAAACTAGAAACCTATACACTATAATTAATGTGGACAAATCAAACACCCTCTCCCCCCCAAAAAAAAACCTCTTGCTGGATGTTTTGGGAACACTGATTCTTGGTTATACTCAGCATGGACCATTACTATTATCACATGAGAAAGGTACCTAAAATGGCATCACCCTCAAGTGATATCAGTCTCAATGCAGATACCAGTATCTTTTGTAGAAATTAACATTGAGGCACAAAAGTATTACCCAAAACAATTTTATTTTTGTCATTAAATATTACTCTATTTTTATTAAACTTGAGATTGAGCATGTCATGTGAGTTTCAATCCAACAAATAAAAAACGTATCAATGAAATTAAAATGCCCCTTTGATATTTAAAAGTGAGGTTATAGTATATACTTCTGTATATATCCTATAAACTTTGTATGTGCAAATATGTCTGAAATATAATTTTATTTTCTTAGACTGGAGCAACAGCTCATAGGGCATTTGCCTTGCATGCAGCCAACCCAGGTTTCATTCCTCTGTCCCTCTTAGAGAGCCGGGCAAGCTACCGAGAGTATCCCACCTGCACAGCAGAGCCTGGCAAGCTCCCCATGGCATATTTGATATGCCAAAAATAGTAACAACAAGTCAACAAGTCTCACAGTAGAGACATTACTGGCGCCCACTCAAGCAAATTGATAAATAGAATGACAGTGCTACAGTGCAGTTTTCAATGTTTCGCTTTGAGAATTATGGAAGCAACAAGTCATGGCATGTTTTGAAAAGCAGACAAGTTATACAAGTATAAGGGGTTCTCTTCACTTTTGATTTTATAGGTAGCTTGCAAATTGTCCTACAGTAAATCTTTTTTATTTTTTTATTTTGAAATAAACTGTATTGGTGCAATGAATTTTTTATGATCTCTACTTTTCAGAGAAAAAAAATATGTCCCAGTAAGAACTGGCATTATTAGGTTCCCAGAAACATTCAGAATGTATCTGTGAACATACACACTGTCCATGCAAAGGTCATGATTTCAAATTTTATAAGTATTTGCATTAATGATTTTCCAGTGTAAATTTTCATCTCTATAGTTTCTAAGGGAGACGTTCTGTAATATGCAGAAAAAAATTGGCAAGAAGGGAATTCTCTCTGGAAACAAACTTTCATCATACCTTTTAGATATCACTTACATAAGCAGGAAAATATCACCAGTTCTATGTTCAATAAAATATACAAATAAAGCTAATCTTATTCTATATTTTAAAACATATTTTGCAGAGGATTTTTATTTAAAATATCCACTGATTTTTCTTGCATATAAGAGGCTTCCTATATGCCTTCGATTCATAAACAAAAGATACAGTAGTTTAGAAAAATTTAAACCTGAGTTCTATATTCAGTTACCAGGTATCAGAGTGGTTTGTTACCAGAAGAGTTCATTTTATTCACTGACAGTTTACTGCAGTGGCTGGAAACAGCGGGCTGTTAATAGTGCAAAATTTGAAATAGTAATAAAAAGCAGATTTAATTAAGCTCCAAAGATCAGAAGATCTATAACAGATATGGACAACTATCTCTGTTTTAAAATGGAGAAGAATAAAGGAGGGTTAATAACTTGCCTACAGTAATTTAGTCAGTATATACTGCAATACACCCAGCACAGTTTTAAGATTTTTATATCCTGCTCTAACGCTCATTAATGATATGACACTGTTTCTTGTTGTCCTGGCAAGGACAATTGAGCATAAACTTTAAAAAAGTAACATAACCTTAATATTAAGGGAACATAATGAAGGTATCAAAAATGGGGGGGGGGGAAGCACTAACACATAGCAAGGAGAATTAAGTTCTGGCAAAAGTAGAAAGAAATGATCTCAAATAAATAGCTAGAAAATGATACTTTATTATTGACTTCTAAAGAAAATCAAGTGTAGGGCACTTATCCTGGGAAACATTTCCAACATGAATCTTATGTGAAAAATGCAATGTAAAAAAAAAATTAAAAGCCATTCAAGGTTAAGAAGAGAGCCTTTTTATTTGCTCATCTTGTCTGCAACCATGCTCAATTCACCATTGCAGTAAGAAGCTTTGCTCTGAGACTTGCAGAACTCATTTTAAAAATCAGTGACAGGAAAAAAGAAAAGAAAAGAAAAGATCACCAATCATATGCAAATTACGCAGGCTCTGGCAATTGAATAGAAATGGGAATTCCCTCCTTTAAGTGCTGTGTCATTCAGGGTCAAGAAAGGCAAACAGAATCCACAAAAGTTATTTTATCAGAGAATGTAAAAGAAGGGATTAGTTAAACAAAATTTGGAGGGCTGAATAGTTTCATGGGTACTCACAGCAGGAAGCCTTTGGGACCCAAGGAGCTGGGGTTCAAATCTCTGAAAAAGCAGTTGATGGGTGGCAGAACATCCCACCAAAAATATATATGCCACTTTGCCCTATGCTTGACTGTGAGTTAAATTCAAAATAGCAGTCATAAAAATGGCATTCTAACCTTCCTTTTACTTCCTGAAGATAGGAAATAGAAGAAATGTTTTTTTTGAGACAGTTAAACCATAGACATCTGCAGAAAAGTTGCTGAGACCATTTTGTCATTAACATTGCCATGTATTTATTACTTTTCCACAGTTGTCTCTTCAAAAGCCTTTTGTTTGTTTGTTTGTTTGTTTGTTTGTTTGGTGCTCATACCCAACAGTGCTCATGGCTTGCTCTCGGCTCTGCACTCAGGTGGTGCATTCCAGGTGGGGTTCAGAGGACCATATGGGATGCTGAGGATCAAACCAGGGTCAGCCAGGTGCAAGGCAATTACCTTACCTTCTGTACGACTGATCACTCTGGCCCCCTAAGAAGTATAATTCTGAAGTGTTTAAATTTTACCGCCTCTCTGGGTCTTTATTTACATTTGGAGTTTCTTGAAAATTTCCTTCAAACTTCCAGACCTTAAATACCAATTGATCAGTTCCTGTTTCCCTGCTTACTGTGTTCTCTAAGTATCTTCGTTCTAGTGACCACGAGAGTTCCTGTGTTAAATAAAACGTCTCATGCTTTGTTTTTGTCAACCTGTTTTATATTACTTTCATTCTGTCAGTTTAATTACTGAAGCCAGCTGAAAACCCCAGAGAGTAGAAGTAAATTTTTGTCTTCCCCACAAGATGCAATATGATAATGATTCTGGTATTTTTAAGCAGGTATGTTGCAGGGTATGGTGCAGGGTTACAGGAGGATCGAGTGTAGACTGGAAATGGGATTCGACTGTGAATGATAATGTGAAGGGGCCCACTGGGTAGACCCAACAGGAATAGGAAGGAAACAAAAAGCAATAGAAAAGCTGAAGCTATCTGCAACCTCATTGCCCTTCATCTGTCATTATGTATGCCTGCCAAGGAGAACTCTTAACTAAACCGAAGAAGCATTCACCCAGTCAGTTCAACAGAAAAGCAAATTTTAAAGTCTGTCTGGAAGGTATAGTTCTTGCTCTGCAATATCAACTTAGGATATTTTGTAAACTGTGTTTTTATTTGGGACAAAACTATTTTCCTAAAAGGCATTTACCACATAGTACTCATTATTTTTGAAGTATGAATTCCATTTACGAAGCTGCCCACTTCTTATGATCATTTCTGTGTATCACAATTTAAAAAGTACTAACTCCTGGCTAGGAATAAATATCAGATACTATCATGACACCGTCTTTTACCAGGCATGACAATATCAGAGGTGTGAAAAAGTGAAGAAATATTCATCTTATATTTAATAAGGTACAGTATATTTTCATAAACGGGGTCATAATCCTTAATGGAAGGACCCATGCCCTTTTTTAAATTATTCATATTAATAACATGGTATGCATATTGCCTACTAGTTTGTTGAACTAAAGTCATCATCATTATCACCATCATCATCCCATTGATCCTTGAATTTCTCAAGTGGTCTCAGTAACATCTCCATTCGTCCTAATCCTGAGATTTTAGAAGCCTCTCTTTACTCATACTTTCCAGTGGTGCCGTATTGGAGGCTCTTTCAGGTTCACTGGAATAAGTCCCATCATTATTACTAGTTTTGGCATAGGAATATGCCACGGGGAATTTGAGAAGCTCTCCTATGCGGGCAGGAAACTCTCGGTAGCTTGCCATGTTCTCCCAGAGGGAGAACTAGGCTATAAGAGCTTCTAGGAGCTTGGTTTTATAGTCAATGGAGGTTGGCCATTGGTGGGATTAAATGGCACTGGGGGCAGTCCCTGGGTGTGATTGCCTAGCTACTGGAAAATGGGGGATTTGGGCGGAAGAAGCCCAGTCCCGATCTGAGCAGGCTTGGAGGTCTCAGCCCTGGGTCCCACACACCTGGGTTCCTTTGCCGATTCCTTCATGCATGGGGCTTGTCCGAATGTGTGGAGAGGTGCCTTGAGCATGGCTGTGGCTGGGCTCCAGAGGTCTTTGACTGCTCAGGGCAGGGAGAAAAACTGAAGCTCACCCCCTTCAAGGGGCCCCGATGAAGACAGCCAGGCACAGGGGCAAGAGACTCTCTGCCATTGAACTAAAGTAAGTTTAGTAAAGTGACTTTTGGGTGCAGGAGAGATAAAGTACAAGGAATTACTTAAACTGATGTAATAAATGCTACCTTTAATAATATAGAGACTTTCAACATCTCTTTATGATTTTGAAGTAAACATTGCCAACATAATTTTAAAATTGAGGAAGCTAGCACAGAGATGTAAATGCAATATTCTAAGAACACATGACCAGTAAATTCTAGTCAGTAGTCCTGGGAAGTAGAAAAGCTGCGCTGTGGCCATCTGGGCCATAAAATTGAATATTGAATATTGCAGGGTAGCCAAACAAGAAACTCAAAAAATAAAGCATTTACAGAACAGCTAATGGTCTGTGTATTGATCTATAAATCTGTCTCTCAATCTACATATATATTCAGGTAAATAGATATCTGTTTGAACAAAAGCATCTTGAACCTGAAAATTATATTTTATTTTATCTTTAAAAACTGCTTTTTGCTATTTAGGTAACAAAGTTTTAATTATGTTAATGTTTATAGACTTTTTGTAAACAAAGTTACTTGCATTCCTACCACCAAAGTGGGCCCTCCCCACTGTTATTATTATGTCAACTCCTATCTGCCTCTTCCTTCTTCTCCAGCATACCCCTGCTACCACCCCTCCATCACATAAAGTAACCTCAGTTCTACTGTCAAAGCCCAAGGTTTCACTTTATGAGATACTATTCATTCCCATGTTTTATTTCCTTACATATCACCCATACAGTGTCCTGGATTCTGTCCCATCTCTAATTTTCTTAATAAAGTTGCTTCAGAAGGCAATATTTTATCTTTTATTATAGCAGAGTAATATTCCACAACACAGTGTCTCTATGCACTCATTTTTCATCAGGCAGTTGGGTTGTTTCTGTATTTTGGCTATTATAAATAACATAATGAAAATATCTGTGAGTATTTAAATTTTGTTTGAACATTTCTTTTTTTTCTTTCTTTTTTTTTTTTTTTTTGCTTTTTGGGTCACACCCGGCGATGCACAGGGGTTACTCCTGGCTCTGCACTCAGGAATTACTCCTGGCGGTGCTCAGGGGACCATATGGGATGCTGGGATTTGAACCCAGGTGGGCTGCGTGCAAGGCAAACTCCCTACCTGCTGTGCTATCACTCCAGCCCCCTTGTTCGAACATTTCTAAAGGGAAGTCAAAGAGCAGAAAGAAGATGCTACTATAGTTAAGATTGATAGATTGGTATTATTGTTTTTCTTCTTTTCTGCATAGAAATAATAAGTAAAAGATGAGCAGTGTTTTCTGTGTATGGACTTCCATGATATCTCTACAGTCAATGTATACAGTATCTTTAAGAAAGAAAATGTATGCATAGGAATGAAATTTCCTAAAAATATTCTTTACAGAATATATATTGTTTTTTTTTGTATCAGGACTGCAAGTTAAATAACTCCAAAGTCAATGAAAGAGAAAAATAACAAATAATCTTCAATTGTTACACCCTATGCAATCAATGATTATAGATTTTTATGTATTTTCCAGCCTCCTCTATAATTTTGTGTTTTGGTGCTCTGAAAATGAAAATATATTATCCTTAATAATATAAGAATGACAAATTATTTCATTTCCTTCATAAAATCCCATTATTTATGCAATTATTTTGCTGCTTATGGAAATTATAAATGTTTCTAAATTTCTACCACTAAGAAGACATATGTAAATATATACTATTAAATATTTATATTTTAGAGATCAAGTGGTCACTAGGTTTCTTGAACTCTGAAGGCACAAACTTCATACTCCATTTTTCATCGCCCTTGCCCAATTTCTTTCACAGTTTTTAGAAATTGGCAGGCAGATGTAATCAGTCAGTTGAGAGAACCAAGAAAGGACTTAAGATAATTATTAGACAGTGATCATAATTGAGAGTATTTAACTTCATTGGAAATATCAAGAAAAATGTTATAGAACAATGGCAAATAGATAGTGAATATGCACCACAAAGCTACCAGCCACCTTCTGCTCAATTTTTCACTTTACATAAGTTCATACTTCTTTAAATGAACATCCGAAATACCTCAACACTCTAATGGAGTGAGTGTTTGTGCTTTGGTTCGTGGGGTGGAGGGGGGCTGTGCTGATATGATGAGAAAGTCTTGAGAATATAGTAGTGATAATGTATATATGGTCACTGTCATCCCATTGCTCATCGATTTGCTTGAGCGGGCACCAGTAACGTCTCCCTTTTGAGACTTGTTACTGTTTTTGGCATATCGAATATACCACGGGTAGCTTGCCAGGCTCTGCCACGCAGGTGAGATACTCTCAGTAGCTTGCTGTGCTCTCCAAGAGGGGCAGAGAAATCGAACTTGGGTTGGCTGCGTGCAAGGCAAACACCCTATTGCTGTGCTATTGCTAATTAAAATAAATTTTATATAAGAGATTTTATTTTATCTATAAACTTCATCATTAAAAATATGTCAATTTCCCTAGCTCTCAGTATTAATGATGTTTCTGAGCTACTGACCTCTGGGAAGTATTTCGTTTTTATTTCATCAGATCTATAAATTGCCTTTCCATCCTCTATCATCTGATAGTTCCAGAATCTCATGGTATGTTAATATTTGCCATTCAATTGAACTTTCACTTGGCGTTCATGATAAAAGCAAGCAGGGACAAAGAAACAGCACAATGGGAAAAGCATTTTCCTAGCATATAATGGGCTCTCAGAGTTTGATCCCCAGCACCACACATGGTCTCTGAAGACCCACCAGCAGTGACCCCTGAGCACAGAGCCAGGAGTAAGTCCTGATCACAGTTGTGTTTGGCCAAAAACAACAAAGACAATGGCAAGCCAACCTGTGTCAGCTGCAGAAGGACTCGGGATTCACTGATGCTCACAAATTTCACATTAGTGAGAGACTAAAGTTCCAGGAAGAGATAAAGGGATAATCTTCTCAGAGGGACTGAAGGTACGGTACTCTCCTTCATACTGGCCCAGATATATCAAGTCCAGTAGAGCCCCTTATATATAAAACAAGGCTTTTATATATATATGTACATATACATATACACACACAAACATATGTATACATATATATGTGTAGATATATATAGGAGGATCTCAGGAAATCTGGATATCTGAATAAATTAGAAGAATATTCAAAATGTCATTCTCCCATAGCACTTAGCTGACATTTATTGGATAAATGGCACAATGTTTATATGCATATATATTATATAACATATATGTATATATTATATATTATATATGAATCACTGTGAGATACAAGGTTATCAAGCTGTTCATAATCAGGTTTCAGACATATAGTGTTCTAACACCCATCCCTTCACCACTATACATTTCCCAGCACCAATGCTACCAGTTTCACTCCCACACCCACACTCCCATCCTGTCATCCTGTCTCTATGGCAGGTACTTCCCATCTTCTCTCTCTCTCTCTCTCTCTCTCTCTCTCTCTCTCTCTCTCTCTCTCTCTCTCTCTCTCTCCTACCTGTCTTTGTCTCCACTGTCTCTCTGTCTCTCTGTCTTTTTCTCTCTCTCCTTCTCAGCATTAGGGTTTGCAATACAGATTCTGAGACGTTATCATGTTTGTTCCTTTACCTACTTTCAGCACCTCGTTCTTATCCAGAGTGATATTTCCAACTGTTTTTGTCATAGCGATTCCTTATCTATTCCCAGCTGACTTCTACCCCAGCACTTGAAGCAGGCTTCCTCTTGTGAAACAATCCTCCTGGTCCTTGTTTCTACTGTTCTTGGGTCTTACTCTCATACTATGTTTGTTTGTTTTTTATATACCACAAATGAGCACAATCATTCTATGTCTGTCCCTCTCCTTATAGATTATTTCACTAAGTATGATGATCTTCATGTCCATACATTAATAAGTCAATTTTATTACTTTATTTTTCCTAATAACTGCAGAGCATTACTTTGTATAGGTGTACCATACTTTCTTTAACTAGTTGTCTCTTCTTGGGCACTTCCAGATTGTTGTTTCCAAATATGGTTACTACAAAAGATGCTATAATATACATATAAGGGCAGATCACATTTCTGCTGTGTATTTTTGGGTCCCTGGGGTATAATATACAGAAGTGGTATTGCTGGGTTATATGGAAGCTCAATTTCTAGCCTTTTGAGGAATATCTATATTGTTTTCCAAAACGGTTGAGCTACTCAGCATTCCCACAAACAATGAAGGAGAGCCTCTTTCTCCCCGTATTCATGTTAGCATACCATATCAATAAAAGAAAACATATAAATCATCTAATTATATTAGGATGGGGACTGGGCCTCTTCCACCCAGATCTTCCATTTTCCAATAGCTAGGCGGTCACACCCAGAAACTGCCCTGGCACCATGTAATCCCATCAACAGCCAACATCCAGAGACTATAAAACCAAACTCCAGGAAGTGACATCTTATAGTCTAGTTCTCCCTCTCAGAGAACCTGGAAAGCTACCAAGAGTTTCCTGCCTGCATGGGGGAGCCTGGCAGACTCCCTGTGGCATATTCATGTGAGAAATCAGTAACAGTGATTTGTTACAATCAGTAACAGTAACAATGATTCCCCTCACCTTGAAACAGTCTCCAAATCAGCACCATTGGGAAGGACAAGTAAAGGACAAGTAAAGAGAGCCTTCTAAAATCTCAGAGCTAGGGGCTGAAGCGATAGCACAGCGGGTAGGGCATTTGCCTTGCACGCAGCCGATCTGGGTTCGATTCCCAGCATCCCATACGGTCTCCTGAGCACCACCAGGAGTAATTCCCAGGTGCAGAGCCAGGAGTAACCCCTGTGCACTGCCGGGGTGACCCAAAAAGAAAAAAACATAATTAAAAAAAATAAAATAAAATCTCAGGACTAGGATAAATGAGACTGCTTGAGAAAATTGACGGTCAATGAGATGACAATGATGATGAATCATATCAATAGATGCGGAGAAAGCATTTGATAAGATTTTACACCCATCAGTGATAAAAAAAAATAAAAAATCTCTTACCAAATCTGGAGTTGAAGGAACTTTCCTCAATACAGTCAAAGCCATCTACCACAAGTCCACATCAAGCAATATTCTCAATGGGGTAAAACTAAAGACTTTCCCCTAAAATCAGGCAACAAGACAAGGTGGTTCACCTTTACCGTATTCTATTCAATATACTCTTCGAAGTACTTGCCATAGCAGTTAGGCAAGAAAAATATATCTAGGGAATCCAGATAGAAAAGGAAATCAAACTTTCACTATTTGCAGATGACAGGATTATCATCTTAGCACAGTGGGTAGGGCATTTGCCTTGCATGCAACCAACCCAGGTTGATTCCTCCATCCCTCTCAGAGAGCCCGGCAAGCTACTGAGAGTATCCTACCCACATGGCAAAGCCTGACAAGCTACCCGAGGCATATTCGATATGCCAAAACAGTAACAGCAAGTCTCACATTGGAGATGTTACTGGCGCCCACTCGAGCAAATTGATGAACAACAGGACGACAGTGCTACAGCACTGCAGAGATGCCCTTATAAAATTCCAAAGAATCTAAAAAAAAAAAACAACTCCTAGAAACAATAGATTTATATTGTAAAGTGGTAAGTTACAAAATCAATACCCAAAATTCCATGGCTTTCCTATACACAAATAATGAAAGAGTGATATTCGGAGCTTAACATGAGTTCCCCTAACCATGCCTCCGGACTCTGCACCAGGCTGCGCCAGTGGTGCCCTAGAGGAGGGTGGATGAGAGCCCTCCTCGCCCCAAGGAACCAAGCTCCGGCAGCCAAAAACCTCCACAACCCAACCGCCACCACGCTCGGGCTGAGCCTCAAGTATGAGTGAAGCTCATACACTCCTGAAATTTGTATGTAACAATAAACCCCACAAATAACTAAAGTAGTCCTTGGGAGAGAGAAGATCAGAGACATCACCTCACCCAAATTCAAATTGTATTACAAAGCAGTAGTAATTAAAACAGCATGGTATTGAGAAAAAATAATTCAAAAATCAATGGGACAGAGTTGAATATCCTAACATAGATTCTCAAATATATGATCACCTAGTGTTTAATAAAAGACAAAGAAACATGAAATGGAGAAAGGAAAACCTCTTCAACAAGTGCTTCTGGGAAAGCTGGGCAGCTTCATACAAAAACAAAAATAAAATAAAAATGAACTTAGACCTCTTTCTAACAGGAGGCAAAAAAGTCAGATACTGGGATTCTTGGTGGTGGAATATGAGCACTGGTGAAGGGATGGGTATTCGAGCATTGTATAACTGAGATTTAAACCTGAAAACTTTGTAACTTTCCACATGGTAACTCAATAAAAAATTTAATAAAAAAATAAAATAAGAAAATAAGAAAAATGGATTAAAGATACATGGTGATTCAATAAAATAAATTTTAAAAATGGATTAAAGATAAAACATTCTTCACTAACTTTCTTCTAAGGAAACATTTTTTGAGCATCCTTTTAGTAAATTATTTATAGCGAGCATCATCATCATCATCATCATCATCTCGTTGATGGTCAAATTTCTCGAGCGTTCTCAATAATGTCTCCATTCGTCCTAGCCCTGAGATTTTAGAAGCCTCTCTTTACTTGTCCTTCCCAGTGATGCCGCATTGGAGGCTCTTTCAGGGTCAGAGGAATGAGACCCAGCATTGTTACTCATTTTGGCATATGAATACACCATTGGGAGTTTGCTAGGCTCTCCCATGTGGGCAGGAAACTCTCAGTAGCTAGCCAGGTTCTCCCTGAGGGAGAACTAAACTATAAGAAGTTCACAGTCATGCGATTCTGGGAGCTTGGTTCTCAGTCTCTGGGTGTGGGCTGTTGGTGGGATTACAAGGAGCTGGGGGCAGTCCCTGGGTGTGACTGCCTAGCTACTGGAAAATGGGAAATCTGGGCGGGCGAGGCCCAGTCTCAATCCGAGAAGGATTGGAGGTCTCAGCCCTGGGTCCCACACACCTGGGTTCCTCTGCAGGTACCTTCATGTGTGAGGCTCATCCAAATGTGTGGAGAGGGCCTTGAGCATGGCTGTGGCTAGGCTCCGGAGGTCTTCAGCCATGGGAGCGCTGCTCAGGCAGGGAGGGAAGTGGAGCCCACCCTCTCCAAAGGGCCCCAGGGAAGACAGTCAGGCTCTCAGGCAAGAGACTCTCTGCAAGCAATATATATAGCAATGTGTATATATATATATATACATATATATATGTATATATATATATCAATATAAAACAAATTAATCAGGTCCTGCTATGGGGGCTGGCTTAAGGCATGGTTGAGAAAATTGGAAATAATGGTGGTGGGAAGGTGCAATAGTAGTGGAATTAATGCTGGAATACTGAATGTCTGTAACTAAACTGATGACTTATAAGTTATAAATTCTGAAATTTAAAAAAATGGATTAAAGACCTCAAAATCAGACCCAAATCTACAAGGTACATGGAGAAAAATGTGGGCATAAACTACTATGAAATTGAAGCTAAAGGCATCTTCAAAGGTGAAACACCATTAATCAAGCAAGTGGAAGCAAAAATGAACAAATAGACCTACATTAAACTGAGAAGTTTTTGCACCTCAAAAGAAACTGTGACCTAGATAACAGAGATAGCCACACATTAGTAAAAATTATTTACCCAATACCCATCTGATCAGGGATTAATATCCAAGATATGTTAAGGCACCGTAGAACTTTATAAGAATAAAACATCCAACCCCATCAAATAATGGGGAGAATAAATGAATAAAAACTTCCTTAAAGAAGAAATACAAATGGCCAAGAGACACATGAAAAAATGCTCTGCATCACTAATCATCAGGGAGATGCAAATCAAAACAACAATGAGATGCCATCTCACACCACAGAGACTGGTACACAGCAAAAAAAAACAAGAATCTTATATATTTAAGCCTCGTGCTAACCTCTGGATTAATTCTATATAAACTTAAAAGACTATTGGTTTAAATAGTTATGTTTACTCAGGGCACATTTCAGTTTTAAATTTGCGTTTTTTTTATCATTAATGATGATTTGTGGCTTGTTTTATAGCAACATCATAAAATCAAATTTGCCTTCCCTTTGTAAATCCAAGTATCGTCATACATTTATATAAACTGAAGTTATGGTATGAATGTGCTGGGATTGTTTTTTTTTAATGAAAAAAGACAGAACATTTCCAATTTGTAAATTGATTCCTCCATCAGTAGATTATTATATGCAAGGGAAATATTTCTGAAATATATCTTCAGAAAATCCATTTTCTGAAGATCTTGTGGATTCTATATAAATCAAAATATCCTTGGAAATTCTTAGGACATTTTGAAATAAAAAAAGGGCCTTAAGATTTAGCATTTATAATTCAAATCTTCTACTTCTTGTGAAAATAATTAAGGCTAAGAGTTTATATTTTTAAAATTATTATACAAATGTTTTTTATAAATCAATTTGTGGCATTAAACACTTAAATATGTTCCACTTTTAATATATAAAGCATTTTGATTAACACATTTGACTACTTCCATTTTAGAAAGGAAAGTCATAGTTCATAGATATAGAATGACTAAACCATGAGATAGATTCCGAATCCCTTTCAAAACAACTACAAAAGTCTGAATCATTGCAGGATATGGAAAGCTTCCTAGGAACCTAAAATTTTTTAGACTTGCAACTAAAGTATATCCTACAATGGCCAAATAATTCAGAGTACTAAACACTGCATTGGAAAAAAGACCAAAGTAGAAATTTCTATAACCAAAGACCAGAAGCCCCATAAGAATTTTCATCAAGTTTAAGAAAATTAAATTTTATTTTGACATGTACTCATCAGGAACAGCATCATTATAAAGCTCAGATAACTTTATTTCAAACAAGTGAATTAGAGTTTGTATTCTTCAAGCAGGAAAACCTACTGGACTTATAGCTTCACCTGGAATAATTCAGTTCATCAGTCTCCATGTAACCCAAATAAAATAAAATGTTAGTATTATAAGATGTTGGCTTATTTTACAAGTAGCCATCAGAAAAAAAATAGGAAATGATGGTTAATTTAGTAAAGCAAAAAGGACAATACAATTTTCATGTACTAGGTATATCTATCATAACATAATTTTCACTTCTAAAAATTAAAAAAATATTTTATATTCAGAATAATAGGAATCTTTGTCAAATTATAAATACCCCCATAATATTAAAAGTAACATCATTGGGCAAAAAATAGCTTAAAGAGTTAGAGTGAGGCTTGTGGGAGGCCCAGGGTGAGTACCCAAACTGAAAGCTTCAAATAAAACTGAAAAATCTAGAAAGGGGCAAGCAAAGCTCATTCTACCATCTGAGCAGAACCCAATCCTCCCTGAACAAGAGAGCTCCCCTGGAGACTAAACAAATCCTGAATCCCATGTCTCCTCTAGAACAGAATCCCAGGAGTAACATAGGTTGGCATTTTTAGAAGCCCCCTCCCACCCTTCCATTATTTTAATAGGATGTCAAATTTAAAAAGAACTGCTCTGGGTTGAAAATCACTGCTCTTGAGAAATCACTGCTCTGCTAGGGAGATAACTCAACACTTGCTTTGAACATATGCCTTGCAAGCACAAGAACCTGAGTTTGATCCGTGGAATCACATGACTGCAACCCACCCCAACACCATAAGGTTTAGACATTCTCACACCCTAGTGGCAGACCATGAGACCCACATCCAAGAGAAGAGTATCCCTAGGCATGCCCCATGAGATCCTGAGTACAGCTGGGAAGACCTCCATCATTATAAAATATTTTGAAAGAAGGTCACTGCTTTAAGGAAAACTCAGTAAAGACTAATATCTGGCTTTCCTCTGGAGCTGCTTATTGATCCTGTTAAAGCTAGTTGAACAATAATCAGTAGCCTTAACTACAGTCAGTCTACCAAATGCTAAGAGAGATACCTCAAGGGCCTGGTAGAGCATGATTCATAACAACGGGCAACTGACTGCAACTGGATGCAATAAGGGCAGATGCACTGGTTTCACTAAACAGCAAACTGCAGTGGGATAGGGTACTAGGAAGAGATATGGTCCTTTGGAAGAGAAAGACTCACCCTGAGACCAACATGAGCTTTAAGGCAAAGCACAGAAGTACTTAAGGGTCTTTGTAAGGGTTGGAGCAGGAGTGATAATGGGAGAGTGGATGAGATAGTTTGAAGGATTCCTCTTCTGTTTCAGATACCCAAACATCCTGCTATTCTGGCATTTGCCCCCAGGCATTCAGTTGTCTCAGCAATTACTGTCAGATACCACCATTTTCGTTTTGCACCCAAAAATGAGTTAAAAGAATGTTTTTGAAGAGACACCCCTGCTGCCAGGAATCTGATGAGGTCAACAAAACTCTCCCTCAGGCAGGTCAAGGTCTCTATTAAGCTCCTAAAAGAGAGACTTCACAAAACAAAATGCTCATTATTATTTTACAGAATTACGAAAGGAGTCAGTCTGACCATGGAAAATGTTCACCAATTCTTTACTTAAAAATGAAATCAGAAGGGAGACAACCTCTAAAAGGTTGTTCCCCACCAGTAGGGGGAAACTGAGTGCAGAAGTTACACTAGAATGAAAAATGAAAGTGAATTGAGAACTTAGAGCCTGAATAATTACTTGCTCTTCAAAATAAGTATCAACATTCTTAGCAATACTTTCATAGATGGCTTGCTTTAAAAAAAATCGGGTGACTTGATGTTTATTTACACAAACATCTAATTCTTAAGGAGAATTCTTTAATTATAAAACACTACATATTGTTAAAAAGGATGGTTTTGTATACTTTATAGTAAGTGCTGTCACCCAAGGGTATGTAAATAAATTACACTTTTGAAGGGCCTTCTAGGCTTTCTATATTACTTGTTGAATGTTTTCAGTCAGTCAGATGCTAGCTATTTTTTGTCCCTGCTTCTTGATTACTATAACGAGTAAAATAATGATAATTTGTTATTCAGTCTCTAAAATCACTGGACCAGCTGCCACCAACTGAAATCTTCATTAAATCAGATAAAAGAGTAGGACCAGTATGGTCACTCATTATCAACATCCCTAGTTAGAACAAAGTGTGGAGTAAGTGAACAACTGTACTTTGTAAAATGGGCTCACTGGTAATTGGCCTTCGCCTGCCTCTTCTCCCCTCCCTCTTCCCCCCTCCTCTCACTTCCCCTCCCTTACCTATCCTTCCCTTCCTTGCTCCTCCCCTCTCTCCACAGGAAATCCAAGACACCTGGAACCATATGGTGTCTAGACCCCTACATACCACCAGAAGACCCAGGTCATTTTTGACTCTCGTTTAATAGTCAGCCTGATGAACCAAGTGTCACTGAATGGGGCCCTGGGATTCCTGAGCACTGATTGTGAAGCATGTACCCAAAATGGCATAGTGTAAAAACACAAATCAATGTTAGAATATTCAGCAGAATCAAATACGATACTCTAGTATCTATATTTCAGCACTACTTTAACAGAAACATGGGAATTTAGTATTCTTGGATATTCTACCCCTCAACTAATGAGGGAAGACATAATATTTGCAGGAAAGAATTTATACTTCTTAGATCAAATGTTTTATTGGGAAATATTGAGAACATCGATGAATGTATGTTCCAACCAAAATTGTAGATGCTCTTTTTTTGGAAAAGAAAAATGTTTCTCTCATGTCAAGTGTACCTCTGAATAATCAAATTGATAATTAGTCTCTGCCTTTAAGTTGGTTACATATCTTTGAAGAATCATTCTAGCCTCATTTATTCAAGGGAGATAACTATACTGATACATCACTATCAATCTGAGAAATAGAGTAGAACATAATATATCAGACTGAATTACAGAAATCTAAGAAAACATAACTGATATTATTAACAAAAGGTTATATAGTTCAATTGATTTGAACTATAACCATTTTAATCAAAATTGGGACCCAATATAATACAAATACTTTTAGAATAAATCAAGATAACTATTTTTGGAATGGCTAAATAAACTGCACTTCCTGGCAATTATTTACTTGAATTATTTGGGAGAGGCTGAGTATTTCTGAATGTACAAGTTGTTGTGATAGGTTTAAAACATTACTCTATTTAGAGAACAGAGAGATAGCACAGGCGGTCCTGTGCTTGCAATGCATGCAGCCAGCCCAGGCTCCATCCTTGGCACCCCATGTTGTCCCCTGAGCCCACTGAGGAGTAATCCCTGAGCACAGATGCAGGAGTGCCAGATGTGATTCCCCCCAAAATCAAACAAAACAAAACAAGCAAACAAAAACAAACCAAAAATCTCTCCGCGAAAGTAAAGGGTAAAAATAGTTTTGTGCATCATTTTAAACATTCTCTTTTCTTCTTGCAACAAGATATGATAAGTCAAGAGAAACATAAAGTATATGTTCCTAAAGAAAGACTAAATAGTAAGTCTTAAGACATTGTATTCATGATTAGACTTAAAGTTCCAGACATGTTGGCTGTAGTTAGGACCTCAAATAATATCTAATATAAAAACAGCTTTAGAAGTAGGAAAGAGCATAGGAAACCATGATTTAATCCTAAGAACCACATGCGCCACCTATAACACTCAGTAGAGTTTAAAGACACCTCAACACTGTGGGGTATGCCCCTAATGCCCCCCGTTCTCTGCAGCAGCTCTTGTGGGTCTCTATACATGAAGAACTAAATTAGTACCACATCTTTTAGCATAATATTGATCTTTCTAGCCTGGTTGGCTGAGTGTCAGAGGAACCAGTTAGTTCCCAGGCCCAAGACACACAGCTTAGAAGACCCCTCTTCCCTAATATAATCTAACCAGTAACACCTCATAAATAGACCCTCTAACCCTAAACACACAAGAGGAAATGTGGGGGTCTGAGTCAGAACTGCAAATGATAAAAATTTTAAACATGACCTTAAAAAATGATAAAATTCAGTGTTTCCGTGATACTTTGTACTCCATTGCCTAGTAGACATAAAATGAAAAATATAGAGAAAACTGTGTGATACAATTATATAGTCTACATAAACAGATATAAATTTTGCTAACGATTAATATTCCATTGGCCACTCATACCAACCATCTATTCTAGACCCCATTTTTGTGAGAGTCATGACTGTGAATGCCTCTATTACACTTATAAGAAAGGTTTGACTTTATTGGAGAGGAGGGGGCACTGTTAGTCCTGCTTTGTTAGTCAGTCAAATATCACTTCTTGAATATCTAGGTGGGATGCATGGCTGACCAGAAACTCAGTTTAAGTTTGCAATGGATCCTAACATTGTACGTGTTCTAACACATTGTCTGATATTTCTTTTCAAAGAACAATGCCAAAGCAGGATTTCTCTTCTATTGCAATGCAGGGCACAGAAACAAACTTGATACACTCATTTGGAGCCAACATTTACAGTTAAGTCACTTTATTAAAAAAATAAATCACTGTGAGATATACAGTTACAAAGTTTTTCATGATTGTGTTTTAGTCCTACAATGTTCCACATCCTCCCATTCACCATTGAACATTTCTCGCTACCATTGTCCCCAGATTCCCTCCTCCACATCCTTACTCCCAGTCTACCTCTATGGCAGATTCTTCCTTCCTTCCTTCCTTCCTTCCTTCCTTCCTTCCTTCCTTCCTTCCTTCCTTCCTTCCTTCCTTCCTTCCTTCCTTCCTTCCTTCCTTCCTCCCTCCCTCCCTCCCTCCCTCCCTCCCTCCCTCCCTCCCTCCCTCCCTTCCTTCCTTCCTTCCTTCCTTCCTTCCTTCCTTCCTTCCTTCCTTCCTACTTTTTTCTTACTTTTCTTCTTTTTTCTTCTTCTAGTTCTCCTTCTTCTTCTTCTTCTTCTTCTTCTTCTTCTTCTTCTTCTTCTTCTTCTTCTTCTTCTTCTTCTTCTTCTTCTTCTTCTTCTTCTTTTCTTCTTTTCTTCTCCTCCTCCTTCTCTTTCTTTTTCTCCTTCTTTCTCCTTCTTCTCCTTCTTTCTCCTTCTCCTTCTTTCTCTTTCTCCTCCTTCACCTTCCTTCTCCTCCTCCTCCTCCTCCTCCTTCTTCTTTCTTCTTCTCTCTCCCTCTCTCTCTCTATATATATCCCCTTTTGAACATAATGGTTTGCAATCCTTATTGCCAGTATCTACCTTCCCCTGCCATCTTTTAGTTTGCTAAATGCTGAAAAATTGCTAGACTTACATCTAAAACAAATGTGACTATTTTCATAAGAGTAAAGTCCCTAAGAGCTTTTGTCTAGGTAAAATCTTACAAACATAAGAGACTGAACATGTCGATTAAGGACTGTTTTACTAATTTAATGTCAGTTTATCAAATTTGTACACTGTAGAGGTGCTATTTCACACATTTTCAAAATGTGTACAAAAGTATCAATATTCCTCCACCAAGTCCACTGAATCTCCCACTTCCAGGATAATCTGGGTTCATTGTTCTGAGCTCAAAGAATAGGTCTAGTTTGCTTTTGTTTGTTCCCTTGTTTTAAATTTCTATATAGCACAATGAATGGGATTATCTGTTTTTTTTTCCTGAAGGATATATAGACAGATATATAGATATAGATATAGATATAGATATAGATATCTGTCACTGTCATTGTCATCCTGTTGCTCATTGATTTGCTCAAGTGGGTATCAGTAACGTCTTTGTTGTGAGATTTGTTACTATTTTCGGCATACTGAATATGCCACAGGGAGCTTGCCAGGCTCTGCTGTGCGTGTGAGATACTCTTGGTAGCTTGCTGGGCTCTCCGAGAGGGGTGGAGGAATCAAACCCAGGTTGGAAGCATGCAAGGCAAATGCCCTGCCCACTTTGCTATTGCTCCAGCCACATATATATATATATACATATATATGTATATATACATATATATATTTAGGCATCATGATAAATACATATATACCTATGTATGTAAACATGTGCATATGTATGTCTTATATATATATAATATGGAGATATTTTTGCATAATCATGATTTAAAATAATGTTACTGGTAGGGTTTCATGAATGCAATGTCCTAACATCACATCCTCCACTAGAGTTTCCACTTTCCTTCAGCAATATTGTCCCAGTTCCCCAAATTTCACCATACATGTATGCATCTCTCATCCTTCTCACCCTGACTCCCATCCGCTGCTGTGCTAAGCTAAGTCCACAGACCACTTCTCAGGTTCTGTTGCCTTTGGACATTTGCTATTTTCTTATTTCTTGTGCCTCTTTAATTATCGCAGATGAGAAAGAGCATTCTGTATCACTCTGGCTAACTTCACTTAGCATGATCTGCTCCAGATCTGTTCATGTGACAGCAAATTTCATGATTTTATCATTTCTTATAACCAAGTAGTATTCCATTGTGTATATGCCACAGTTTTTTTACCCAGTTATCTGTTCTTGGATACTTGCTTTGTTTCCATATTTTGTCAATTGTAAATTGCAAATAAACATGGGAGAGCAAATGTCTTTCCTGAATAGTTTTTGGATCTTTTGGGTAGGCTCCAAGAAGTGGAACTATTGGTTCATAGGAAACTAATTCTTACTTTTTGAGAAGTGTCCATATAGTTTTCCAAAAGGACATACCAGTAGACTGCCAGTGGATGAGAGTTCATTTTCTTCCACATGCCCACCAACACTTGTTATTTCTATTCTTTGGGATGTGTGCCAGTCTCACCAGTGTGAGGTGATAAGTAGGTCATTGTTTTGATTTCCATTTCCCTTCTGATAACTGATGAATAGCAAGTTTTTCATATACTCATTGGTCATCTGCAAGTCTTCAGTTTCTGCTCATCTCTTGTCTCCAATATTTGTCTGGGTTGATTGCCATTTTTCTTGTTCAGTTTTATTAGTACTTTTTATCTCTTGAATATTAATTCTTTATCAGTTAAGAAGTTGGAAACTATTTTCTCCCAGTAAGTGATGTATTCCTATATTCTGCTCATAATTTCTTTCAGAGTGAAGAAACTCCTTTGATTGATGCAGTCCCATTTGTTTATCTTTGCTTCGTTTTTTTTTGGTCAGCGGAAGTGAATCACTGAAGATACCTCAAAATACAACATCATGAAATGGTCTGCTGATACCTTTATCAATATAATTTATGGATTCAGGTCTGATATTGAGGTCTTTAATGCATTTTGAGATGTCTTATGCACATGGGAAATATTTTTTTAAAGGCTTCTTTTTTCAGTATGCCATCTGTTGATTAAGAATTTTCCCAACAATTATAAATGAGTGTGTGGGGGTGTGGGGGTGTGGGGGCAGGTATCTCATTCTTTCTCGCTGATGGATGATAGAAAAATAGAAAAGCATGAATCATTAGGTCTAGACAAGCACAGTAAGAGCCTACAACAGACCTCCACTGACTTTCAAATGTTCGGAAGTATTCTCAGTTGATCTGCTTATCCTCACCCATGGTAGGTGCCAATTCCCAGTGCCTTCTTCCTTCATAGAAGGAATCCATTCTCCCCGCCCCTCAGCAATATTGATTGATCAGGTATGCAGCAGGCCCTAAGGAAGGGCTTATCCTACCCTCCAAGCCCGAGATGCAGAGTGAGCAGTTTGTTTATGGGAGGTGGTAGTGACAGGAAAACCGCAGCGTCCCCTTGTTCAGTCTAATAGGGTGAGTTGAAAGATTCGGCTGTCAGACCAGCGTGAGGCCTCATTTTTCTTCTTTGCCACGTAGGGTGCCCCTCACTGCAGCCAACATTTGATTGTGATTAATTTGTCAGGGATGGCTGTACAATGGAAATGGAGAAATGGATTGCCAATTACAGCGAGTCTTCTCAGACTGCTTGGCAAACAAGCGCCTTTCTGCAGGGCTGACAGCCCCAGAGCACAGTGGACTTAGCCAGCATGGGAAGATCTCATTCTCAAGTGTGTTTTCAAGAAGAGAAAGAGGTCAAAGATGACTCTCTCTTTTTTTTTTTTTAATTTACCACCCTTCAAGAAACTTGCTGATGCGTGTCCTGGCCCTCTTGGCAAGCCCGGCAGGAGGGAAAGCCACTCTGAGGTTTGCTTTTTATGCTGCTGAATTAAAATGCTTTGTACTTCTGGTTTAAGTCTTAACAGCACAAATGAAAGGTGTGAAAAAGTTGTTCCATACTGCACACCGGAAAAGGAAGAACCTGGTGTCTGAGACTCCCTCTGAGATATTTACAGCATGTTAATCGTGGGCAAAATGAAAACTGGAAGTAGGTCTACCACCTATTCTCCCTTTTATTTATGAAAGACGTGAAACAATTTAATATTGGCAGCTATAGAAAAATAGCTTGCCTTTCTTATCGTCTCACAGAAGGGCTGACCTTTTGTAATTTTAACGCTGTCTTAAAGGAACGGCTTACTAAACCAAGAACTGTCTTTAGCCATCAATCCTTGTAGTCCTCAGAATGGGATTTGCTTTCAGGTGGTTAGATACACAAACTCAATAATGTTTGCCACCAGGACATTTTAACTAAAAAACTGGCAGTAATAGTTATAATTCATCTTACTACATACCTCAGAAATATATGCTATAATTATTGGAGGCTGCACTTTTAATTTACTCTCACATTATATGATATGCTTATTTGTGGGACTGGCAGGAGGTAAAAAGTCTTAAAAAAATATCAGTGGGAACATAACACATAATTGTGATTTTCTTGTTAAAAAAAATTGGGCTTGCCCCCCAAGCCTCTGATCTATCTTACACATGCATATCTCATGTGTTTGTCTGCATGTACCCTTGCTGGTTTTGGGTTCTGGAGAAGCTCTGTATTCTCTCAAACACATACTTCTTACTTTTCTTCCCTGCGAAACTTTCTAAATTTCAACATAAACTTTATTGCTTCACCAAAAAAAAAGTTAAAAAACTAAGCAAAAGTAATTCAATAGCAAAAGGACACAAAATTAGAAAAGCAATACTAACACGGTGGGACTTTTTATGAGGTTATATTGAGATAGAGAAACACATGTATGAGCACACATTTGTGTGTAGATATGATACATATGTATATTACATATGGAGATAATATATCACTCTCATCCCATTGCTTGATGATTTACTCGAGCAGGCACCAATAACGTTTCTAATCCTCCCAGCCCTGAGATTTAAGTAGCCTCTCCTTACTTATCTTTCCCAACGATTGGAGGCTCTTTCAGAGTCAGGGAAATGAGACCTATTGTTATTGTCTTTGGAATATCAAAATGCCACAGGTAGCTTGCCAGGCTCTGCCTGTGTGGGAGGGATACTCTCTGTAGCTTGCCAGGCTCTCCGAGAGGTGTGTGTATATACCTGGATATTTTCACTGGGGCCCTTCGGAGGGTGTGGTTTGAGTTTTCCCTCCCCACCCCGAGCAGAGCCCTGGCAGCTGAAGACCTCCAGAACCCAGCCACAGCCATGCTCAAGGCCACTTTCCACACATTCGGACAAATCTCATGCATGAAGGAACTGGCAGAGGAACCCAGGTGTGTGGGACCTGGGGCTGAGAACTCCAAGGCTGCTTGGATCGGGACTGGGCCTCTTCCGCTCAGATCCCCCATTTTCCAATACTTAGGCAGTCACACCCAGAAACTGCCCCCCCCCACTGCCGTATAATCCCATCACAGCCAACATCCAGAAACTATAAAACCAAGCTCCCAGAAGCATGTGGTCACTCTTGACAGCACAACATCTTATAGTTTAGCTCTCCCTCTCAGAGAATCTGGCAAGCTACTGAGAGTTTCCTGCCTGCATGAGAGAGCCTGGCAAACTCTCCGTGGGTTATTCATATGCCTAAACCAGTAACAGTGATGGGACTCATTCCCCTGACCCTGAAAGAGCCTCCAATGTGTCACTGTTGGGAAGGACGAGTAAAGAGAGGCTTCTAAAAACTCAGGGCTAGGACGAATGGAGACGTTACTGAGACAGCTTGAGAAAATCAACAATAAACAGGATGATGATGATGATGATGAGATATATATTATATATACAATATAATATATATGTATATATATATATATATGTATTGCTCTCTATGATTTGTTGCCTACTGTGTGAACTCCATCAAATATGGTGTAATTATAGAAAATGGGTAGGAAGTGTCTTATAATGTGTCTGGAAGGTGACCTGGAGCGTGGTGGTGGTGTGATCCCTGGGTCACTGGGGATTGGGGGATAGCAGACAGAAGCTCTCTACTTTCGGGTCCTGCTGACTCCAGAGTCCAGGGTCACAAAGTTCCACATTATCTGGGTTCCATGGAACTTTCATGGGTGAAGCTCAGCTAGAGCATCTGGAAAACGACCTGGAGTGTGATGGCAGTTGGGTAGTGGAGGTCGGCTTCTGGGGGGGGGGCTAGGTCCCTTGGGGCAGGGAGGGTTCTCACCCGGCCCCCTCTGGGGCACCTTGAGATAAAACAGCCAGACCAGACGTGAAGTCCAGTGGCATGGCTATGGGGGCCTCATTTTATACTCCTGTCTGGGAGTACCAGCTATTGAGATCTGGAGGGTGGCCGATGAGGAAGCAGGGTGTGGCAGGGTGAGGCTTATGGAGATAATAAATACCCTAATATATATATATATATAAACTATGAGTTTGAATATACATACATATATAAACAATGAGTAATTATGGGAAATTTACTTTGTAATTACTAATGTTTAAGATATTATAAACACAAATTGCTAAATAAATGGAAAATATCACTTAATATTTGTAATCATGTATAATTCTTAATTTTTTAAAAATAATTGATGGTTTTTCTCTAAAAACCATACATACATAGATGGCAGGAATCAGGCATACTTTTAATAGTAAAATAAAACTTCTCATTATCTTAGGCATATAAAGGCTTAATTATATGTGTATACATATAAACATATTTTGCACATGCTTACATATACTGTACACTATAATTATTTACATCAACATAGATGTGTGGTATATGTTCAAACTGACATATATGTAAGCTACTTAAATGTAAATATTCTTTGATATAGTCTGGAAATCTAACTTCATTAAGTGAACAATCAGGAAACACCCTCCTCCAGTTATGTCCCCCTCTCCCCCTGTGCCCCTACCCTTCCAGTGCCCCCTAGGACACAGTATTGTCCTTTTTGGGAAGCACCATTCTAGAATAATCAGACTTGGTTAAGGTTTGTGTGTCTATGTGTATATATAACTGTGCCTGTGTTTTCTTACATGACAGAACACATTTACAAATACTTGAGATTAACAATGATGATTTTAGTTTGATTATTTTTCAATTCCTCCGTCCCTCTCAAAGAGCCTGGCAAGCTACTGAGAGTATCCTGCCTGCATGGCAAGCTTCCCGTGACGTATAGCTGGTGACATTATTGGTGCCCACTCGAGCAAATCGATGAACAATGGAACAACAGTGCTAAAGTGCTATCATTCCATATAAAAAATGTTTTTATGTGAGAACAAGAATATAATATACTATGTTCTTAGTGATTCTTCTGCCAATGATCACCCAGGTTGCTTTCATGCCTTACCTAAAACAAAATTATGAAAACAAAATTATGCATAAACACAGTGGGTGTAGACAACTTTTCAAGAATGCTGACTTAATTTTATTCACATATTTGTATCACTTTCACTGTCATCCCGTTGATTGTCAATTTTCTCGAGTGGTCTCAGTAACGTCTCCATTCGTCCTAGCCCTGAAATTTTAGAAGCCTCTCTTTACTCATTCTTACCAAGGGTGTCACATTGGAGGCTCTTTCAGTGTCAAGGAAATGAGACCCATCACTGTTACTAGTTTTGGCATCTGGATATGCTACGGGGATGTATATATGGGGGATTTCAGAATTTAGCTCCATTTCTTTTAGGGGTCACACCTGGAAATGGTTTGGTACCACCTGGTACCAAGGATCAAAATAAAGCCTTTGCACATGTTAGAAACTTGCTGTATCATTTGTGTTGTCAGTCCTAGTTTTTAATTTTTGATGAAAGTCTATAGTCTTTTTCCTTATGACTAATGAATTCATCCCACTTACCATGATTTTTATTTTTTATATTCTTGCCAGTACATGTTTTGTTTTGTTTTGGGGGGATGTGTGGTTGTTCGTCCCAGCTGTGCTCAAGGCTTACTCCTTCCTGGCTCTAGCCTCAGGGATCGCTATTGGAAGGACCCAGGAGACCATATGCAGTGCCAGGAATTGATTCAGGGTATGTCACATGCAAGGCAATCTTCCAACTCCTGTACTCTCTCCAGCCCCATCATGGTTTTATGATAACAGCTATTTTAACAAGTATGAACACTGTGGCTTTAATTTGAAATTCCTTATTGATTAGAAATGTTGAGAAACTTTACATGTATATGCTTCCAATTTTAATACCTATTTTGAGAGAATGTCTATTCAGATGCTTTGTTCAAAGTTGGGTTATTGGAGTTTACTCCCGTATTAATTTGTGTGGTTGTCTATATTTTGGATCTTAGCCCCTTATCTGGTATGTGTTCATACATTATTTTCCTTTATATCAGCTGATATTTTTATTTTTTTATTGCTTCTTTTGTTGTACATATTTCATTTTGATGGAATCTCACTCGTTATTTTTTTTTACATTGCTTAGCCTTTGCGTGTCACAGCCACAGAGTCATTGTGGAGGCCAATACTAAGGAACTTTCTTCTCTGCTTTCTTCTAGGAATTTTACAGTTTCTATTTTTAATCTAGAGAGTGTGTAAGGAAAGTTTATTAAAGAAAAAAGAAAGGAGAATGTGCTTGTGAAAAAATGTGTACTTATTCAGAAAGAGGAGAGAGCCTGGTAGTGGTTTTTTGAGAGTGCACAAGATTTGAATACAGTTACATTCTTTGCACTGTAGCACTGCACTGTTGTCCCATTGTCATCGATTTGCTTGCATGGGCACCAGTAATGTCTCCATTGTGAGACTTGTTGTTACTGTTTTTTGGCATATTGAATATGCCCTGGGTAGCTTGCCAGGCTCTGCTGTGCGGGTGGGATACTCTTGGTAGCTTGCCAGGCTCTCCAAGAGGGACGGAGGAATCAAACCCAGGCCGGTCACATGCAAGGCGAAGCCCTACCCGCTGTGCTATTGCTCCTGTCCTTCATTTTTTGATATTTGAATATCCAGTTTCTCCAACAGTCATGGCTTCTGACAGAACATTAGTTAACTATCGATACAACGGTGTATCTCTGGGCTCTAATTTCTATTTGTGTACTATGTTTATGTTTGATAGCAGGACTTAGCATTTTGAATACTATAGCTTTAAATACAGTTTGAAAAGTGGTCTGTGGCAGATTCAACTTTGCTTTCTCAGTATTAATTTGATTATTCAAGGTCTTTTGTAGTTCTAGCAAATGGGAGATGAAGGTCAAGTAGAGACTGTGCAGGAGTTAAGATGCTGTGCCCTACATGCAGCCAGACTGTTTGGTCCTTAGCCCTGTAGATGGTCCATTGAGCATTTTTAGAAGTAATTCCTGAGCACAGACCAGAATAAAGCCTTCACAGAGCCAGGGAGACGGATGTGGCACTGTCCTCCACAAAATTGGGGGATTTTTTTTTAACATCTAGTTCTAAAGATAACATGGAATCTGTAGATACTAGAATATTATAATGAATGCTTTAAAATTAAATTAATATTATTCTAATCCATGAACAGAGGATATTGTTCAATTTTTCCATTTCTTTGAAGTGTCTTAGAGTTTTCAGAGCACATATTACACACCTTCTGATATAGATTTATTTCTAAATACCTTATTTTATGCTATTGTAAATTAATCAGTTTCTTATTTTAATTTTTGCATAATGGACTGGAGCGATAGCACAGTGGGTAGGGTGTTTGCCTTGCACACAGCCGACCCGGGCTCAATTCCTTTGTCACTCTCCAAGAGCCCAGTAAGCTACCAAGAGTATCCTGCCTGCATGACAGCGCCTGGCAAGCTATCTGTGGTGTATTCGATATGCCAAAAACAATAACAAGAAGTCTCATAATGGAGATATTACTGGTGCTCGCTCAAGCAAACTGATGAGCAATGGGATGACAGTGACCGTGACAATGACAGTATTGTGAGTATATGGAAGCACTTTTAAAAATATTGACTATAATCAGTTTTATTAAGGTCATTAAGTAGCTCTAATATTTTGGTTGTATCTTTACAATATTCTATGTAAGAGATTATGTTATTTGAGGGACTGAGACATGGTACAGAGGTTCAGACACTTGCATAGTATGCGACTTCATCTGTGACAATGGTTCAAATACCTGTACCACATATGGTCACCTGATAACTGCTGTGTGTGACCCCTAGTAGAGTACCATGGAGTGTGCCTTCCCCATCCCAAATATAAAAGAATAACTTATCTGAAAAACAGAAAATTTTAATTCTTTTCCTATTTGAATTTTTTGTCTTTAATTTAATTATTCTGGCTAGAATTTTCATAGTTTGTTGAATACAAATTCTGAATGTAAAACCTTGGTTGTTTCTGATCACAGAAGGAGACATCTTAATCTTGCAGTATTTATGATTATGTCATCTGTAGGCTTGTCATGTGTGGTCTGAGAATTCTTTTTATTTATTTATTTATTTATTTATTTATTTATTTATTTATTTATTTTAAATTTTATCACTGTATGGAAGTTACAGAGTTCTCAGGTTTATGTCTCAGTTATACCGTATTCAAACACCATCCCTTCACCAGTGCCCATATTCCACCACCAAAGTCCCCGGTATATCCCCGCCCCCCACCCCAACTGTATAACTGATGAATTTCACTTCATTTTCTCTTCACCTTGATTATGTTCCATATTTCAACACAAAACTCACTATTGTTGTGGGAGTTATATCCCCAAACAAGATACCCTAATAAGGAGGCATTTGATAATTAGTTTTCCATTAAAAGATTGTATGTTTTCAGGTTTTAGAAAAAGTCGCGTGGTCGCGTTAGCAGCCGTGCGGCTCGGATGTGTCCCAGTCCCGAATCCTGAAGCCGTGTTAGTTGCTGCTCAGTGTCGCCAGGGCTCCATCTGGAGAAGGTGTGCTGGCGGCACCTCCTCCTTCCAGCCCCCCGGTGTTGCTGGCCCCGATTTGGGTCCGGAGCATTGTCTGGGCCACGTTGCTCACCAGAATGCCTCTGTGGTCTGAGAATTCTTTTGCTGTGTTATTTATGAGGATTATTCTATGTGGATGATGAATTTTTTAAAGTGTATATGCTATAATGATTAGATGATTATGTGATGTTAGAAGATGATGTGATGTACTGTGTTTATTGACTGTTGAACTCTTTTTATCCCAAACATGAATCTCCCTTGAAAGTGTTGTGTGGTACATTTTAGGTTCTTTTAAAATTTACTTCCCTACTATTTTATTAAGAATTTTTAAATTTTAGGAATATTGGATATCTTTACGTAAAGAAAGTATGAATCTAAAAATATAAAACTAAAGTCTGCTCTAAATTTGGTATCAGTGTAATATTAATCTTATAAAATGAATTTGGAGATCTTCCTTTTCAATCAATATTCAGCAGAGTTTAGAGAAAATGGAGTTATCTATTAAACATTTAGTAGAACTTAACAATGATATTATCTTTGTTGGGAGTTTTTTAAAATTTATTTTCACCCATTTATTAAGGTATTAGGATTACAATACTGTTAATTATACTTTTTATGCACATTATTCCAATTTTGGAGTTTTTTGATTACAGATATTTTTCTTCAACATCTGTTCAGACTTTATATTCCTTTATTTTTCAATCTTGGTATGTTACATATGCAAAATAAATGGAATATACCTATTTTCTGGTTGGAATTATATGTATATGGCTATTCATCTTAATTTTTTGTGGTTCTTTACATATCTGTGGTATTCTTTACAAAATATCATCTTTATAATTTAATTAACTTGAGGCTTTTCTATTTTTCCTTATTTTATAAAAGGTTTGTCAATTTTATTTATTTTTTAAGCGACAAACTCTTAGTTAGGCATTCATATCTGAAAATGTCACTATTAGAGTTGCTTTTGCTCAATCTCATATGTTTGGTATCTGTGCTTCCATTTATGTTTACCTCTTTTTAAAAAAATTACGCTTGAGGCTCTTTAATGAATCTTGTTCATAAAACTATTCCTTAATTTATATATATTTATAACATTCCATATTTTCACATCAGTCTGTCAGTCTGTCATCCAGTTGCTCATCATTTGTTCAAGCGGGCACCAGTAACATCTCTCATTGAGAGACTTATTGTTACTGTTTTTGGCATTTAATTATTTTTGTCTATGGTGGTTAAAAAGGTATTTTATATATAATCTATATTCATCATCTTGGAAGCTGTTTTGTCACATCATGTATAATATACCATAAAATTCTCTATGAATATTTGAGAAGAATGTATATTCTGCAGTTGCTGAGTAGCATGTTCTGTATTTGGCTTTTAAATTCCATGTTCTTTAAGTACTTTAGTTTACAAAAGTCCTGGGAAATCATTTATTAACCTCCTTTGTTTTCATTAAATGACATAAGAATTGAACTTCCTATCACTTAGCATCAATCATCTCCCCACTAGATGCATACTTAGTTCCATGTTTAATACAAAAAAAAAATCATGATTTCTACTAATTTTGTACTGCTTTAAGCACACTATTTCCAGGGTTTGCCTAAGGATGATTGTCACTAGAAACCAAAACACGCTGAAATAGCAAAGAGAGATAGTTTATTCGGTATCAAAGTTCTATTGTGCAGTGGAATACTTTACACTATATGACTTCCTGTATAGTATACTGTTTACTATAGTACTATATACTTACAGCTTCTGAACAGCTTCCTCTTGAACAGAAACTATATACTGTATAGTTTCATCTTGAGTAGGAAGCTATACAGTAATTATGATAGTGTGTGGTAGGAAGTGAGATATAAGCTGAGAATGACATAGATGGAGATCTATGGATGAAAATAATTAGGGAATACACTATCTTCCCACTTACATAGTTGCTATTAGACACCCTGACACAATGACTCTAAGATGGCATTGCCTCAAGTGTGACAGAAGGCGTGAAATAGAAGTACTTAACAGTGAAAAGGTTGGCAGGAGAAAAAGAGGAACACTAATGGGAAAGAGCAAGAAGGCGAGAGATGTTCCCGGGAACATCCTGATCTGCACGTCACAGCTCATCCCTTAGTCAGTCTCTGTCCATCTGGAAGTGACTATCTTGATACAGCTTGCCAATGCACTTGCTTTAGCTTTTTGTTATTTCTATTTCTTCTTGTTCTTACCCCTCTCTGTCCCCTCACACTTTTTTCTACTATTTTATCACTCAATTGCTGAGTGATTTGAGTGAGGTCTGCTAGGAAAAAAGCTAGCTCAAGACACTTTCAACTATACATAGAAACACACACACTTTATATGTCTTAATACTGCCTTTAACATGTACAGAGAATTTTTAAAAAGTATTTCAAGTCAAGAATTTTTACATTTCCCAGATCTGCTGATGCATATGACTGTTTTATTTTGGCAATGAGGCATATTTTCATTGTTTTATGGGGGATTAAAGAAAGCTGGTAGGTTCTCATTTCTCTCTATATACAATGTGGGAAAACAGAAGTTCTGTGCACTTCTCTTTCTTTTTTGAGTATGGATGAGGGGATAAAATATTTGAAATTTTTTTTAAATGAGAGGCAATAATTTAGAATCCTAACCTTTCCTACAGAAGTGCCAGCAGATCTTTCCAGTTTGCAAGGGGATTCAAAATTTGCAGAAGCGTGGAGTCCCTGAGCTGCTGGCGATCACTTTCACAGGTTCCTGTAATTACATGCAAGGACTGACATTTGTAAGGCTGGTCGAATGCTTGGCTTTTAAATTGAAGCATTGGCAATGTGCCAATGGCACCATAAACCACAGAATGGGCATCTTTCCTAGAGTTAATTTTACAAGCAAAGGCTTTCCTTCTTTCTCTCTCTTTTCTTTCTCTCTCTTTTCTTTCTTTTCTTTTCTTTTCTTTCTTTCTTTCTTTCTTTCTTTCTTTCTTTCTTTCTTTCTTTCTTTCTTTCTTTCTTTCTTTCTTTCTTTCTTTCTTTCTTTCTTTCTTTCTTTCTTTCTTTCTTTCTTTCTTTCTTTCTTTGGAGAACAGTTCCATTATAGGTAAGTAATATATTGTTTAAAGAAATAGATTATATTATTTTTTGCTCTTTGGGTCACACCTGGCAATGCACAGGGGTTACTCCTGGCTCTGCACTCAGGAATCACCCCTGGTGGTGCTCAGGGCACCATATGGGATGCTGGGAATCGGATTTAGGTTGGACTCGTGCAAGGCAAACGCCCTACCCGCTGTCCTATCACTCCAACTCCAATATATTTTTTTGAAGTAAACAGATTTTATGTTTAGAGGTTTCTGAGGGGAGGAAGAAGGGATAACTTGTAGAGAGAATAGTAAGAATAATGCACTCAAGAGAGAATGCAGGCTTCTCCAAGGGTGGAGAGAGCTCTACACACATCCTAGTTCTAGACAGGAAAGCATGAAAGTACACATCTCAAGAAGGGAGATGCAGGTGACACATGTGCTCGGCCACAAGGGCACAAGCAGCACATGGGCTCAGACAGCATATGCACCCAGCCCCAACATTTTAAAATAAAAACTGTGACTTTCTTTTCATTGTTTTTTTTTTTTAAATCCTCACTTGGATAGTTCGTTCCTTGAATCTAGAGAATAGAGGTACATCAATTTTTTTTTTCTTTTTGGGTAACACCCAGCGATTCCCAGGGGTTAATCCTGGCTCTGCACTCAGGAATTATCCCTGGCCATGCTCAGGAGATCATATGGGATGCTGGGGATCGAAGCTAGGTCGGCCACGTGCAAGGCAAACGCTCTGTGCTATCTGCTGTGCTATCTGCTGTGCTATCACTCCAGCCCGAGGTACATCAACTTTTAACTATAAAAGAGTCTTTACCAGGACTGGGGAGATAGGTCAAAAGACTACTGTGCATACTTTGTATGTTGGACTCCTGGTTTCTGTCCCCAACACTGCAGGTCACTCCAGAGGAAAGAGAGACAACCCAGGCTGGGTATAGGCTCTGAGAACTACCAGAGGTGGCCACCAGCAAAACAAACCGAAACTAAAACTATTGAGTAAATAAAGTATATTTATTAATAAAATAGAAATATTTTCTGAATTAATATAATCACCACAACTTTTAAATGATTAACCTATTTACATGGTGTGATATAATTTTTATATAGAATTTGCCCAGAAGCAGATAGGTTAGAAGAGGCAGGAGTAGGAGAATAAATAGGAACAAAGTATAAAAACAACCTGTATTTGGATGTTTGTGAGCCTCTACTTTATTCTTGGGATTCTACTTCACTCTACAGGGCTATAACTAAAACTATTTTTTCTTTGAATAGTAGAAGGAATATATGGGTCTTATACCCTCCTGATATATAGTTCTTCAAATAGAAAGAATGAGGAGATAAGTGAGTGGACCCTTCTGAACTCAGGTCTTACATTGTCCCAATTTCCAAACCCTTAAGTTCCTTACTGTGCCCTGCTGTTAGATAGAACATCCATCTCCACTCCCATATGGAACTAATTGGACACGGGTGCCCAGTACCCTTATCAACTCTGGGCCTCATTTTCCCAGCCAGGGGAATGAGGCATTAATAAGACAAGGATGCTCTCCAAAATAACTTCCAACACCCAAAACATGATTAATAGAATGGGAAAAAAGATGTGTGACCTTTTGATTTTTGTGGTGTCTTTGGAAGCAAAGAACAAACATTCGCTTTTTCCCTCTTCAAACCAAGTGTTATCTATTCTGTTATCTATTATTCTTAGTATGGAAGCATTTGAAGACTATCTTAGAGAATCATAATTCATTTTTTCCTATAAGTACATGTCATCATCAAAGATGGTTTATAGGGCTGAAGAAATTAAACAGGAGTTAAGGTGCTTTCCTTGTACTCAGAGCACTTCTAGAGATGATCCCTGAGCACAGAGCCAGGAGTTGTACTCAGAGCTTTCTGAGTACAACTGGGTATAGCCTCCAAATCTAGCACTGTAACACTGCCCTCCCATTGTTCATGGACTTGCTCAAGCAGGCACCAATAATGTCTCCATCGTGAGACTTGTTACTGTTTTTGGCATATCGGATAAGCCACAGGTAGCTTGCCAGGCTCTGCCATGAGGGCGGGATACTCTCAGTACCTTGTCAGGCTCTCCAAGAGGGACAGAGGAATTGAACCAGGGTCGGCCACCTGCAAGGCAAATGCCCTACTCACTGTGCAATCGCTCCAGTTTCAGCCTCCAAGTCAAAATTAATTAATTAAGCAATAAAAAATTCCTCAACACTAATAATCAGAGGAATAAAAATCAAATGAGATACCCTAACCACCATGAGATATCATTTCTCCTCTCACTAGAGAGAGTATGGCATATAAGTATATGTATATACATATGTATATATACAAATATATAAATATGCACATATAAAGTCTAAATAACAGAAGTGGGGATGTGGTGATAATGGAACTCTCACTTACCACATAAGGGACCATTATGTCTTTCAATTTCTTTGGAAGATGTTATGAAGAATCTCAAACAATTGAGAACAGTGTCTAGAGAGAATACTGTGGGTTGGGAGCTCACCTTTCATATGGCTGACCCTTATTTAATTTCCAGACCCCATAGTTTTCCTGGGCCTCACCAGGGCTGATCCCAGTCCATAGAGCCAGGAGTAAGTCCTGATACTGCAAGATGTGTTACAAAATCAGAGACAAACTAAAGAATAGAAGTTTCTTTTGAACCTGTGAGTATCACATCTGAGCTACTATTCTGTGGGGGACACTGCGGAGGGAGTGGCCTCTGTGTGTGCCTAGCTTAAACACAGCTTCCAATTACAAGTTCACTTTTTATTTATTTGGAAAATAAAACCTACCTGTCCTCTAAATAAATGGCTTTTGAAAAGAAAATCAGAGGTTAGTGACTAAACTAATCTGTACATCTATACCCAAAACATAAAACCAGTGCTGGAGTGATAGCACAGCGGGTAGGGTGTTTGCCTTGTACACAGCCAACCCAGTTTGATTCCCAGCATCTGATATGGTCCCCCAAGCACCACCAGGAATAATTTCTGAGTTCATAGCCAGGAGTAACTCCTGTGCATCACCAGGTGTGACCCAAAAACAAACAAAAAAAACCCCAAAACATTAAACCATTAATCTGGAAGAATATTTGCACACCTATGTTCACTGCAGCCTATCTTTATAATAGTCAATAAAGAAACAACCCAAATGCCCACAAATAGAAAAATGGATTTAAAAAATAGATGGTCTATAGAGACTGATAGATAGCACAATAGGTAAGGTGCCTGCTTTACATGTGGCTGACCAGGTTCAAATCCCTGCACTGCATCCTTAGCATCATACATAATCCTTCTAGCACTGCAAGGATAGAGTCCTGAGCAGAGAGCTAGCAATAAGACTTGAACACAACCAGAGTGTCTTCTTGCAAAAACTGAACTGTAGTATATACACTATGTGTATACACATTATGTGTATGCACACACCCATTACAGGAATACTACTCAGTACAAGAAAAGATGAAATTTTTTTTGAAACTTCAATGAAATGGAAGAAAGTCATGAAAGTGAAATAAGTCAAGAAATAAAGGACAAAATAACAGATGAACTGTTGGATATCATTGGTTTGTCCTTTCTCCCTTGCCACAGAGTTTGGGCTTATCTGGTAATAATCTCTAAACAATTCTAGACTACATTGGTATGTCCTGCTCCCTTTGCCACTAGGAGCTTAGGTATATCAGTCACACCCATCAAAGTGCTCCCAAGTCACTCCCATTCCTTTGTTTATCTGTAACCACTTCTACCAGTTTATCTGCTCTTCCTCTAATCAAACTCTGTTAATTTGTAAGGTCAGACCTTGCTAGGACAGTGTACTTGTATTGTAAGTTAATATTGTCTTTCTCCTCTCTTATGTCTTTTGAATAGTTTACTTTAAAACTATCCATTTTGTATGGACAAAGAAAGACAATTGTTAATATGCTTTGGTAACATGGGATTTAATTGGCTTCAAATATTATTCACTCCCGGGCATCTGCTTTCTTGACTTAAACCTCAGCTGGCCTTACTTCCTAGCACCCTCAAAAGCAGGGTCCCAATGAGGGACGGGATGGACCCAGGGCAAGCGGTGAGTTATGTGCTACCCTGGCATCAAGATGGGCCTGGCCAAAGCACCTAATGCTTAACTATATGTTAAGAGCTTGGTCATGGACATGTCATGTCATGATCCAAAAACAACGACGAGACTAGGACCCTGCTAGGGCTAGGAAAGACTAATCTGGCCTGAGCACTGTAGTCTGAGATCCAGGTGACCCCAGGAGAACAATTCTATAAGGTTAATGCATCTCTTGCTATGTCCATACAAAATCATTTATAATATGAATACTTATATGTTAGTTGGACAAAGAGAGGAGAAACACACCCATGGGATTCCTCTCTTGGGCGGATGTCCTGCTGAAAGAGATTCTGTCCTAGTGAAAGCATCTCCTAAGGGATAGAACTTTACCCCCTATTGACTGTAACCACACCTATGCATAAGCCCAGGCCTGCCACATCTGGAGCTGGATGCCTATGCGGGGGATTTAAGGTGGATGTGAGAGGGGGCTGGGGGTGATTGCTGTCGAATTCCAGGGCCAGTCCCAAGGCCAGATCTGGAGAAGCTAGATTGAGATCGAGATCCAGAGAAGGAGAATGAAGTAGGATGGGGGAGGAAGAAGCAGGAGGAGAATCAGAGGAGAATGGAGATGGGAATGGAATAAACTGCAACTGAGACCAACCGGCTTGCCTCCGCTCCTTCATTTGCCCTGTGAGGCGCTCCTCCCGCCCCCGTTCTTTTTCTTTTTTGTGTTTTTACACAATGAACTCAATAATTTGTGGAGTATAAATAAATAACACAAGGAATTAGATGATCCACACTGGAAACAACCATGAAATAAGGTCAGTAGCGCTGCAATCTGGGAGACAGAAACAAGGAAAGGTGGAGAAATCCTGGCACTCTGTTTCTGAGCATGACCTAGCAGCACTGGCACATACAACACAAAAATAATAATAGAGCTAGGTCAGGACACACGGATAACATGTGGCTGACCCAGGTTCAACCCCTGGCACCCATCTGATTCCCTAAGCACTGCCAGGAGTGACCCCTGAGTGCAGACCCAGGAGAATGCCCTGAGAATTGCTCGGTATGACCATCACCAGGTCCCCATAACCCACCCCCCAACAAAAAATCATACTCACAATATCGTAAAACACTGATTTTTAAAAATAAAATAAAAATTTAAAAAGGATATATCATCTTATGACATGGAATTTCACTTCTGATAGACCAAATAACTACAATTAATACTTTATCAATGAAAGCTTTTTTCTTCGTATGAAGATAAAGCAAAATTATTTCATTCTTAGAGTTTAAGAAAATTACAGGGAGTTTGAGATTTCAGGAACAAGATGACTGTTTTTTTAAACAACAGATGGCAGTAGTTATATAACTAAGAGATAGAAAGCCTGGTATGATGCTACTGACTTGGCTGAACCCAGAATACACAGGTGACTAAAGGTAGGCAATCTACTTTCAGAAAAGTAGCACAAGCAATCCACAAGAAAGAGAGGTGACTCTCTTGATAAGAAATTGCTGAGCAATGTCACTCAGAGTCTATGGAACCTTCCTTCAATAGTAAATTCCCTTTTTTTTCTTTTTTTACAGTGTAGACACTGTTCTTGAATCGAGGCAACTGAAGAATTCTCTAAGTTAATGCAATCAGGAAAGGAGCTCAGACTCTAATGAAGGAATAACAATGATATAAAAATAATAGCAAAATATAAAACTATTATTAATAATAACAAGAATAGTGATTGTGGATTTTATTCAATGGGTATCATGATAATAAGCATTTTAATGCATTATCTAATATTTAAATTTATACTCCCACATGATGGAATTATTTGAATTTTTCAATTTTTTTATATTTAGTCATCATGAGATTACACAGGTATTCATGAATGAGGTTCAGGAATACACTGTTTCAACACTGAATGCTTCACACTTCTCTGCACTGATGCTTCCCGTTTCCATTTGCTGCCTACCCTGCTTTAATGAGAGATGTTTTTTATGAGTATATTTTTGCAATGTAATTTATAGTACTACTGCTGGTAAGGTTTCATATATAACACTTTACCACCTTTCAGCATCATGTCCTCCTACTGTTAAATGCTTTTATTCCCATTTGACAACAGAAATTATTGAGCCTTCAATTATAAAACTCACCTGAGGATGTTCTAGGATTTTGACCAAGAGCCCATTGGTACTTTCATATGCATCCTCCTTAACCTTTATTTTTTAGTACTCTAGGAGAATTCTAATGATACTCAAAGACTTGTTACAGAGGTACTAGACCTATGTCACATTCAAATAAATCAGATGCTAGAATTATGATAGCTTTGGAAAGAGGCTAAAGGGAAACTGGGAAGTCATATGGTAAAAACATGGAAAATTAGTTAGGGATTATTAATATAACACCACTACATGGCATTTAAAGTAGCTGGGCCTAAATTAATTTTATATAAACACTATCCATAATGGTTAATAACTGAAAACGCCTCAAATGTTGATTGAAAAATACATAAACTAAATGTGACATATACATACAATGCATCATCAATTAAATGTAGCTGATACATGCTAAAATAAGGGCAAATTTTAAAATTTTATGCCAAGTGAAAATAGTAAATCTTAAAATCTCACATATTTTATGATTCCATTTAAATGCAACATGTAGAACAGAATAATCAACAGTGAGTGAGGGTATACTAGAATTTGCCAATTGCTCTTCCAGGGTGAGAAATAGCAAATACGGAGTTTCTTTGAGGGCTGAGAAAAATTTCTAGACTTATATTATGGAGCTACAGTGATAGAACTGTAGATAGATACTTAATTCACGTGCAACCAACTCAGATTTAATCCCTAGCACTACATAGTATCTCCAAGTCTACCAGGAGTGAACCAGGAGTAAGCTCTGAGCACTTAAGAGTGTGGCCACAAGATCAAAAATAAATTAGTTAATAAAATAAAATTATCCAATGAAGATGACTGCATATTTTTATGATTCTACTAAAATAACTTTTAAGTATATGTTAGTATGAATTACATTTTAATGAAAATGCTTAAAATTAACTGGGTTAAAAAAGATTTGCCCATAATTAGAGAGAAAGTATGAGAGAAATTGTCTTCCATAGAGGCAGGGTAGGGATGAGATGGGGGTGGGGGAAGGGATACTGGAGCTATTGGTGGTGGAAAGTGTTCACTGGTGGAGGAATGGATGTATGGGTGTTCAATCATTGTATGACTGAAACTCAAACATGAAAGTTTTGTAACTGTAGTTCATGGTGATTCAATTAAAAAAATTAAAAAAGGGATTTGTCTCTGTTTCATTAAGCAAGTCTTCTGTTATCCTCTTCAATTTTAAGTAAAATCATCACTTCAATAAGTGGTTGAGTGTTAAAATGTCTGTCCAAGGGCCTGGAGAGATAGTACAGATGGCAGGTGCCTGGCTTCTGTGCAGCGGACCCAGGTCCAATCCCCTTTGTTCATTACTCAGGTCTAATCCCCTGAGCATAGCCAGGAGTAATTCCTGAGTGCAGAGCCAGGAGTAACCCCTGAGCATCATCAGGCATAACCCCAAAACCAAAAAAGAAAAGAACATTTATATTACATTTTCTATAACATGTGAAATTCTTGCTGACCAAAGGTATAAATATTCCAAAGTTGCTGTAGATCAACTTCATCTTTCTTCTTCCTTTTTCTCCTCCTGCTCCTCCTCCTTTTCCTCCTTCTCCTCCTCCTCTTCCTCTTCTTCTTCTTCTCTCTTATCTTTCTCAGAAGTAATTTCACTCTACTTTAATCAGACTCTTCTTTATATAAATATGTCTTAAGGATTTATGGCACTGGACACAAATTGCATTTGAATTCCCCAAAAATTATTATGTAAATGAACCAGAATTTGGAACATAATAAATGATAGATGTTTTTACTCTTTCTCAACATATTGACTTTAATTCCTACTGATATATCTGCAAATTTTTTAAATGTTAAAAAAATCATACAAAAACTGTAAACAGAATTGAGTGGCATCAAAATATCTAAAATGTCAAAATGACTGATAAGTAATCCACATAAGTTTTGTAGTCTTATGTGAATTCTCAGCAACACTAAATTTTATAACTTTCCTTTCAAGTTAGGTTAGTCGTGAGATCAATTTCTCTCCAGTAGAAGGTAAGTGGAATGATGAGTGTTCCCCTATCCTCAGGGATCATAAAATAGACAATTTCACCATTTTAGTTTCTTCTGATACAAAAGCAATGTCTTAAGGAATACAAAGCAATTACATAAGAGTAGGATAGATTGATGATACTTTTGAATGATAAAGTGGAATACATATTACCACTAGCAGAATGAGCACTTTGTAACTGTTAGCAAAGGGGAAAATATACTCCTATGTTCCCTACTTCAGAGATTACTAAAATAGTTTAACTTCCCCTAATCAGCATAATCTCTTCAAGTGCATTTCTAGATGTATTACAAAATAGAATCATCAACTGAAAGAACTGGACATAAAAACTATTATCCTAAATAGCAAAATACACTTTTTTCTAAGAACTGTGAAAACCCTTTATGAAGTCCATATTAAAGAGAACTGAACTGTTTATTTAAACCTTCTCTTCAGATATAAGTATGTCAGGAAGAGATTAAACATATAATTCATTACAGTATGATATAAATATGCAAGTGCAAGGAAATTAGTCAACAGTATAACTGAAAGTGTGACCAGTTACTAGTAATCCCTTATTAGTTCTTTATAAAGAATTTTAATACTATTTACCTATTTTTAAATATGGTTGAAAATATTTACTTGGTTGCTATGAAATGAATAAACTATGCAAATTCCTGAAATTATTTTCCTGTTTCTTCAAAAGTTTTGTCATTTTTAATATCTCCTTTAGGTAAAAATATTTTAATAAAATAAGCATAACAGTTGACAACTGTCTCTAAGAAAATGGTGGGTGAAAATTCATTTGTGTCTTTTAATTCTAAATCTAACCTTTTATTTTAATATAATTATAAGGAAGTACACATACTCAGAAATAGTAGTAAAGTGTATAATCTTTATTGCTATCTGAAACATGTCATATATTTTTGTTTTGTTTTGGGGCTACATCTGGCTATGCTCGGGGCATAGTGCCTTGTTTGGCACCCACTAATTATTCTTGCTAGAGCTAGGAGGATCATATGGAACGCTGGGGATCCAGTCCAGGCCCAGAAACATTTAATCCCTAATTATACTTTAAATGCATTCCATTTCAGAATACCCTGGGCAATAACACCACTTTCTTTCAGTGGCCCTTGGGAAGCTGTTTCCAGGATATTATTTCTATTGGCAGATCCCCTGGGGGATCCTTGCCCTTGGATTTCACTGCAATTCTTACATTAGGAAAACATGCATGTACAGTTGCTCATCACTTTTATCTAGTTTCCAAAAAAAAGATCATAGTTTTGATTTCTTTGATTGTTGCTTTTATGTTATTAAAGACCCCAGTCATTTAGAGAGAGCAGGAGCGAGGTTTGTACCGCACTTTTGTGGAATACGTATGTAAAAGTGTACACAGATGAGTGTATTTACCAAAAGTGGTAAATGCAGAGTGTTGAAAAAAATCCAGCAACTAGATTTTCATGAACTGAGTGCTTTCTCCAGAGCCTGTAAAGGATCAGTGCACCAAATAATATTCAAATATGATATACTGGAGATGGGGTTGGTTCTAGCACTGTGTTCTCAGAGGAAGGCAATCAGGCTGACTCAAAGGTTTCCTATCTTTGAGAGTCAGTTAATAACTCAAAGATTGCCAAGAACAAGAATCCATAGTATAGTGAGAATAACTTGAGCAAGACAAAAAAAAATTTAAAAAACCAGATAGGATGTAAGAAGAGGGAATTTATAGAAGAGTACAGAGTCATTAGGGTACTTCAAAAAATGTTTCCAAGCAAATAGAAATATTAAAGGAAAAAAGAGAAGAAAGCAAGAAAAGGGAAATGCGTCAGTGGATGAAAGAGAGGAACACATGTATTTATTAGTTTTGCTCTGCTTTCCAAAGGTAGATATTACTAAAGAGAATACTTCTGGCAAGCCCACACTGCACAGCACAGCTGTAACACCCCCATTGCTTCCCCCCCAACACACACATCTTGTCAATATTTAAGGCTGACTAAGGACACACCCTTACCACCTCAGCTGAAGAATGCCCAGGTTTATTTCCAAGTTAGCATGTGAATTGAGGCAGATGTAGGGATAAAACTATTCGTAAAATGAACAAAACATCTTACTGGTCTCCTTTCTATTAGGCTGAAGGAGAAGAATCAATTGGAATGTGAAAGAAAGCCCTCAATGTAGGGCCCTGGCAGCATTTCAGAGGAAGGTCAGAAGACTTGACAAAAACTGGTCTCAGATGATAGTAGAAACACAGTGAATAAACATGGTCACTGTTTTCCCTCAGTTATGCTACATTTAATTTTTTTCCCACCAATTTCCAGCCAATCACTCAATGTCTGAAATTCATTCCTCTCTAAAAGCACCACCTCTTCCCTATAAAACAGGATTCAAGTAGGCTTGTTTTTCCTCAAATTTTTTTCTTCAGCTACCCAAGGGATACAATTTTCCACCTGAACTTCATATCTGTTAACCATATTTATTCTTATAAAATGAATTAAAATGATCACTGCCACTTGCTTCTCAGTAAAAATTCCATTTCCATGTATCATGTCTAGCCTCTTTTCTTCAACATATAAGCACGAGTCTGTATCAGTCTCAAGGGGCAAAAGGCATGACGAGATCTGTTGTGTGAATCAGGGAGTGAATCTGGCCCTCTGAGATTAGTTTAGTGGCCAATGGAAATCTCTAACAAAAATCTTCGGAGTTTTCAGCACATACTGGTTTATTTTTCCAAAAGTAACACAGTTCTTTCTTTGGTATTTTACCAAATGTGGCTTTTCATCTTGAGTGTAAGCAGACGGTTAGTGCCCTATGGAACCATTCTGGAAACATTATGTTGGAATAATACCAATAGCCAGTGAAAGTCACAGTGGAAAAGCCTGGTTCCCTTCTAGGGGAACCTCAAAGAAACCAGGGCCTGCTAATATCATGTCTCTTCTTTAAATTAGGCTGAATCACACCGGGGAAGCTTCAGTTTCTAACTTGCATTAAGGTGCAGATATTTCTGGTTGCCATTAAGGGTTGTTCATAAAAGGCTGAGGAGTATACCAACAGGAATTTTTCCCCATTTGCCTGGCATTTTGCAGTCAAAAATTTAATTTTTTGTGTCTTCAGATAGGCAAGAGTTGAGGTTCCACTAAGTGTAAGACAGCAAATATTTGCTTGGCTTCTTCTGTAGATACAATACCAAGTACAGAATATGCACAGGTATTTTCCTGATTTTTAAGCATTCCAAACTGGCATGGAACATTGAATATATAAGTGAAAAATGCACAAATGAAATGGTTAAGTTGTTAATTTTCTAGAGCATGATTGCTGAAAGAGTTCAGAGATATAACAACCATCAACAGTTGGTATAGATAAGGGAGACATGCCAAAATCAAGGCCCAAGCCATATGAGTGTATAAAATATACTTTAATTTGGGTAGCAGGGTACAGATCAGTGATAGCATTGCTATATATGAGTTTGTTGTATATTTGACTGTATGTATGTGTATCTATATGTGTATGTGTGTGAGTGTTCAAGCACACCCTATATCATGGGACTGGATCTGGTAAGATACATGACATATTCAGAGAAGATATATAGGAATATTTGTGGGTAAACTATATACCTTTGATGGTAAAATTTCTAAATTTTTAAATTTCTAAGACTATATGCTGGAGAAAACAATACTGAAAAAAGAAACTAAAATAAGAATAACTTGTATCATGAAATTACATTAGGAAAATAAGCAAACTAAATCCACCCTTCAATATGCAAAGGAAAGATAGGTATTTCACTTGCTTTTTAAAAAAAAATTCTAATAATCGAGAAAGGACTTTCTGTGGCTGGAGAGACAGTAGTGGGTAAAGTGCTGGTTTTGCACATGACTGATCTGGGTTCAATCCCTGGCTCACCATATGGTCCCTAAGCTCTGGCAAGAGTGATCGCTGAACACAGAGCTGGAAGTAAGCCATCGATAGTAGAGATTGTTGGCCACAAACATTGAAAAAGATAAGTAAATAAATAAAAGAATATGGAAAAGGGAAAAATATTTTCCTTCACAAATTAAGAAAGTTTGGTTTAGAAACTTTAGGGAGATACATATAGTCTCTACTGTTCAGTCTAGAAAGAATGAACAAAAATGAATGTCAACCTGTAACCAAAGACTTCCTGCAGAGGTGGCACAAGAATCAATAAATGATATTTTAGAAAAAAGTAACATATTTTTGTACATCTGGAAGGTATGTTATAAAGGCTATTCTATAAAATACAAGTATGATTTAGAAAATTAGTAAGGACCAGAGAGATAGTTTAAAGGGTTAAGATGCATATAGCACATACTTTTCAAGATTGAGAACTGATTTGATCTCTGCAATATATATATATATGTATGTATATATGTATG